>NC_044312.2:28718848-29063015 GCF_007474595.2 Lynx canadensis
TGTTATCGAAACTGAAATTGTAGCAACATTGTAAAATCAAATTGTAAATGAAAGATAAAGGGGAGACTGCTCTGCTGACCAGGGAACAGAGCATGGAACTCTCTCCTGAGCTGGTTGTTGGCTACAAGCTGGCTGTTGGCAGCCTGCTGAGAATCAGAAAAATCAAATCATATTTTGTTCCATTTGGAAGGAACACTTAGAGCTCTTCTAATCCAGTGACTTTCAGATATTTTTCTTATTTCATGACATACAACTTATTCTTAGGATGTTCAGTATACTGTGATATTTTCTATTCTCTCCTATTTATTCCATTTAAAAGAAAACCTGCTGGTTAAAAATCATCCAGTTGACTTGACCCACTACAGAGTGACAACATGAAGACTGCAAAACAGTGATGCAGTCCTTTCCTAAATTTTAAAGTTAAGGATTAAGGGCCAGAGAGGTGAGGTGACTTTTCCAGGATAGCTTATTGGTGGCTGACCTTGTTCTTAAATCCCTATCTGTGACTTTTCCCCAGTAGCTCCGTACCCGCTGCTTACTGAACCCTGTCACTGCAGGACAGCACTCCAAGAAGCAGGACCTTGCTCCCCTCAGTGGAACATGGGCTGAGACATGAGCGAGCCATCCTTTGTGGAGACAGCTGCTTTCTCATATAAAAAGTACTAGTAAAAACCCCTGGTAGTTGTTGGTGCACTGCTCTGGGTTCCCACACTGTAGCAGTTGAAAGCACAGGATTACAACTGCCAGGTCTCTTCACTACCCTCTTCTCTCTCTTTTACCCTTTTCACTCACGTTGCATCAGCGAATGCAGGTTGTACTCGCCTCCACTTGACCTGCTGCTTCTCAGCCACTGTACTGAACTGGCAAATAAAAGAGGCAGTCTTGGGGAGACTATGACTCCAAATTACAAAAACAAAAAACAAAAAAACTTGGGATTTCAGATGTTTGTTAATTTCTCTGCCTGTGTTTGCACATATTTAATATAATAAAATAATTTTTCCAAATGAAAGCCTCCTGGTAAATAACCACACCCTTTTGCTTCATCTGCATGATGCTTTGAAGCAATCTATGGACCCAAATGGGGTGTATTTATTACATTTCTGTAATATTGATGGGTGTCATTGATAAAGTATGCATTTGGTTTCATTGTCCCAGAGCTGGAATTGATTTGGATGATGGTTAGCAGGCACTCAGGATGCTGCCTGATAAGGGGCAGCCAGGGGATATCAGGGGGATGAGTCAGGGGAATGAGTTGGCCCAACTAGTTTGCATCATGCCAGCCCCCTTGGAGCTTCACCCACAAACACATGCTTCCGTGACCCTTTAACCACAATGTACAGAACAGGGAAGTGGGTGGGGGCAAGTGTTGTCTATTAACCTCTTATGAATCCTTTGCCTCATTTCCTGTTGCCCCGGCATGTGGGTGCCACCTTACTTGAAAAGCTGCATTCACAGAAGCACAACTTTCTCCTGCCAACTGGCGTTGGTGTTGCTGCCATGGGTGAGCTTAGTTCTTCCCTTGCTGAGGGAATTCCCTCCTTTCTTCTCTCAGAGGGTTCACGCCCACTCCCGCCCTCTCACAGAGGTATACAGGCACTGAGCTGTGTTTAGATATGTGAGGTGAGCGATCAGCTGTGACTTAATGAAGAGTATCACTGTCAGATTTTACAAAATGGAATTTCATCAGACGCTGAAGGAAGACGTCTGCATAGAAACTACAGAGAGAAATTTGACAGCTTTTTCAATCCAGTTATCAAAGCATTTGCAGTTCAAAGCATGTGAAACAATAATGTAATCTTAGCACTGAATGCTCATTTATATCTGAGTGTTTCAATAAATAAAATGGTGGGGGGAAGGAAAGCAGACCTGTTGTCTCCAATCCACTAAATTTAATATCCAGAGTATTGACTGACAGCTTTTTATCACCATAATTAGTATGGATTGTTCCTGAGGCCATTGATCAATCTTCTCTACCTCTATGGACTTGAGTTGCTGTTTTCTTCCTCTCTTGCCCTCCCCACCTTTTATTTTAATATTGATCCTGCCAGTTGCATTCCACCACAGGAGGCTGCTCACTTAGACAAAAGAAACCTCAGGGCCAGGAGGACCGGCTGAGCTGCAGCCATTCCTGAGTAGGGTTCCACCTTTGACAGCACTATACCTCATCTGCTATGATCTTGTGACTGGATTCCTGGGTCTCATGACTTGCTGCTCCTCAGATGCCACCATGCACACTGCCTTTCCCACTGATGGGAGCTACATGAAGGCAAGCCACAGACTCAGTGGTCCGTATCAGATACTGGTTTGGGTAGATTGATGAACTCAGACCTGTGTGTGTGTGTGTGTGTGTGTGTGTGTCCATGCACACAATTTGTTCCATCTAATGCAAGCCAGAATCCCAAGCCCTTCTTGTATTTCTCACCAAGTTTTTCCAATTTGATATCCTAATTTTATTTCATCTCCTCTTTGTATGTCTTTCTAGCTCTGTTTCTCTATCACCAGTGAGAGAGTTGTATTCCCCACTAGCTCTTTCCTTAACTGCTGTGATCATGTACTATCTGCTATCCTGCTTCCTCTCCTGTCTTGGCTAACCTCAACCTTCTATCCTAAAACCCTCAATACTAACAACTGGTAGGATAATGTAAAATACACCCTTATTATTCCTCTTGAATGTTTCTTGCCACACAAGCTTTCTGCAACCTGATCCCTCCTTACCTCAAAGTTTCATCTCCCCCCAACTCCCTACCGGTGCTCCACACTCTGGAAGGAACTGCCTACAGTTCTTACTTACCATCCTTCACATACCTCAAGAATCTTTGCTCTGTTGTTAATTTTGCCTATCATAGCCTTCCCATCCTTTTTCTCCTTGATTATTCTTTTTCATCCCTCAGGAATGAGCTCAGATGGTATCTATTTCAGGAAGCATTCTTTTAGCCCCCAGAGTACTCTAAGTAAGTATATCTTTCTTCTGTCCTTGGAGATTCTTATGGAATGTGCATACATTTTCTTTTTATAGATGCATGTCTATCTCGTAGTAGAAGGTAAACCCCTTGGGGACAGGGATTGTGTATGTTTCTTTATTCTATCCCTGATGTTAGGAATAACACCAGGCACCCAGAATGTGTTTTCTAATACTGGAAATAAGTATCCATAAGAAGAGAATCAGTGGACCCCCTAAGAGCTGGAGAGTTTTTATGTGTGTGTGTGTGTGTGTGTGTGTGTGTGTCAAACAGGGCATGTTCATTATGTACATAACATGCTGGGCTGGGCTATACCATGAACAAGAGCTAGACAGAGTCTTACTTATTCTCAGGATGAGGAGAAGAGGTGGGCAATTGCCCCCTTCTGCAGGTAAGGAAATATCAAGGTATCTTTCTCTGACCACAAAGAATCCAGGTATTAGTTACAGACCACAAAGAATCCAAATCAGTTAGGATGCACAATGTGAAAGACCTTAGCAACCTACACACTGAAATGATGTGTTTTCATTGGTTTGCTTAATAGGTTTTTCTATGTCTCACTTCGTAGTGAAGATCACACCATCAGCATCACTTTTCTTTTTTTTTATTTATTTTATTTTATTTTATTTTTTAATTTTTTTTTCAACGTTTATTTATTTTTGGGACAGAGAGAGACAGAGCATGAACAGGGGAGGGGCAGAGAGAGAGGGAGACACAGAATCGGAAACAGGCTCCAGGCTCTGAGCCATCAGCCCAGAGCCTGATGCGGGGCTAGAACTCCCGGACCGCGAGATCGTGACCTGGTCGAAGTCAGACGCTTAACCGACTGCGCCACCCAGGCGCCCCAGCATCACTTTTCTAAAGGACAGTTCCTAAGAAGAGAAAGTATTATGCATTTCTAAAGGTGTCCAATGAGCCCTCGTGGACTGGAAAGGCTTGCATCCTGTCTTGGAGACAGCCCCTAACCCCCAAGTATGCCTAGCCACATGGAGCCTCTCTTCCCCACATTCCTGGCACAACAGCTCAGTCCCTTACAGGTGCTTGCACATGGCATACACCTCATGTTCAGGCATTAAACTAAGTGTAACTCTCGTCCCTAACTGAGCACAACAGAGCTAAATTGGACTGTAAAGGCCACACATTCCTGATGGGCCCCAGGGAGCCTGTGGCATCTACCATGTAAAGTGGTCCCATAGAAAAGCAAGACTGTGCCAGGGCTGGCCCTCATTTCATCCCCATCATGCCTATTGTGGAGCATCAGCAGCAGATGTTTCTGGCGGTGACCCCCAGATGCACGCAGGCACACACAGCACCTCCTCCTCAGCCATCTCTATCCAGGCGTCTATAAGACGGATTTGACAGACTGATACCAATTGGCACATCTTCCCTGCCAGATTGGAATCAGGCCCTTATACTGTCTTTGGGGTCCATTATGACTTCAAGGAAAATGTACAGAAGGAATGTGATTCTTAGCGACACAGCCAATTTTCCCTTTGCTTCTGTGCTAGCATTTCTAATCTCGGACATTTTGTTGCATGGCTACAAATGCAATCTCCAGTATAGGAGTTTTGATATTTGCAGGCATTGGAAATGCCTATTTATGTTTGTATTGTTGGTGTGCTTAATTTATCTTAAAGCAAAGATATTAAATGAGCTTCAGATTATATTGTTACATGCTTCCCAGTTCAGTTATATAGTTCTGGCAAGGGGTGACAAAAATTAAACAACACACCTACTCTCTTTCTTTATCTGAGTTTTCTGTGGCTTTTACCTGTATGTACTATAGCCCAGGAAGAAATGTCAGCACTCATTTGCTTCCTGGACCCACATCCAGACTACATCACTGAGTGGTGGTGAATTTAAGGAAGACACTTATTTTTCTGAGACTTCATATCCTCACTTCTTTTCCAGTTGATGTGAGGGTTCAACAAGATAACACACATGAAGCAGGAGAGCACAGAGCCTGATACACAGGAGTCAATATATGCATTTCCTTTTCCTTTTCCCTAAATAGTGTCACGTCATGGTCGGCTCCTCGTCCTACAGCACCTTTGAATGTAGTTTATAAATAGTGTAACCCCATTTCATGTCATGTCTGTAATGCACACAACTGTATTTAGGCTACTTATGACTGTATGAGGATAGGAACCCACATGCTTTTATAGTAGACATGTCTTTTTTTATTGCTTTCTTTAAAAACAAAGTTTTAATTTATTATGTGAGAGAGAAACAGAGAGAGAGAGCAAGCAGGGAAAGGGCAGAGAGAGAGAGAGAGGGAGAGAGAGAATCCCTAGCAGGCTCCACACTGTCAGGGGAGAGCCTGATGTGGGGCTTGAACTCATGAACCATGAGGACCTGACCTGAGCCAAAATCAAGAGTCAGACACTCAATTGACTGAGCCATTGAGGTGCCCACTGAGTGAAGACATTTTGCAGTAATGTCCTTTGTCCCTCCCTCCTTTCCTTCTTTCCTTATCGCTCTTCTTTCTTTCTTTCTTTCTTTCTTTCTTTCTTTCTTTCTTTCTTTTTCTTTCTTTCTTTATTTCTTTTCTTTCTCTTTCTTTTTTTCTTTCTTTTCTTTCCTTCCTTCCTTCCTTCCTTCCTTCCTTCTTATTCTTCTGGTTTTTCCTATAATGAACATTTGATAAATGATTAAGAGGTATGAAATTACTCTAGCTCTTTAAAAATTGATTTTATGAGAAGCCAGAAGAAGGGAGCAACCTTGAAGTCATGTGAGGAAGCCTCACTGTGGTGATTTGTCTGTGTCTCTCCTCCTTTTACCATGAACAAACTTCAGGTTCCTTCATGTTCAGCTAATTCCCAGTCTGACCCAGATTCCCATAACCTTCTCACTAGCAGTTCCTGGCAGCACTCAGCCAAGGTTCTAACCTTGCACAGAGGAAGGAGTGTGATTTCGGACCAGACATCTGAGCAGAGTTTAAGATGTAATGCAGTTTCTTGAAGCTGCGCCCCATTTAGTGAGGATGAATGGCAACTTGGAACATAGAAACTCCAAAGGGAGGGAGATGCTATATGTTCAGAATAAATAAATGTGTCTACTTATTAATTTAATATGTACCGTTAGACCAGGAACCCATTTGTGTTAGCGCAGAAAAGAGCTATTAAAAATCATCTCCTAGGAGAGAAGCATAGGAAATGAAGAAAAGGTTGAAAGGAGCACAGTAATAACAGGGACATGCGGAAGTGGGGGGAGAAGGAGGAGCAGGAGAGAGGAGCAGGTAGAACGCCTTACTAAGAAAGAAGAGTGGAAACAACAAAACAGAATGAAACCAAAAGTGACAAGCCAAGGGATCCAGCAGAGAAGCTTTTATCCTAAGTCTGCAGGGTCAGTACAAAGCTCAGGGTCCTACAGCAGCCTGACCACATGGTTAATTGTCTCTAATTCTCATCGGTTGACTCCTCTGGGCTCCTAGGCCGAGGATGAGGGATGGGTTGGCTTTTCTCTCATTGGCTGGCTGGCACTGCAGTTTTGTGTTATCACACAGCCTTGATGGGCCGGCCACCAAGTGCTGAGCTGATTGCTTCATGCTGGGGGCCCCTGGCTTTTGACCTAACTCCACCATATCCAGCTCTTTCTCCTTAACCTAAAGGTTTTTTGAAATGTAGGGAGAGGGGGTGTTCTAGGGACATCTGTACATGTTCTGAGAGAGGGGAGGGGTAGAGTACTTTGTACCTGGCTACACCAACCTGCAAAGTCCTTGCTGTAAACCCAGCTCCTCTTTGGCCCAGGAATCTAGAAGCCAGTCAGTTTGAGGGTGGTCTGGGAGCATGTGCTCCATGGCTATTAGGGTGGATGCTGGCCTGTAATAAGTCAGTGAAATAGTGAGTTTCAATTACTTACATGTTCCCTGAAGCTGAAACAATTGCCATTACCCCATATAATATTGCTTGACCTACATTTTTACTTGAAAGCCTTCAGCTAATAATTAGTTTGAATGTTGAGTTATAAATAAACACATTCATATTCCAGAAACAAAAGGGGGCAGGGGAGTGATACCCGATGCTGCTTGCTGTCTTCCCACCCTTTGCCTTTGCTTGATATTTCAACTTAGCTCTTCCAAGGTGATAGTCATTGGGGAGTTCTTTAAAAGGGCCTTGTTCAGAAGTAATGAGGCAACTGGGCTTTCTCCGGGAGAGTGTCAGGATCATTGTTGCTGGGGAGATTTGAGCCATCTGGATAGAAAGGGTCAAACTATCCGCTGGCAGCAATTAAGCAGCTCCTTGTGGAGAAGCCATGTGACCACACCAAAGGAGCTGCCAAGAACAGGAGATTAGTAAACAAAAGTACCCAGCAGAAGGTGTCCAGGTTGGTCAGTGCTCTGGCCACTTGGCATTTGCGCAGCTTCCTCTCTCTGGTCCCATCTGTCTGTGTCCACTGCTCGCCTATAAGCTGTCTGCAGAGGGTTTAAACAAACTCAGAGCTGAGTTTGTTTAAAATGTTAAAAGTCCAGAGCCAAGTGGATTGTGATGATGAATATTAGACACCACAGCATCCCTTCTTGAACGTGTCCATAGTGCCTCCTGTGTGTTTGATGGCTTTTTGCTGCTTCCCTATGATAAGTCAAAAGGTGTGGAAGTTCAGTCTGATGCTTAATTCTCTGATGTTGATCGTGACAGTTCATCCATAAATATTTACAACTAGGTTAGAGGAGATTCGTCTGGATTATTTTAGCACAAGTCTTTGTGAAGTCTAGAGAATAAACTGAGTGGCTTTCTGAGTTCTGGAACCCTTTTATAAAAAATCCATGAAAGGCAGGGCAATCTCCTAAATGTATTAATTTATTCATTCAGCATCTATTTCTTTGGCAGACGATGTATCAGTCTCTGTAGCTAGAATAGAGACCCATTCTCACACATATTGCCTCTTGGTAAAAAGGAAAGTGAACAGACATCATGACTGTAGACTAGCCCCTACACGGACTCTCCCTTCTAATCTCTAGCTGGAGTCAGTGACCCAAAACTAACTTGTTCCAATGATTGATAACACCTGAGGCTTTCCTGTCCTCTGCAATGTGTCAAAATAGAATGGTAGTTCAAAGAAAAGTTCTACACTCTTCCAAGGGTTAAAGATCCACAATACATTCTCATTGTTCTTAATTTGCTTAGTTTCTGTGAGACATCACTCCTCTGGCTTTCTTTGTCCTACTTCACTGGACATTGGTCCCTTATACCATCTTATTGTACTCTTTCTTCATGTATACTCTCGATATCTCTTTCATAAATTTACATCATTCCTTCAACACCTCAGACTTCTGGAAGGATTTCATGGACAGTCCCATGCAAACGTAAGATGATAATGTTCACTGTGAATTCAAAGGGTGATTCCAACACATAATTGCATTTACATGTCTCAAAAAGAATTACCTATTTTTCTCTCCAAGTCTGTTAATCAAGCCCTCTCCATCTCATAATGAATGACATCTTCCACCTGTTTCCTCAGAACAACAGGTAGAAGTTAAAGTTTATTCCTCTGTCATGGTTCTCCCCAGCCCTGCCATCACTCCTGTTTCTAATCCATGCACAGGTTTGGTTGAGTGTACTTTCAAAATAAATCTCTAATCCACACTTTGATCTGTATCTCCACAGCTTGCATTTAAAGCCATTACTGTAAAAAAATTACATGAGCTTCTTAACATTCTTCCTGCTATCTTGGTCTTCCCTTGATATTCTGTTCTCCAGAAGGAAGTCAAACATCTCTTTAAAACATAAATCAAATCATTTAGCTTTTTTGCCTAGAACCCTTCAGACCAAAATCTTTACCCTTAAAATCCAGTCTCCTTATCAAGGTGTTAAGACATATAAGAGCTGCTGTTTACCTTAATTGTTACCTCAACGTTCTCTGTTCAGCTATGCCAGTCTTCTCTCTGATCTTGGACCACAGTTATTCTCTCCTTTCTCAGCATTTGCATTATTCTTCCCTTTGCTTTCCCCTAGATCTGCACTGAGTTGGCTCCCAATCACTATTTCAATTGCAGGACCAATGTTACCTCCTCAAAATGGACTTATATCAAGGTAAAACACCGCCCCCCCCCCATCCACTGCCTAATTATCTCATTATTCTGTCATCCTTTGCTCTGTGTGTGGTCTTTAGAGCACATGCTGCTCTCTGAAATAAACATACATTGTTCTAGCATCTCTCTCTTCAACCTGTAGGAGAGGAGGAGTTGTCTTTTTTGTGTCCTATGGCAGTACCTACGACTGTACTTGGCCCCCAACTCGGTGCTCGACAAGTATTTGTTCACAAAGAGAATGAACGATTGAATAAAGGAATAACAGACCCCTCTTCCCATAATTTTGGTTTTCCTAGTTCCAACAAACTTGAAAAATAATATCCTCTCCAGTGTTTCTATACGCCTTACCTCTATCAAGGACAAATACCTCTCTGGAGAGCTGAATTGTCAGCCTGTGGCTGAAGTGTGACCAGGTGGACTGTAAGCATGCACTAAGAACATTCCTTATATTGTAGCTGCTGGTGGCATGGGCTTTAATGCCTTTTTCATTTTTGGATAAATGGCTTCAATGCAAAGGTTTTTAATCATACTCATGTGTAGTTGAAATTTTGTGACAATAAGTAATTTAAGGAAATAGGGATTATTTAACTTTGAAAATTATATTGAAACATACTATTATTTCTGGATATATTTTCAAGATTTAAATGAATACATATAGAATTGTTTCTTGAACTTCTGTATTCATAGAGAATATATTCTCATGTCCTCTTCTTAAAAAGGCAAACTAGAATGTGTAATTCTTATTTTATGCTCCAAAGAAGGGAAAATATGGTTCAAAGTTTACTCTTAGTTTGAAATAGAGTTAGCTAGTCTCCTTTGTAGCAATATATATAGCAGTAAATTCCCAAAGCCTTCCACGTGTGTGTGTGTGTGTGTGTGTGCGCATACATATACATGTATCCATCCAAGGTTTTTGATCTCTTGTCACTTTTTTCCTTTCTATTTCTTTTTATGGGGAAAATTTAGGAAAAAAAACTTCAAACCTCAAATTCGTTGGTAGAGTTTACCTACTCTAGGGTCAGTGTACAGAAGGAACATATTATCCTGGGATACTTTTTAATAAGCTTAAATATAAATATAGCTTAAATGCAGCCTAGACATTGAAACACAGGGCAAACATCAGGAAATTATGTCTAAATCCATAATGCTACAAGTCCTCTGCAACCCTAAGCAAGCCCATAACCCCTCAGTGTCACAGTCTTCTGTGAATAAGGTAGGAACCGTTAGGAATATCAGTGATGGTTTAATGAAATGACCTTCTGAAAAGAACTGTGGATGCTTCAAACATCAATGTCAACTAAGGAAAAATAAGCACTAGGCTTCAGCTTTATTCCATTGAATAAATATTTATTTATCTAAATTCTTCAACAGGTAAAATAGAATATGTCTTCTAGCCAGCCAACACCAAGTGAGATTGAAGACTGTCTCCATAATCACAATATTTTTTTTTTAATTTGACAGAGAAGGAGAGAGATAGAGAGCTTGTAAGCAAGGGAGAAAAGCAGAGGGAGAGAGGGAAGGAATCCTAAGCATGCTCCTTGCTCAGTGCAAAGCCCTACTTGGGTCTCGATCTCATGACTGCAAAATCATGACCTGAGCCAAAATCAAGAGTTTGACACTTAACAGACTGAGCCACACAGGTGCCCCCCATAATAACAATTAGTAATAAAATCCCTTTAGTATTAGTTAGCATCTGCTAGTAAGGTTGTCAGTGGCCAGGCTTGAGGCAGAAGGAAATCAGTTTGATTCTAACATAGGCATTTTGGCAATGGAAGAGGGGGGAAACTTTACTTTTCTCAACAGAGGCTAGAAATGACTCTGATTGCAAGTAGCTATTCTACCACACAACAGAAGGTCACTTCTCTCTCATTTTGCTTCCCCATTTGTCTGGAATGAGGGCCAAGCTATTCCTGCCCTCCCTTCTTCCTCATGTCCCAATGCATGGACTTCTTTATGTGGTGCATTCTAGTTTGTGTGACCCAGGCTGAGACAGTGCTATGTCAATAGATGCATCTTAAACAGACCATAATTGAAGCAGGCTTGAATCATTTCTCCTCTCCACTGTAAGGCATTGAATGATAAATGAAAGAAACTAGTGTCCCTTAACATTTAGCCTAGATATATGTCTTGAAAGACAAGTTGCATAGAAGGGTGTAGTTAATCTATTGGGGGTTAAAATACAAAAGAAGAAAGCAAAAAAGAAAAGACAGATTTTCAGAAACCATTCACTTTGTAAATAATGGGACTTCTTAGAAAATCCCTTGAGTTTCTACATTTATAGAAAATGATGCTTCAGTCTTGATATAGGGCATGGCTGGCCAAGTCAACATCAAGAAAACCAAACTCCCACTGGGAACACATGTGTGGCTAAGTACTGTGTGGGCAAAACTGAAGCCAGCCCACAGCACATACGTGCATCAGAGAGGGTGCCACTTTCAAATCCTAACCTCCTCAGGCTCTCAGAGGGCAAGACTTAGACCTGAACACCTGTGTTTTCCTTAATAGGCGTTTACTGGGAAACTGTTCCCTTACATGCGCACATGTTATGTGATAGGAAGGGGTTGCCTGTGGAACATCCCAGAGCTTCTGTTGAGGCTGGTTTTGAATGAAAATGTTAGCAACTCTCTTTTCTTATTTTAATATTACAGAGATAATCATCCTTGATCACAGTTGGGGAAACAGTGAGAGGGGGTCTTGCCACCTTCCAGAAAAGACCTGGAAAGCACTTGAATTCCTGCTGGGTTTACTGGACCATCTTTTATGTTTTTAGACAGAAAGAAAGGTACCCCTAGTAGAGATCTGGAAAATTTCTCCTCCCTGTCTCCTGCTCCCAGGCATTGCTTATGTGCCCCTCCCTCAAGGTACATTCCTGTTTGTCTACATTATTCAAATTGCCTGATTGCCTTGATCAACTTAAGACTGAGAGGGGCTCCCTCCTTGCTGTGTTCTGTGGTACTGCAGCCCAAGCCAACCTCAGTCAGGCACTTTACCTGGGTGGCTGGTAAGATATTCAACTAGTGACTTGCTTTTTAAATAACTTTGGAATCATAACCACAGTTGTAATAAATGCATCTGTATTTGCATTTAAATAGTATTTTCATCCACAGATCACAAAGAGGAAAGCTATCTTAACTCCACATCATGACCTGAATTCTCTTCATCTCAAAGCCAGCCCATGTGCACCCAGCACAGATTTTCCCTCTGTGTCTCATTCAGATCCATGTGCCCTACTGATCAAAACAAGTCTTTGCTTGAGTGAGGATGGAAGTGCCCAATGATTCAGGCGTGCCCTGGTTTCTCTGCCTTGCATGCTCATCCTCAGCAGAGATCCCAGTGAGCTGTGACTGCAGCACCTCCATCCGGAGGGGCCAGGACAGAAGGGAGTGGCTTGACACAGGCTTCAGTCACCTCCACCCCCAGAGGGTGTGCCCTGCACCAGTTGAGAAAGTGGTCTCATGAGCTGTCAGTGAGGCCAATCTGATCTGAGAGTGATTGAGAGGCAGAAAACATAGACCCCCCCACACACACCCCAATCACTTCAGCAATCACTTTCTGGAGTACTATTGTCCTTCGAAGGGACTCCCTATGCTCTCCTTTGGGTTCATTGACTTGTCATTCCTGGGAGTGTTGATACAAAGAGCTGATGATGCTCAAAGTCAGGAAAGAAATCTGAAGGAAACATCAGGCACAAGACTTCAGCCCCATTTATGACAGTGCCAGCCTGATTACCCAATTTATCCACTGCTGCAGTCTTTTTGCCAGCCCTAAGCCTTTTGTCCCATCTCATGTCATTCTTTCTCATCTTTTGGCAGGAATTTTTTTTTTTCATTCTGTATGGTTGAACTTATTCCTTCATCAACACATTCTTCTCTGTCCCATGGATTCTTTAAAAGGCATCCTTTGAAGATGTGTTTCCATTCAGACACAAGCTTTTGTTTAAAAAAAAAATAAAGGAAGTGTAAATATGGAATGTTATTGAAAAGGTCTTATCTTGCTTTAGACATAACATCTAAAAATGTGTTTAAAATAAAGAGCAAGTGTCATACAAGGCATGTGTCAAGGCAGTTGGCTTCCTGTAGGGAGAGCTGGGTACTGCCTTAGACACATTTCTGTCCCCGCAAAAGCTTTTCATGCTTTAGGTCCTCCCACAGCCCCATTCCTCCCTAGTACATGCCCCTTCCTGATCCACACTAGAGGGACATACGGGGCCCTTGGTTTGCTGCCTTGTTCAGATTACCATAATTAAACTACTTCTGATGAGGTAAAATTATTTTTTTCAGAAATAATGGTGTCACCCATATAAAAAAGCATACTCTTGTTGACTCATCACTGCCCTCTTTCTTTTCCTGCTCCCCTCCCCCCCCCAACACATACTCTGCGTCTCCATTTACTCTGCATGTGCATGTAACACCTTCATAATTCTGTAGGGCAGAGAAGGGTACAGGGAATTCAAGTTTGCTCTCTCAGTCTAACCTACAATAGTAGGTAAATTGCAGGGGAAGGATCTTTGTGGATCTCTAGTTCAGATTTTTTTTTTTTTTTTTTTTTTTTTGGGACAGAGAGAGACAGAGCATGAACGGGGGAGGGGCAGAGAGAGAGGGAGACACAGAATCGGAAACAGGCTCCAGGCTCTGAGCCATCAGCCCAGAGCCTGACGTGGGGCTCGAACTCACGGACCGCGAGATCGTGACCTGGCTGAAGTCGGACGCTTAACCGACTGGGCCACCCAGGCGCCCCTAGTTCAGACTTTTTAAGATGAGGGAACCTAAACCCAGGAAAGACTGGCTCAAGGTCATACAGTAATTATCAGCACCCCCCTAATTAAAACCTGGTCAGTGAGACATTCTGAATGCCTTTTAGTTCAAAGCTTACCTCACCAGGTGCATGGTGGTCTTTTTAGCTAATATTTGTCAACTCCATTGCTTGTAACCTTGAGTAGTATCACCTTGTAAGTAAAATAAGAGTAAGCACATGCAACATTTCCTATACACATTTCAAGAAGGTGTTTCTGAAGGTGTAGGCAGACTGGTTTTGTTAGGAGAGGCCGGGCCTTCATCTCGACTCAGTGACATTCCACCATAGTTGGTGACCGGGCCACGCACATAGCCTAGGAAACAAGTTCTGGGCCCAAGATCTGTTGCAGATGCCACAACTTAGTGTTCCCCTGACCACTTGCCCTTGCCGGTCTAATGTTTACTTAATTTACAAAATGATGATTTTGCATTCCTGTCCCTTCATTGATTAGCACTCAAAACTTCTGGGAGTCTGGAAATGCAGACTATTGCAAATGCTGCACTGCAAAGGTGGTTGAGCTCAGCTCCTTCACCACCTCTAGATCTGTAAAGGTCCTCTATTACACTTGTGTACAAACAAGCTAAACAACCTGAAAATGCCTGTAAGCATGCTGATCCTCCTCCTGCTATGTGCTCCCCACCCTCCATTCATCCTTTGGCTTGTTGCTATGGCTTCTTGAAATTCAGCTCAGGAAGGTGTGTGTCTCTCTACTTATTCCATGGGAATTTTCTTTTCCTTCTTAGCCTGGATTAGGTGCCTCTACCAGCCAGAAACCACTTTCTCTGTGTATCAGTAAACATTCTTGGTTACATTTGAGAAGATAGTGGTAGAAGAGCCAGGAGCCAAATGGGGGATGGTCAGGCAACTGAGAGATTAAGCAAGAGCAAGTTATATGACCCTCCTCCCATTCCACATATATTTCCAGGGCTGGAGGGAACTAGGATATTGCACCAGGCACTAGCTTGAGCTTGGGGGTCCATTCAGCAAAATATACCCCATACAGGGAGGGTCTGGACCCACTGGGGAGTTCCAGCCACTGCCTTGGATACTAGAGGATTCCTTCTGCTACCTCCTGCTCTTCCATTGACCAAGACAATGCTGAAGACTGAGGACCAAGAAGGCTAGGAAATGTAGAAAATGTGGTTCTCTGGATATAGGTCAGAGTGAAGGAGAATAGGAAATAAACAGGAGAACAGATGTGTGGATAACCGAGCCCCTTCATTGGACTCATAGCATCCTGTACATACTGCCCTCGTAGCAGTCAACCCATTGTGCCCTGATTGTCATTAGAGCTAATTTATTTTTTTAAATGTTTATTTTTGAGACAGAGAGAGACGGAGCATGAATGGGGGAGGGTCAGAGAGAGGGAGACACAGAATCTTAAACAGGCTCCAGGCTCTGAGTTGTCAGCACAGAGCCCAACGTGGGGCTCGAACTCACGGACTGCGAGATCATGACCTGAGCCGAAGTTGGCCGCTCAACCGACTGAGCCACCCAGGCACCCCACATTAGAGCTACTGTAAAGCAAGGATTGATTATTATACCACAGGCATCTAGCACAGCACCTGGCACAGAGAGGTACTGAAGGAATGAATGCTGTGGTCTGTGTAAGTATAATGATATGCAAGTAATTGTCATTAAGATCAAGCCAAAACTAAGAACTTGACTGAGGATGATGAAGTTATAGACCTTTCTTTACTACATATAACAAAGGACTAGACCCTTTCTCCGGTGCTAACTTCCTTTTCAGACATAAAGATGAAAAGTAATGCAGTTAATTAAAATACTGTGAATAAATCAATGACACGTTTAAGGGAAGAAAAAAAAGTGTCATGGGGAGCCCAGGTTAAAGGACAGTGAAAGTGGAAGTGTCCTCAGAGGACAATACAGAACTTATGGTAATATTTTCTCAAGAGGTGAGACTGTTTCCTGGCATTGATTGATCAAGGCAGATCTCCCCAGCCCCTACCAGTCCTAGAAGTCCATAGCTCCTGAGTGACTCACATTTGTTTCAAATTCTGCACTAGAAAACTTCTATTAGAAATTAAGAGGGCTCTTTTAAAATTATTATTTCTTTGTATTGCAACTATATTCTACTAGTATAGTAAACTTTCTAGCAATATAAATGGTATTCAGTTTTGCTACATGTAAACAAAAAACATATTTGCCAAGTACTCTGTAAGAGAAGGGAGCATGGTTTCTGTTCTTTCTTTTGTTGACACTGAAAAAGTTAGAAAGGTATGTCAGGCTTCAAACTAGGGACTAGGAGTGTGGAGCCCTCTCCCTGATCTGTGTGTGCCTCCTGGTCTGTCTTATTGGCTGTACATATCACAGATGAGCCCTTGGCTTCTGCAAGCTTCTGCTGGTGGAAAGAGTGACAAGTCATTACTTGCAAAGCAGAGGGCTATGATTTGGCAAGGGGCTTTGAAATACTCTGATGCATAAAGCATTACCATCATTAGTGTAACTAATACTGAAGAAAGCATCCTACTAGGTCCTTTGATTCCTCCCAGGAAGAAAATCCCAAAGGCCACAGCCTCTAATCTGCTTGGCTGATGTGATGCAATCGTACTAAAATAGTAAAATAATATCACCCTCCACATTTCCTATTCTCCTTCCCCTCATTTATTTTTCTCCACCGCGTTTATCATCTGATATATTTACTTAGTTTGGTTTTTGTTTGTGTAAGCTCCATGAGAACAGAGCCTTTGTCATTTCCTTTTTAATTCACTGCTCTACCCCTAGCTCTAAGAATAGGCGCATGGTGGGGGCCCAATAAATATGCATTCTACAGAGTAATATATATTTTAGACACCTGTCCTACTTCAGGGCAAAGCTTAGCCAATAGTTATAGGTACCTGTCTAGCTCCTTCCTTGTCTCCACATCCCCCAAGTACCTAACTTGAAACAGAAGAAGAACTTGGGCTGCTTTGGAACCACCAACTCTGGACTATCTTGAATTAAATCAATCTTGTCAGTCCCATCTGTCTGTCTCCATGTCAGTGCAGATTAACTACAACATGATATAAAACACATTGATATAACATCTTCACAATAGTGTCAGTGTCCTTTACAGTCTTAGAGTCTAATTGAATTATAGTTTCAACATGAATTTCTTTAGTTTAAATGTATAAAGTAAGCAGACAAACCCTTTTTTTTAAAAAAAATTTTTTTTCAACGTTTATTTATTTTTGGGACAGAGAGAGACAGAGCATGAACGGGGGAGGGGCAGAGAGAGAGGGAGACACAGAATCGGAAGCAGGCTCCAGGCTCTGAGCCATCAGCCCAGACAGAGCCTGACGCGGGGCTCGAACCCACGGACCGCGAGATCGTGACCTGGCTGAAGTCGGACGCTTAACCGACTGCGCCACCCAGGCGCCCCCAAACCCTTTTAAAAAAAAAAAAACTTCCATTCTAAAACTGAAAGACTGGCTGATTTCGAAGTCCCCAAGTATTATTAATTACCAGTGGCTCAAATCAATGCACAGTTTGTCCAGAAAGCTATTTCCTCCTTAGGTGAATGGCTGGGAATACAATATGTAGTAATCCACAATTTGAGCTTGTTGGAGATTGAAAGTGTATATCAAGGCTGAGAAAAAGGCTGGGGCTTGCCATCACCCCCCCCACACACACACACACAGGTGGCAGAGAATGAATTTTGACTTTGTCAGGAAGACAGAGCAAGGTGGAGGTATCTTCCTCACATGGCAAAAATCACAGAGAAAAGATAGAAATCCCAGAACATGGGCGTCCTCTTCAAGCACAGCTCCCTGCAGTTTGGAGAAGCTAATACTCTCTTCTCTCACCATGGGAAAACTGCTCTCCTGAGGAGTGGCAGGAGGGGCCGCGAACAGATGAGAGCTCACCAATGGAAAGAATGATGAAGGGGCCCTTTAAATATAAATCTCTGGAGCCCCAAACCCTGTAGACTTTCCCTTAAGTATTCAAATGAGATTGCAGCATCAGATTGGTATGCATTAGGCTGGTTTCAATGAAAATTAACATGTAATTGCTTCAAATGAAGTAAGTGAGGAGGTAATCTGTTCTTAAATTGGATTCCCAGGATTTTGTGGTACCATAATGCAGCTGTGAAATGAAATATATTTTAAGGATGATGTCCTCAAGGGGGTGAAGGGGCTAGGAGGGGGAGAGGCGTGGAGATAGTATGTAGTAGGAGCTTCTCCCCCCAGCTGCCTCATCTTTTCTCCAGCTCATTCTCCATCAACTGCCAATGGATGAAAGGATAGTTTCCTACCCATGGGTGGCTCCCATTTTCTGATACTGAAAGGGATGCAGTCTTCCATCTAGACATCTGCTGGTCCTCTTCTCATTTTACAGTGCCTGGAGATGATTCTTAGAGGCACAGAACATTCCCAGCCTCTGTAGCTCTGTGGTCTTCCGTCAAAGTTGGGTTTACAGGGAGAAGATGCTCATTCCACAAGTGATCTCATATGGAGACCATCTGTTACTGAGGCATGCACCTCCAGGGTAGGTCATCTTGTCCAAAGCATGTTTTGCAGTGGCAGGAAGCATTGCCCCTTGTCCTCCTGATATCTGAACGTGGAGAAATGAATGCTTGACCCCATGACTGACTCTTATGATATTGAAGACAGCAGTAGTGGCTGCCAAATTCAGTACCACTACTGTCCTCCAAAGCCTGAGTCTAGCCACATCACCCTGCCTTCCACCCCTAGCAGTCATGATATGGTCTGTGAAGTCCAAAGATGAGCCTGGGAATAATTAACCTTTTTACCCTTCAATCAAGATGGGAAGCAGCTGGGTGAGGAGTCAGTGCAGGTTAACACATTAAATAGTTTTCCTTCACCATCCTAAGCTAAAATGGGATTTTTGGTCACAACTGAAATGAGCTGGCAGTCCTCTGGTCCCGTGGCAACACTTCTGTCTACTGCAGAGCCATCTCTGATGGGCTCTGGGGATCTTCTGCAAGGCCACAGATGGGCAGAGTCAGTAAATGAAATGAATCACCTTGCAAAGCTGGTGTGGCGGTTCAAAAGGCAGTAGTGCTGTTGGTCTAGACCAAGTTCCCTGTCTAGGGGCTGGAATCATAAGCCATGCCTAACTGTGCCTTAGCTCCTGAGGAGATAAGGATTTATAATATGCTGT
This sequence comes from Lynx canadensis, assembly GCF_007474595.2. Classification (NCBI taxonomy): domain Eukaryota; kingdom Metazoa; phylum Chordata; class Mammalia; order Carnivora; family Felidae; genus Lynx; species Lynx canadensis. The sequence continues at coordinate 28,737,758 of NC_044312.2, forward strand.
ATAAAGAATATATGTTTCAATAAAAGAGTCCCCATCAGAGCTATAGAGCAGGGAAATTAATAGGAAATCAAGAAGAATGAGATTCCGTGAGTTCACTCTTGCACCGCTGAATCGGGCCCCCAGTCTGAGCCTCGCTTGCATTTTCCCCCAGTCACAGCTTGGTTTTACAGCTTGGATGATGATTTTTTTAATTCCTGTCTTTGTTTCTCTCTCTGTTTATGTTGCTATTTTCTTTCTGCACATGTTGAAACAGCGCTCCGGCTTTAAAACTGATCAGAGATAATGGCTTCTCCAAATGTACACGTTGTATTTCTGGAGGTCTTTCGGTCCATGTGACCAGGCTGATCTTTGAAAGAGTGCCAGAATGTTTCCCTTCTCCCTGGGGATTGGTGGGCTGATGAATTCAAAGATGATTTAAGTGAAGAGAACAGGGATGAGAAGGTGTGGCAACATGCAGCTTACCTGGCTGAATTTAGGTCTCCCTAGAAACAACAGACATAGATCCTTAAGATCCTTTATTTCCTACTATAGGTACAGCCACAAAGTTGCAGAGAAACCTCCACACAGAATCTTCACTGTGAGCAAGGTTCACAATGGCCTGTGTATCTACTAGTCCCACTTTGCCGTAGAACCACCCACAATGCTGACATTTTAAATCATTCCCTGTAGAGAATCAGACCTCTGGCTACCTTTTCAGACAAAATTTCTGTACCACATTGGACAAATCTGTGTTGATTGGTTCTTTGCTTTTGTCATTTGGGGATGGGAGAAGAATAGTATTTGCCTGTCTGCCCAGGGTTCTTCAAGGATTAATAGCAAGCTTGTCCTCCAGAACCCCTAGAGAGAGGCATGCTGGCAGCAACAAAAGAGAGTTTAGCATACTTTTCTAGATTGTTCAGAGTTGCAGTATCTACTTTGCAGCACATTTGCAGTCTGAACCCGGCTGCCACCCCTTGATAGGATCTGACTGGGCTACTACTAGCTGAGCTAAGTTAGAAGAGGCTGAATGCAAATAGATTTCAAGGTGTGTGTGTACTCATGCACATGTATGCATGTGTGTGGGCGTGTACATTAACTATTGTTTTTCAATAATCTGATATCTTGTGCTAATCATCTTGACACTTTTCTGCCATCAAAATCTGTCAAATGATCGTCCTGATATATTCCTCTGGTTTAACTCTCATCAAAGTTTGCAGTGTTCAAGAGAAAAGTAGAAAAGGCCAGTGGTTTTATTCCCATTTTAGAGACAGAGGGGCTTTTCACTACATGAGCCTGAGGAAGTGTAATTCATCTTAATCACTGAACTTGTCTCATGTGATGACATCCATAAGCCCTTCTTCCCGGGACCTCATTTGCTTTGAATATAAAATAGGGGTCATGGTGTTAATTTCTTGCTCTTAAAACACAAACCAACGTCAAGGTCCAAGTACAAAAAGGGAAATATAAACCAAAATGCATAAAGTGGTAGCCCCAGCCAATGCTATAGTCTAATATGGAATGCTGAAAAAAATCCAAGTCATGTGTAAGACTAGGGGGTCAGCAGGGGCGTGATGAAATGTGGGAGATGAGGGACAAAATGGAAAATGCCTGACTCCATTTATTTAAGTAAAAAGACTATGAAGTGCAGAAAATGTAAGAGAAAAGCCAGTCCATTACAGGATCCTGTTCTGAGCTCTATTCTTGCCATCCCCCCTTTTGACCTATGGAATCCCCTCCGTACCTCTCTTAAATTCTACTTCAGAAGCTTTAATTCTCATTTATTTTCCTTTCCTGCTTGTCATCTATGTCCTTCTGCAGCTTTGTACCCCTCTATTCCAATGGGCAGACACACCCGCTTCTGTTCCTCCCCCCTCTCTCTAACAAGCCTAGACTGACAATTTTGCCAATAGTTTTCATATATAATAACTTAAGTGCATCACTTTTCTACAAACATGTTATCATTAGAGTTCAATTCTTCTGCTCCTAGCCTTTGTGCTGGGTAAATATATTCCTTTGACGTGTGTTTTGGAAGATGGCTCCATTTTATGCATGTGCCATTAGTGCCAATTGCACAAAGCAGAAACACAAATTACCTGCATTCTACAGACATATCTAATAACCTAGACACCATGGACTGGCATTCACTGCAGCCTCCGCCTCTGTGCACAAAACTGAAAGGGGAACACCCAAACTGCCTATTAATTTAAAATGTAGGTAAAGTGCTGTAGGCGCTGAACAGCACTTAGGGGAGCTATGGCACAGCATTGTGCTCCGAGCTGTGCCCTGAGTGTGAGCCCTCCCTCCGGAAGTTTGGCTCAGGGGCCAGTCTCTTTGGGGAGATCTAGGACTGGGGACCTTTGGACCCTGCCAAGGCTGAGATTAGTGTTGAAGGGACTCCCCACTGGAGAGGAGCCTGAGCAAGGTAAACAACAGGGGAGCCCAAAGAAGGGTACCTCCTGGTGTATAGGACACCTGGAGAGGCTGTGTGGGTTTTTCCCACTGTGGTGTTCTGTAAGATTCTCTTCCAACTGCTTTTATTTAGGCAACTCTGTAGTCAGCAAATCAGCCTCCCCTGGGGCTGTTAAATTTAAATCAACAGGGTTTTCAGGGGAACAAATATTTATAACAAAGAACCTGGGCTCCTCCAATGCCACCTACTGTCAGACTTCATGAATTTGTTAAGGGCACCTAAAGATGTGCCTCCTGGGCCCAAGGGGAAAGAAACACAGGTCCCCTCCCTATATGGGTCCTGTAGCCATGGCTCCTCTGGCCTGGAGCTTTTGGTGAAAGACATCTTCAGATAGCAGCATTGTAGCCTCAGAAAGGGACAGGGACATAGCTGACTGGGAGACCCAAAGGCCTCCAGAGTTTAGCTACGTGCTGGGCTGTAGCCTGCCTTTCCCAAGCCCCATTCCCACTCCCTCTCTCTCAGGAGCCCCTCAATTGGTGTTTCTTTGAAGACACCTTATCTTATCCTGCTCAGAATTTCTCCAGGTTTGGAACATGTCACAGTGCTACTCAGAATTGGATTCTTGATGCCTTGTCACACACACACACACACACACACACACACACACACACACTTTCATTCATTCAACAGGAAACACAGAGCCAAAGAGAATGGGAAAACCTGTCTTTGTATTTCCTCCTTTCTCCCGATTAAAAAAAAATACATTTTCCTTATATTTTTCCTCTCTGGCCTTCTCATATGATTTTTCTCTTTCTCTCCTGTGCCCTGTCCTGTCAGCCTTCCTGTTTCTCCATCTTGACTCATCCCCCTTTGCTTCATTCTTTCTTTCTCTTTTCTCTCATTTGTAATGAGGCTGCTCAACTGCCGGAGGGTCAGTGCCGTATATCACCGAGGGATCAGTGTGAGGGCCACATTGACAAGGAAAGCTGTCATCAAATTTTACAGCTTCATATAAAATGCACTGTCCATGGCAAGGACAGAGAAGGGGCTGGAAGGGCACAGGGGTGGTTTGGGGAGAAGCAGGGAGCCAGAAAAGAGGATCTATAATAGGTGTGGGGGGAGGTAAATCTATGTGTTTTCCACAAAAAGGCATTCATGGAGACCAATCTGCTATCTCCTCTAACCTCAGACATGTCCCCAGAAGGCTTACCAGGAGACCCATCAGTTAATAAGAGCTTCAGTCATGGAATGTCTGTGTGGTCCATTGTATAGAGCCACAGAGATAGCTGATCAGAGCTGTCTGAGTGCACACACACCAAGGACAGTGTTATGGATGTGACTTGCAGCCATTCTTCCTACTGGTCCCATCCATAAGCAAAGCTACATGCATATCCAGTGTGTCCCTCAACAGGTGTCTGTATACCTGCCAGGGGAACAGCTGGTGTTAATTGCCACTGAGGCTTAGCAGGAAGTCCCCTGTCCTAAATGCATTAACAACCTGGGTGGGCAAGCAGGCCAGCCCACATGAATCACTTGGAGAAGCACATATGACAATTCATTACTTAGACTGAAGTTCCTGCCTGCACAGTTCCTTCTAGGACCTTTCCCAAGCCAGAAACTAGGAGGCACAATAGGACTTTGCTGTGTACAGTATGGGTCTCTTGACCACCAGAGGTCCAGTCCCTGCTCTGTAGCTTACTATATGATCTTAGGCAATTTATTAGGCTTCCCTCTCCTTGTGTGTAAAATTGATATATTCTTGACATCTCTCTCACAGAGTGGTTGTGCAGATGAAACAGGACAGAGTGTGTAAAGTGTGCACTTGGCATAGCTCCTGGTGCATGCAGGTGATCCATACATGTTAACCATTATCACTGTGTCACACACCTTTTTTCCTTGCCTACCCCTCCCGAATGTTCAATCTGGGTAAACATCTCTAGTCTCTGTCCCCTGTCTCCAGCTCTGGGGCTCTGCCCTGCTTGCTTCAGACCTTGCAGATGGTGGTCTTATAAATGCAATCTCTGCTTCTCCTCACCCCACTCTCCTATGGGCAGCTATGGTCTCAGAACACAGATCTGTGTACATCCCTGTCCTGTTTGAAACTCTTTGTACCTAAATTTTTATTACAGATCCCTTAGGGCAACAACACGGAAGGCCCTTCATGAAAATGCCTTTCCTTACTTGTCCAAGATTTTTACAGATCTGGTTCTAACCCAAGCCAACTCTCCAGCCGCTTTCAATATGGTTCTCAGCTTTAAGCATCAGGAAAATCTACAGAACTTCTTTTTAATATTGGGGGGAGTGGGCCTTGATTTACAAAATTCTGTGAAAAACATCCACAAGTGTGTCTCATGTGCATTTCAAGCTGGAAAGCACTACCACTGACACAAACATACCCTGTCTTTGGCCACACCCTGTCCCATTTGCCTTTGTGTACCCAACCCCCAGCACATTGACTGTCACACAGTAGGGATGCAAAACATGTGTTTTGGTAACTGATAGACTGAATACATACATAAAGGATATTTCCCATGAGACCTGAGGGAAGCAGACTGACTCACTGGCACCTACAGGACTCAGGGAAATATAAGAGGGTATTGTGTGCTAGTAGGTAAGTGTGTGTAGACAGAGATTGGGGCCCAGGGTGGGCAGGGATGTGTGCGCTGTTGGCAGAGGAAGGGACACAGCCCAGGAAAGGGGTAACATCCCATTTTTTTTAGTATGTCAAGTCCCCAGGAGCATCCCTGTGTGATGTGAGGGAGTGGGGGAGTGAGTGTAAGAGGGGGTTTGGCCATCTGTGTGTGAGAGCCAACTTACGTGGGTGGGAACAGAAATACAAACAGCCAAGATCAAGAGGATCCTGAATCTATCAATTCTTCCTAGAAGAAAAGTCAGATGGGTTTGAAATGGTTGGTTAGAGAGCACAGTGAACAATTGCAGGGAGATGGAGGGTCTCTGTCCTCAGCTGTGGAGAGTGGCTTCCTAGTAGCCATGTGGTGAGTTATAGGGGCAGTGCTGACGGTGACAAGAAATGCCAGTACCAGTTACTCAATGTGGGAGATAAAGGTGGCTCTTTTTTTCCGTCCCTTCCATCACCCCTTCTTCTCTGTGATAGATGGGGACTGAGCTGTTTGAGGTATGCAGAGGCTGACAAAATGAGGCGATCAGATTGGAAATCAAAGCTCTCACCAAGGCTGGCAATGTGCCGAGACTCTGCAGCTACCACCCATGGTGGGGGCAGGAGAAGGGGGGAGAAAGCAGCTGCTGTTGTTTTCTCCCTAGGAGTTGTTTGGGGTTTTACTTTTATTTCTCCCAAGAGTAGAGGAGCTGAGGAGGGTAGCCAAGGTAGCAAAGGAAGAAAAGGAGAGAGATGGCAAGAATTGGAGTGCACAAGGAGAAAGAGCCATTCCAAGGGATGAGGAGAGAGGGAGGCGATAGGCAGAGGAAGGAAGGTTTCAGAACATTTCTTTTCTGCTTTCATGGTTGTGGACTTTGCATCTTGTCTCCTTGCCAACTGCCCCTCCTTTGTTGTCAGAGATGCTCTCTATGATCTGTAAAATGTGGTTTAACGTATAATTCCTGTGTTTGCTCTCTTGACAGGTTGGGAAACTGAGGCCCAGTATATGCAGGGCACTTTAACTTGCTCATTTTGGTTTCTAACTCTCATTCCTTTGACCTTAAAATTCCAGAAAGTATCCCCACATTCATCTCACAGGATGGAGAATGTATCTGTTTCTTTGCTTTTCTGACTGCTTCTCCCAGGATGCCTCTACCACAAACTACCCCACAGGGTCCCTGAGCCTGAGTCTTATGGGTTGACTCTGCCCTCTGCTGGATCAAAAGGTGGAAAATGAGGTAGAAAAGGGGACTCATTCCAGAAAACATACCCTGGCATGCTTCCCAGGAAAGTCTTTGCTTAAAGCAACCTGAACCCTAAATGAATACAGTTCAATATGCCTGTGATGTATTAATATCCTGATAAGCTGGTCAGAATGTGTTTCTAAATAGACCTATTACATAAGTGGCAATAAATACCAGCCATCTCTCCCCTCTCTGTAGTTTGTGCATAGAGAAGGATCTATAGGGTAGGATCCCAGAGTCGTGCACACAGAGCTTTGGCAATTCTGACCTTCAGACTGATGGTGAGTCCTGTGCTCCTTATAACACAGGTCCCCCGTGACATTCACATCACAGAATTGTGCCCTTTGCCCGCCGTTTTAATGACTTTCTATTTTGTTTTACAACCTGCAATCTGCTGCATGTCCTGGTCAACAGTATCTATCTTTTCTGCCATTGCTTGCTGCCTTGGATGCTTTTATGGGCATTGATTCCCTTCACTGGTTCCCCAAAGAGGTTCTTTTCCTTGAGCCAGAGCGTCATTCCAGCGGATTACGGTGTCTGCCACTCTGCGCTCCGATTTATTGCCATCCTGGGTTTTATTCTCTCCTACACTTGCAGCCAAGCCTCATTCATTTAGCTTTCTGGGGCGAGCAGAATAGAAGAAGTTGCTATTAATAGGAGAAAGGATGTCATGCCGGCAGGCTTAGTGATGTCTAAGTTTATGGTCTGTAAGTTCCAGAGCCTGGCTGTGGCCTAGATCCCCTTTTCTTCCTCCAAGTGACTGAACTAAGCAGGATTCTCACAAAGGAATGGACACTCTGAAAGTTTTACACTCTTTACAGGCTTTTGTGGACATACGACATTCTTGTTTGGGGGCAAGCTCATCTGGGTATCCTCCACCTTCCCCTGATTGTGACCATCGGTTTGCCTTTGGAAGAAGGCAGGGCAGAGTTGCAGAAGTCTGGGTGCAGAGGGATGGGGAAGAGGGAGGAGAGGAGAAGCACATGAAAAATGGCACACCAGGTCCTTTTAGGGTGGTTTGCTTTTTAGGTTTCCTAGACACTAATGTATGTTAATCTAAGTGAAATCACTCTGCGGGTTTTATTCACTTTGATAAATATGTTTACTAATCATTTATCACAAATCAAATAGTAGAGCAATTTCTAAACAATGTCCCACACATAATAAATGTCTTTTGAATATGCATACAAAATGTTACATATCAACTGTCAGTTCCTTCAGCAGGAACATTTAGGAGCTACTCCAAGAATACAGAGAGCAAATGACAGAGGCTGCCTCTTCAGGGACAGTTCTCAGCTCATTGTGGACTGTCCCCAGGTTGTATAGATTTATATCTCCTTCATACAGGAACCAGGGCCACGGAGCATTTTTCAGTGGGTTATAGCCGTGGGTTTTAATTTGAGGAGTTCGCCCAACCAGCCTGACTTGCTGGGAGATCACACAGGCACAGATAGATAGTGGAGGTTCAGCTCTAGACAATGCTGGCAGGTTTCTTTTGGCATGGATTTGTGGTATTGGCCATGGAGGAGGTCTCTTTATAAAGCACTCCTGGGAAAACACAATCTGCAAAGAAGTAGCATGTATGTGGGGATGGGGGGTGGAGTAGACTCAATTTGGCCATGTATTATAGAAGAGAGGTTTGGAGGTCTTCATATAGGGACTTGGTATCCCAAACTATTTGCATTCTGAATGAGCAATACTGTGGAATCAACATGGCTATATAAAAAGTATAATTACTGTTGGGTCTCTAATGATAGTTTAGAGCTAACTTAGAGGGTAGTTTTCCAGCCTCTTACACATGTATTGATTCAGAATGTTTAACTTCACCTCCAGTAAGATAAGAAAGGGGTAGCAAACAGACCCCAGGTGCCCGAGTCCAGGTCTTTCTATTTCTAAATGAGCCCTTACATGAGGATTCTGGAAAACTTCACCCAATCACATCCACTTCCTGCATTCCTATCCTCACTTTTAAGACAGGCAGGAGAAATATAATTTAAGATGAAATTCCTAAATACAGACCTTGGGTGGGTTTTCCATGCCTACATAGAAGTTAGGTCAAGGTTTGGATCAATCTACAGCTTTCTGTCTGCTCTACTGCAAAGTCATTGAAGGAAAGAAAAGGCTTGTTAAGAAATGAAAAGTGGATTTTTGTTGTGATTGCCCTGTTTTTTTCTTACACACACACACACACACACACACACACACACACACTAGTTGCCTGCCTCCACCAGTCATTTCAAACCATGGTTCCTATGACTATATTAGAAAGACAAAGAAGAATAATGTAAAGAGTATGAGAGGTACCTGAGCCATATGGCCACAACCCTGTGAAACAGTGGAAGTTATGTTGAGACAGTGGTATGTCTTTTCCCACCCCTTCCTGTACCCTATTCCCTTTTCCTGAATTTTCTGGCGCTGTTTTCGCTCAGATTATTTATTACGAACAATCTTAGCTCCTGTGGATAACATATTGCCATTCATTTTCTCTTTGGGTATTCTGCTGATCATTGAACATTTTTTAATAGGTTTTGATGAAGCTAAAGGTACCAACTTGCATCCTATTCTTAATGAGAAGAACCTAATTCCAGAGACTGCTAGGACTTGGGGAGCAGGAGATTTGTTTCAACACTAAATATTCTCAAGAGAAAGGAGCCCAGAAGTGACTAAATAATAGGAAATCATCTTGGCAGATGGGGCCACTTGCATCTAGAGATCATTTGAGGTGTGGGGGAGGAGGAAAGAAACAGAGCTCAATTATGAGAACTGGTGAGCTTTGGGAGATGTTAGGGGATGCCATATAAAGTCACAAGATTTAAAAGAGTGGACTCTGTTTCCCAAGTGAAAGGAAGGGAAAGGAACTACATTTTCATCCCTGACTTTTTTTGTGTGATTTCTTGATAATTCAGTGAAAGGAGCAATCATGTTGCTAATTTTACTCCAAGCATTTAAATTCTAATTAATATTATTTGATTCTCCTGTGTCCTGCCAAGGTGAAAGAAAAATGCTTTCTTACACCTTTACACCCTCTTTCTCTCAAGAATTTGCATAAGAAGTGAAATCATGTTTGCATTTTTTGCATTTCAGTTGCTCTCACTATTCTATTCCACTTTCTATTCTAACCTCCTAACCTTCCCTCTCTCTGTTCACATTGGCAAAGAGAGGAACACTTACAGGTTTCAGGCAACTCTGCCTATCAGAGAACAGGGAATATGTTATGGGGGAGCAGGCAGCAGACCTGAGGAGTCTTGAGAGATCACTTTGTCTTGTACAGATGAGGAAACTGAGGTCCAGAGAGGTGAAATGGCTTGTCTACAATCACACATTTTATAGTCCTGGGTCTGGGGATAGAGGTTTGTCTCTGTGTCCAGCTTTGTTTTGATGATTCCATGAGATACGATTATATGTGAAAGGATTTGCATGCTGTCATGCACAAGGAAAGCTTGAGCTCTTATTTGTCTGGTTAATTAATAAAATGCCTTTATGAAATATCTGCTGCATCCTTTCTCCGCATTTTGCAAGCTTTTGTGGAGCCTGCACCACCGTGGCTTGGTGACTTCTAGTTAGGGGGGCTCACCAGTGCTACCTGTACAGGCATGTCAGGCTCCTGGCAGCCTGGCATGAGTAACCATGGAGAACTGTTGGAGAGATTCCAGTATTTGGGTTGTGCCTGAGGCTAGCTATTGTCTCAAAGACACCTGGTTTAAGATAGATGCCTGTTGCAGTGTGACTTCACTTCAAGGAGCAGATATTTACTAACTTTCAGTGATAATGGACTAGGTACCATGGTAGCACAACAGGCCTGGGGGGGTGTCAATATAATAAGATAAATAAAATACATTGGCCCTGCTTTACAACTGCCATATGGCTTGGAAAATGATGTGGCAGAGGTAGGCAAGGTGCTGGGGAGTGTGGGTGTTAGTGCAGATGTGGTATGGTGGAGGGAGTGTTGTAAAGGAAGGTGTGTGGGTGATGAGGTATGAAGGGATGTTCTAGGTGGAGGGGACAGTATGTGAAACTGGATGCCACGCTGAGGAATCTGCAAGAAAACCGCAATCGCCTGCTGTGATGTGGCTCCAGTTCAAGGTGGTGGGTCTAAATGAAGCCAGGGGCATCCTGGCATGTCATTCTGTAATATTGCAGCTTCATACTGAAGGCTGTGGGAACCATTGAAGGGTTTTAAACAAATGAATCCAAAATTTTGCTAGAAAGAGGATTAGCTAGAAGGGTTACAGCAGGAGGCAAGAGGCCAATTAGGAGTGGGTGGTGCTACCTACCATCTGGGTGACTCCAGATTAGATCCCACCCTCAAGCAGCACCCTCACTTCCTGGTCTTCCAAGGGTGGTCAATTTGAGTGAGATTAGACAATGATTTGATTTTGCTGTTGAAGGGTCAAGGTCAGAGAGTACTTTATGCAGAGAAAGAACTAACTCTCCTACAGAGCTACCAGAATCCCTTCCTACAGAGATCAGTTAATAGAGAACACCACCAAAGGCACGGAGAGTTTCTGTAAAGGACTTGGATAATTATGTGCCCAGTGCCAGTTGAAGGAAATTACTGCAGAAGCAGCGGCCGAGGCAGCCCTGGCACTGAGAGGACTGAGTCCCTGGGGAAGTTTTTCACCTGAACCCCATCACTTCCCCTCCGTCTTTGCCTTCATCATCAGGGCTGTGCCTGACTTTCTGCTAGCGTGTGCACGTGGGATGTGGGCCAGTGAAGGAGAATACTCCTCTCTTCTTCCTCCTTCTCTCCTTTCCTGCTTTGGTTCCTGGGGTGGGCATTCTACTTTCAAGGTTAAAATTGGACCTAGTCTTCTGTGTGTGCCCCCTGTTTGTCATTCAGCTGCCTGTGCAGGTCCCCTACTTTCTTTCACTTAAGTAGGTGTTCTCTTCTTTGTATCATAGGCTTCTAAAATATAGAGAGTAAGGAATATGCTTTGTCCTGAAGAGTGTGCACTGCATCTCCACAGACGTGGAAGCACTATAAGTAAATGTTTAATGCTGAGCATGGTGATGCAGACATGCATTTGGTTACTTGGGAAATATGAAGAGAGGGGGTGACTGTATTTTCACACAGAAGATTTGTAAACATGAACTCCTCCTTGTTCTTTAAGTTTATACTCTTCCTTAAATACCTGTTTTGACCCTCATGATAACCAGAAGAATTGAGTGGGCAAATTTTTCCCTGTGGACATAGGAAAACTGAGTCATACAAAATCTAAGGACTCAGGCTTGTCACAGCAGATTAGATAATAAAACAAGGACCCAGCTAGTTCTGCTCCATGGAAATCAGGCCAAAAGCTCTGGGCATGATTGCTGCTTCTCTTAAATATGAACATGCAAGCTGAGGTTATACCAGATAAAATATACTAATTCATGGCAGCTTCCAGATGGCAGAGATCTTGTTAAAATCTGAGTAACACCCAGTGTATTGTCAAGCTTTTAGAATATTCATTACAGAATCTCTCTTGGAATCCACTAACCCCCAAAATCACTATTTTTTTTTTTAAATCTTGGTTTAAGGCATCAGGAGATGCAGATTCTCATCCCCAATCTTTCTTTCTTTCTTCTTTCTTTCTTTCTTTTCTTTCTTTTTCTTTCTTTTCTTTCTTTCTTTCTTTTTCTTTTTCGTTCTTCTTCGGTGGTTCCTTTTCCGATTTTTCTTTTCTTTTCTTGTCTTCTTTTTCTTTCTTTCTTTCTTTCTTTCTTTCTTTCTTTCTTCTTTCTTTCTTTCTTTCTTTCATATATTCTTGAGAGAGAGGGGGGGAGGAGGAGTGGGGGAGGGCAGAGAGACAGGGAGACACAGAATTCAAAGCAGGCTCCAGGCTCTGAGCTGTCAGCACAGAGCCTTGATGCAGGGCTGAAATTCACGAACCATGAGATCATGACCTGAGCTGAAGTCAGAGGCTTAACTGACTGAGCCACCCAGGCACCCCACCGATCATTCTTTAACTGAATAGCTGCATAGACCTAGGCTTATGAATGAAGTAACTGTATAGACTTAACTTCATTAGATGCTTACCTATAGGTTGGTAAACCATCTCGCAGGTCCCTCTGCGTACCAAATATTAGTTTCTAAAGTTCTCAGCAAAGGCACCATTTTTGCAAGACTTCCCCTGACCCCTTAGACCAGTATAGATTCCATAACACCCATCTATTTTCTATATATCACCCTATAGCATCCTCTCATAAGAGACTCATACTGCATAATGTGCTTTTCTTTGCCTCTCTGCTGCATGAGCAGAATGTCTGTCCCTGTCTGTCCTTGTTTGTCTCTGTATCGCATAAGTGCTAACACAATGCATGGCACAGAGTAGGTGCTCAGTGAACACTTGTCAAATGAATGAATAATTCAATAAACCTATTCTTACCTCAGTTTTATCCATATCTTTGGAGTAACAACTATAAGTGAGAGGCAAAGATGAGAAAGAGAAGGGTAAGCCTGATGATAGGATCCTTATGAGTGCAAAGGTTTTTATATGGGCTTGAGGAATGGGTAAGAATCCTATTCTTAACAGATATCCTTTAACACAGTCCCTCCTGTCAGCCCTGTTTAACATGATCCTGTCCATAAGAGAACATGTATTCAGATATGTAGTGCATGAATAGACCCAACATATTAGAGAAGGGGAAAACCTTCTTCAGAAGGGGACACCTCAGGATTTACATGGCTTCTGGCAGTGGCTGGCTCCCCGCCTCCACTGTCTTCTTTCTCCTGCATTGCTCCCAAATGTGATTTTCATTATGCCATTCAGCTCCCCCAACCCATAAAGAGAAGTTCAGGTGCTACACATGAGAACATTCTAAGCCATCTACAAGCTGACTGCAGCCTTCTTGCATCCCACAGAGCCCCAATTTTATCAGACCAGACCCTAAGCATCTTACTCCATACCCACTTCCTATCTTATGACTCCATTTTCTTCTTATGGGGGATACTCTCTCACCCTCTTCTCCTTTGATGTAGATGTATTTCCCATTCCGGCATGAGCCCAGGGCTCACTCCCTCCATGAGATTGCTAGTGCACATGCTCTTCCCCTACCACCAAACACCTGAAATCCTCACCAGGTGTCTCTAGTACTTATACTGCCTAGCTTGTATTCCCCTTGGTGGTAGTGTCCTAGATGGTCCCCACTCCCAGTTGGCTCTTCTTGGCTTCAGGGCTCTACTTGGCCTGCCCCATCTCTCCCTGGAGCCCAGGATGCCCCTAATGCCTCCCACCCAGTGCCTGATTACAGAGCAGTCTGCACCCCTTTAGCAGCTTTTTGCAGCCTCTGAAGCATTGCCCTTTCCTTAAGAGTTTCTCCTTCTGATCACAAAACCTTTGTGAGAATTACAAATAGGGCTGTCTCACTTCTGGAGCCCCAGAAGCAGGCCCTGGAGATGGGAGTTTGTATTGAAGTGACTTATTAAGGAAGTACTCCCTGGAGAAACACAGAAAGAGTGGGGGGAGTCAGGGCAGGTAAAGGCAAGAAGCCAAGTAGAGCTGCAATTCAGTCAAATATCCACAAAGGTGGCTTCAGTCGGATCTGCAGTGAGACTCTGGTAAGTAGAGAGAGACGGCTATCCCGGCTATCCCACTCCTCCACAGTCAGCCCCTGCTGGCTGCCCTGAGGGGGTGCAAGCTCCCAGACTCCTCCAGCTCTGTGAGTGAGCACACAGGGGCTCCACAGCCTAAAGGCAGACCTGCAAAGAAAGACCGAGATGTGGGCTGCTCAAAGCAGAAGCACATAGAAACTTGGGAGAGGCCACAGAGATGATATGATAAAAGCGACTCAAGGGAGGTGGGCCGAACACTGGCTAACTGCCATGTCCTGCCCAAGTAGGGACATTATAGAGAATGCAAGACCCAGAGACCCAGACGCTGCTCATTGCCTCCCTGACCCACGATTCTCTGGCTGCATGCTTCAGATCCTCATGGCACACTTGCACAACTCTGCTCTGGAGACCTGGTCTAACAGGAACTGGAACCCCTTACCTCCAGGAATTAAGGCAGAACGATAGGTGTGTACTTCCCTTAGGTGAACACACTTTGGAGACTTTTTCTCTAGCCTTTCCTTCTGGCCTAGGAAAGGTACTTTTAAGGCTTCCCACAGTCCTTGGTACATGAGAATGACTGGATTGGCTAAGGGTGCCCCTTGGCGCCTTTTTTCTGCACCCTGGCAGCCCCCTCTGAGCTCCTCCCTGTAGCCAGATTCTGTTTTCCTGAGGAAGAAGGCAAGAGGAGAGGGGTGGGGCTGACGCTGTCCGGGGACACCTTTAACAACAAATCAGTGTAAGAGATTAGCACTCTACTCAGAGGGAGTGCCTCTAACAACCAACTGTTACAGAAGGATGAAGAAATCTGACAGGAAATATGCAAACAGTGAGGTCTTCCACTGGGAGATTGAGTTTTCCGAGTGGCAGCAGGCCCAGCCAAGGCTGATCCTTCCCCCGGGAGCTTCCCCCGGGAGCTTTTGTCTTTCTGGGGGATATGTCCTGCCCCCCCCCCCCAAGTATCACATCTCATAGATTAACTCTCTGGAGAGGTCCAATTAGCTCCTCTCCACTTAATTATTTTTACATTTCCTTGTAGTGAACACTGGATTTCTGGACCCTGGGGATACTTTCTCTTCACAGGCCAGCAGAGGATGATGCACAAGTAGAGAAGGAGCCTTGCAGCTGCTCTGGCATGTACCTCCGCATTGGTTCCGTTCTTCTGTTCCAGCTTGGTCTCAGCTCCCAAGTGGTGGAAATGGAGCTTCATAACCTGGGAGGAAGCCAGCCTGCTTATCACTGGCCCTGATTCCCATGGGGGCCCTGAGCAGTAATTTGAGACACAGTGGCATCACCAAGAGGGGAAATAATGTGTGGCCAAGGTCACATAGTAAGAAAATAGAGAAGGCTCCTCCAACCTAGGAGCTCTTTTTGTCATGCTACATCTCATTGGCCTGTTCTTCCTTCTGGTGCACCATGGGAGTTTGAGGTAGCAGACTATCTCTTCCACCTTAGAGGAGGAAAAGCTATGGCCTCGTTCTAGATTGCTTTCATTCTGACTCCATCTTCCCTGACACAGGGTCATATGTGTACACAGTCTCCATGTGAGAACCAGGTAGAAACACAGCCTGGTCTGCTGACTAGTCAGAACTGCCTGGGTGTCAGGCATGCTCATTGGTGGGAAGGAAAATGTCAGCTGTGATTGGTCTAAGATGTGGTTTTGGCCTCCTAGGCCACAAGTTCTTCCTATCCTGGGCATATTAAGTTCTAACTATAGGCAATTTTCACCAGTTATGGGAGAGGCACTAGAGACAGGATCCAGGCCTGGGGAAGGATTTAGAGTTGTCTCAAGAAGGAATTAGAGTTGGAACTAGTCCCAGAGATGAAGCCGCACTGACTTCACCTGAGGCTGACTCCTAGGCACAAGGCCAGCGAGGCTGGTACATCTTTCTTAGCCACTCGAGGACCTGAGCCAGTGAGGAGGTGGGTACTTCCAGACCCTTTTTCATGCATGACACCAAAGGTCTAATATGTGCCATCCATCTCAGTTCACCTGAGTGAGTCCTGGCTTTCCCAGTGTCATTGTAAAAAGATATCTAGACTGGATAATAATTAGAAGTGTGCTTTCTACTTACACCTGCCAGTCTGGGCCCAGCTTCTCCAGGATGAAACCCCATCTTGAATGTGGCTTTCCATGGAGCGGCTGATGAGGACCAGGATGGGAGACAAAGAAAAGGAGAAAAACAGATTGCAGACAGATTCATTTGCTGGAATTGGATTTCTTCTTCCCAGCCCTTTCCATGCCAGGAAGGACCACCCATTGGAAGACAGAAACAAGCTCAAGTTTGGTGCCTTTTCTAGCCATTGATAATTTTTTGAGTTAGCCACTGCAAAGTTCTTCAGTTTGATTCTCTGGTTCCTCTTGACTTCAGGATACAAAACAAAACAAAACAAAACACCCAAAATCTTTCACATAGTGTACTGCACAATCAACCTGCAAAAGTCAGGGTTCCTGCAGGGAAAAAAAAAGATAGCATACTCAAATAGAGTAATTTGAGGAGAGTTTAATAAAGTGGATATTTACAGAGGTGGAACCAAAGTGTAGGAAAACTACAGGGATAGTCAAGACCATAGGGCTAGTACAAGAGGGGATCATTAACACCTACAAGGCTGAGGGAATTAAGGAGGAGGTCATAGCTCCCACCAGAGACAGGGGGCTGTGTGGAGAGGTCCACTGGCTAGGATCAATCATCTTTGACCGAGGGAATTGACAGCCTGTGACAGCCCCTCTCCTACCCCCCACACCCCATCTCCTGCCAATGCTTCCCATCAGCCAAAACCCAATAGGAAGCCAGAGGAAATATCAGTCTGTGGTTGATCTAGGTGACACAGAAATAGCAGTGCACTCACTCAGTGGACTCATCCCCCTTAACCCATCCTGTCTAAATTTCCAAACTTCTACAAATATACGAGGATTTAAAAAAAAAAGTTTATTTATTTATTTTTAGAAAGAGAGAATAAGTGTGAGAGGGTCAGAGAGAGAGAGGGAGAGAGAGAAATTCCCAAGCAGTCTCCCTGCTGACAGCATGGAGCCTGACCCCACAAACCGTGAGGTCATGACCTGAGCTGAAATCAGGAGTAGGATGCTTACCAACTGAACCACCTAGGCACCCCTACATGCCAGGAGTTTTTTTACAGCTCCATTGTACTTTGCTCATTCTCTTCCTGCTGCCTGAAAGGCTATGCTTGCCCTCTTCTATTGAGCACCTCCTTCTAACCTTAATGGGCACCCCAACTCTCACAAGATCCAAATTGCCCTGAAAGTAACCAAGGGATGTCTGGAGATCAGTCATAGGGGATTAAACATTTTTGCAAATGATAGGCAGTGGGGATACAAAGTCATATTTAAAATTGGCCTTGATAGGGGATAGGAATTTGTTTACCACACAGTGAAGAAGGGCATTCTAAAAACAGTGGGTTACTGAATCCTACAAGTGAATAGAACCTCAGGTAACAGTGAGAAGTAATCCAAATACCAGACACACATCTTGCCTAAAGCAGTGGGAATGAATTAGGTGAGGCTTTTCAGGAGATCATTCACTGGACCCCAAGGTCAAATGGCAGATAAAGTCCAGAGTGAATCTCCACTGAACTTTTCCCTCAGCACTTCTGGGTTCTCTCCCTTAGGAAATGTTGGTTCCAACAAGGAGTTCAGAGACCCTCCTCTAGGTTAGACAATTTTTGTATATGTTAGGGAAAGGAATGGTAAAAATAATAATAATAATAATAACCTTCTGGATGCCTGACTTTGGTCACATAGGGAAAAAAGACTCCATTGATTTCTTCTGTGGTTGTATGACATGATCAAGATGACTCATAGCCCACAATGTTGCATGCATGTGACAGTTATAGAGTAAGGAAGTGGGTTGTGGGAGCAATGGCTTACAAATGTGATGTGACCAGATAAGCAGTTCCAAGCCTTCTTCAATATTTGAGTTTGCACTGGGTTTTTATCACTAGAACAATCAAATCTTGTGCCATTCATTCAGACAAGTCATGGCCCACCTCACTCAGCAGTTTGTTTTGAGGTGATGCTACTTTCTTTGACTTAGGTGGATAGGGGTGGGTTATGTGGAACACTTCTTGGAGGTCTACAAGCCAAGCCTTCTGGATTCATCTTCAAGACATTAGTGAAATGGAAGGGCCTCCACTGCAATCGAGGGTGGTGTCTGCATTTTGCATTATAAATTCATTATAAATGAATGGGCAGAGTAGTTATCCTCACAACCTGGGCCTTTCCTGGACACAGTCTCCATGATCTTTTACTTCTGAAGAGATTGTGATAGATGAGTGATCTTAAACAAAAATTAATCAGTCAACAGATATTTATTGAATGCTTACTAGGGTACATGAGAAAAATAAGGCATGGCCCTTGCTTTCAAGAACTTATCTTTTAATCAGTGTTGCAACATTACATGGAAGACGAGAAAGCAGTGTGTATAACATTGTATAATCACATTGTTTGTTGAGTTTCTAAGTGCAAAGGAATGCATTTAGATGCATGGGTCCATTTAATCTTTTCATTAACCCCATGCAGGAGGAAATGTTATTTCCATTGCAGATGAGTGAAATGAAACTTACTGAGACTTGGCAAGCACAGATCCGGGACTATGATTTCTGCAGTCTGACTTCACAGCCTGTTCTCATGGCTCTTCCCACCCACCCTCAGACCATAGCTACCCTCCAGCAGTGTGGGATCCCAGGGTAGCATGTGCAAGCTAGAATTCATCCCTGGTCCTTCTCCTAGGACTTCTGTCTCTACCCAGGAATGGGCAGTGTTGTCATTTTCATAACTAAGAAAGATGTTATAGCCCATATCTGTTTTTCTTTTCAGTGTTAAACAAAAAACAGTAGTAATTGAGGGATTCAAGGCCTGTGTGAATGGAGTGTTAAGTTCGGGTGTTTTTGGTCTCTGTATAGCCCAAGATAATTTTATAAATATCAACCTGAACTTAGACTCCAGTAGAGTCAAAATGAGCAACCATACTAAGGAAGTCTTCTCCTACAATAAAAGGCTAAGGTACCAGTGATGTCTGAATTTCATCAGGTTGGTGATAAAGCATCTTGCTTTGCCTGTTGGTTTTCCCCCAGGAACAGATCTGGAAGACACACATGCAAACTCCATGAGGCTGGGTGTCGGTATTTCACAGCTGTCCACATTGTAATGATTCTTTGTGAAGCTTGTAGTTAGGGGTGGGGCACAAGCCAAAAGCTCAGAGGAACCAAACTTAGGGGCAGCTGGAGCATTTCTGTGCAATAAGAGGAGATTGTGACCAGGTGCTGTGAAGGGCGGAAGCTCTTATTTCACTGTAGTCTCAAGCGTTGCTTAAGATGTGTTGCTTTTCAAAAGCAGTTAAAGGGCCATTTGATAGAAGGAATGGTTGGATTACCCACTGTCTGGATCCATTATAGTCCTCAGATCTTCAGGCGGGTGTGTTTAAGAAAGGCCAAGCCTGGATTTTTCTCTCTTTCTGCAATAATCCTTCTCTTTATTTCAGTGCTCTCTTTGTCCTTAGAAGATTCCAAGAAGATACTTTGCTCTATTTTTCTACAATTTCTAGACACACACTCGCTGTCTGCCTCTTTCTCTTTCTCATTTCCTTTCAGATCCTAAAGTAGCTTGAGACCCTGGATCCACACTCTTATGATTCTATCTCTGCAGCCCCTCATCCTGGGCTTGCTTAATCATTGTTTGCTGTTACTCTATGTATAAAATGCAGCAGTGTAATAAAGCCACTATTCATCAGCAAGAGATTAAGGACATAGAGGGCTGTGTTATGGAGCTTTGACACAGTTGTTGCAACTACAGAAAATGACAGGTATGACAGCTTTCTCTGCCACACACTGTGCTCGGGTGCAAGGTACAGCATAGGCATGTATGTCTGATCTTCTTCTACTCAACTATATGTGAACATTTTCATCATCAAATAAAATACATTCCCAATCCATGCAGGCCACACACCTGGATTATCTGTATTCAAAAAGATCAGGCCTGCTCTTTTTAAAGAAATTCTCCAAGGAAAGGAGTAGGGTGCAGATAGACACATAGACTGTGAAGGACACTCTGGCTCATCAGTGAAATAATAACAAGCATCTTTCCCAGGCTCTGTCTGTCTGTTTGGATTCTGCCAGGATATCTCATAGGTCAGGCCATGGGCTGTCTGTAGGAAACCAGGAGGTTCACAGGCCTGGTAGGAAAGGAAGGCCATTCACACAAACACTGAATGCTGATGGCCACTGGCCAGAGGGCTGGAGGATGAAAATAAGTGATGGCAGCATTAAAGCTAGAAGACTGGAGATTTCAGAATTGAGAGATAGATGTTTGAAGGTGGGGAATTGGGAGTTCCAGGGATCCATTCAGAAGGCTTAGGTCTATAGACGTTGTTTCTCTTCGTATGTCTGCCAGGATGGTGGAAAGGATGCTCAGGTTGGGAGCTTAGCATATCTCAAGAATGCGGGGAGAAAGGAGAGAGTCTATCAAGGTTTAGGCAGGGTACTTTCAACTCTTTCTGTCTCTACATCTCCCTTCCTGGCCTGTCTTATCCTGACCTGTGACCATTTCTTGATAACAAGTGGTCGTTGTCATCTGTACTTGCCTGGATTAGGGAGAGTTGAGTTTGAAGCCTTCCCTAACCTTTATCATACGGTTAATTACCTTCCTGAAGGACATGAAAATATGGTGATGTGTTTGAAACATCTTTTGTAGATCTTTGTAAAGGACCATCTCTGCAAAAAAGGGAACCGGTTGATGGAATTTCCACCCCAGTCTTCTACAAACCCCCCCAACCAGAGCAGTCTGACTGAGGGAGCAATTATGCTTGCTTTTCTTTTCTTTCCTTTTTTTTCTTTAACCTGGGAGAATTGTCTCCTCTGCATTGTTTGGAGATTCGATAAATGAGACGGATGGATGGGGACAGGTATGAGGAGGGTGACTGTAGTTGGCTGCCAAGTTACCTTGTGATCCATCTCTGCAGAAGCCAGCATTAATGCCGTGGAGACTCAGCAAGACTGATATCCAGCAGTGACAGTTTGGACATCTAAACATGACCTTGGATGTGCCCAAAACCACAGCTGAAGCTATGCCAGCTTTCAGTGTAGTAGTATCACAGGGGCCGCATAACCGTGCTGGAAATTGGCTGTGTTCAGAGCATTAGTGTATCTGGCAAATGAACATCTTTGGCCCTGTACACACAGTGCGGTGTAGTGAGACTGCTTGCTTCGTTTCAGTCAATTTCCAATAATTAGACACTCACAGGAAGCCCACGACTGTCCTCTCAGATTCATCTCAGAGAGGCTGTGAGATGCCCCATTGCGGGCATCAAAAACAATTATTCAAGCTGTGCAGAGGTTGCTGATCAGAATTTCCTGCACCATGGCTGACCATTTCACCTGGTGTCTGGTCCAAATTTTAGTTGCTAGAGGAGAAACTAACTAGGACTCTGCTTTTGGCTTTCCAGAGCAGATTGGTTGCAAGGAAGTTTTCTCCTTTAAAGTAATGGAAAACTGTTTCAAACAAGGGTCATTTCCTAGTGCCTACTCGCTCTGCAGCTCTCATTTCACCAGAAACCAGATGTCTAAATTAATGGCTTTCAAAAATGTGGTCTTCAGACCAGGGAGGGGCCCAGCAATCTGTATTTTATCAGGGTTTGCTGCTGATTCTATTGCACATTGAATTTAATGTTATATAGGGCACATATAGTATATGTGCTTATGAGGGCTTATGAGGACATTCAAGACACCAAATTTGAAACCAAATAAATAAAACTAGGTCTGAATTCTGGCTCTGAAGATTAATACCACTGTTATTCTACTAAATTCAGGTATTTTTTTTTTCAATCTGGATTTTTTTAACTCAATTTAACTCCATCTGTAACTGGAATTAATAAGTGAATCTACCAGGTTTTTGAGATGATAAAGTAATCTATATAATAGGCTTCCATAGCACCGAGTATACAATAAATATGTGTTCAGTAAATATTAGCCATGAATATGAAAGTCCTATTTCTCTGCTTTGGATCCAAGCAAAATGTAGAGCAAGGACCACTCTTAAGGTAATTAAGACAAATAACATCCCAGGTGTGTTACTAGTAAAGTGTCCTGTGGAGTGTGTTGTTCTTCAGGGATTTCAAAACACTGTGGTTCCAAATCCACATTTCAAGGGAGGCAACCTGAGAGGAAGAACATCAGGAATGTCTGCAGGGAACCTAAGGGAGGGGATGGCATCAGGCACTTCCTTGTTGGCCATACTTCTCCACCTCTCATTTGCTCTCAGAGTATTCTAGGTATTGTCATCAAAGTCAAAGGAAGTCTTGAAGTGCATTCTAGACCAGCCCAAACTTCACATGTGTTATCTTACTAAAATGCACATTCTCATTCGTTGCATCTGAGGGAGGGGCAACGTCTCTGCATTTCTACCAACCTCCCAAGGGATGATGATCTGCTGGGTTTCTGACCACACTTTCACATAGTGATGTGCTTAACTGAGTGGCTTCCCAACCCTAGTGTTCATATGTTTCACCACTAGATTTATTCAACTTAAGGAATGCTCTAGAGCCATCAGCATTGGCATTATTTGGGAGACTACTAAAAGTTCAGAACTAAAAGTTCAGGAACTGCCCCCCTCCAGGCCTACCAAATCAGAATGTACGTTTTAATAAGATCCCAAGAAGCGTCATAAGCACAATAAAGTCTGAGATCAACTTAGGGTATGTATTTATTCACACATAGCCCTGCATTCAGAAGGACCCTGCATATGGTTAAATTCTCTGTTCTCAGTTTCTTGAAATTCTTAATAATTCTTGAACAAAGAGCTCTGCGCTTTCATTTTGTATGAAGCCCCCCAAATTATGTAGCTAGTCCTGGACACATGGCTCCATACCAGTGTTTTTCAAACTTTGATAGGGATATTACCCAACTGGAATGTTGTTAGAATTCTTATTTCTGGATACCCAAAGCCTGAATCAGTAGGATAGGAGGTGAGAATAAAAACCTGGAACAAATCCCTCATGCAATTCTGATGCAATTGACCCATGTCCAATTCCAGAAATATTCCCTTGATCTTCCCTGGTAGGTAAGATCTTCCATCATTTACAACCTGCATTGTCTAGAAAACACAATGAACGACATAGAACTTGCTGGACACCAGAGCAAAGGTGTTTCTAGTTGAGCAGCTTTCCCCACGGGCACTTTCAGCAAGGCTCCCCACCTGTGCCTGAGTGGCCCTGCAATGATCCTGTGACATTTACACAAGTACAAGCAGAAAGGATGCACGTACAGGATATCTCATCTTGAGAGGACCACCCGGGGAAGCTGGTGTGCTCAGTGGCATTCTTAGTTTTTTTTGAGAATTCAGCGGAAGCAATCATCCTTCCCCACTGAACTCTCCCTTCCCTTGAACATTCTGAGGAGGCCACGGGACCAGGAATTAGACGACCTGGCTGAGAGGTTTGTCACTTCCTAGCTCTCTAAACCTGGGCAAGGTCACCAGACCCCTCCAAATAGTGGAGTCCTGATCTTTAAAGTAGACAATGGGTAAGATCATCTACTTCACAGATTTGCTGCAAGAATCAAAAGAGACAGTGTGGATGTAAAAAGCATTTGTACACTGCAAAAGGAATATATAAATTTGAGGCATCATTATACATACTGAGCTACATTGCTATTTCCAGCATTATAGTTAGGATCAGGACACTATTTGTGAATTTCGCCCAAGGCCATAGAACATACTTGGTGTATTGAGAGAAGGAAATGAATACAGACAGAGAGATGTGATTAGGACTTGGCGAGAGAAGCTGGAAAATTTGAAAGTGTAAGGAAAGGGAAGGGAGCTTCCACAATTTGGGGACTCCAGATGCAAAAATAAAAAAGACAAAATCTATTTTTACATGTGCAAACAGTTTTGAGATTTTAGAAAATGTCTTTAGTCTCACAGTAATTGAACATTTCTGCCCCTGGGTATAATGAAGATGAATAGCAACGGTGGTGGTCCATATTTAGTTTTGACTTCAGAAGCCTTCTGTTAGAATTCACTATTCTGAGATAATGTTTAGGAGTCAAAATCTAGGTCTCTGATCTGGCATATATTATCTGTGTGACTTGGGAGAAATATTTAGTTTCTTTGTTCTTCCATTCCTTTTACCAACAGAACCTTGCTCATAGGGTTGTTATAAATATTGGATGACTTAGTACTCCCCAGATGCCTACATCATGCGAATCCTTAAGCAAAGGGCGAGCTATGGTGCTCAAAGGGCCTAGCCACTCTGGGTGTGGAAGATGCCTCCAGTTGTAACTATTGAATAGTAATGACTATTGAAGTAGGCTTGTGCTTAGGTGGTTTAAGAAGCACTGGGCTGTTCAAGGCCCAGAAATCTCAGATAGTGTTCTGAGACAATAATCTTATAAGACTTCTGTTTCCCCATCCCAGAAAATGCCAACCATGACAAATCAAGCAAGATATGCGTATGTGATGGTTCCCATTTCTCTCTGATCCCTGGACTTAACCATCTGGTCTTCCCTCCAGGTGCACAATTGACAACCGGGTCACCCGGGTGGCCTGGCTAAACCGCAGCACCATCCTCTACGCTGGGAATGACAAGTGGTGCCTGGACCCACGTGTGGTCCTCCTGAGCAACACCCAAACCCAGTACAGCATCGAGATCCAGAACGTGGATGTGTATGACGAGGGCCCATACACGTGCTCTGTGCAGACGGACAACCACCCAAAGACCTCAAGGGTCCACCTCATTGTGCAAGGTAGGCGTCGCTTGGCTGGATGGTCTGGATGGATGGCTGGGAGAGCCTGTATTGAACCTTTTTCTGTTATCTCCAGCAGAGATACATTCAGTTTGTTCCATCTGGCCAGGGCAATAGGACAACTGTCAGTTTGTGGTTAGAAGCTGAATTTTGAAATAAGTTTTAGTGTTGAATAGGACTAGGATTTTTTTGTTTTTGTTTTTGTTCCAATAATATATTTTCTCAGAAAATTATCTTCTAATTATTGCTTTCCTTGGCTTTTTTCTTCCCTTAAGGTTTTTTTTTTTTTTTTAGGTTCCATCCAGTTCTAGGCCTGCTTTATTTTAAGACCAGTGTTTTAGCTCTTCTGGCACTTCACACGTGCCATACCCTGGAGCAGCCTTCAAGAAAGCAGAGTCCATCACACACGTTCTGAATGCCCACCTGAGACGTGTCCTTCACAGCCACCTCCATTGTCTCCAGCTTGCCTGTGTCTCTCATCTCCCAGCCCCGGGTTTCTGATGCCACATCTCCCTTTTAATAACCTGCATCTGATTCACTGTGTTTGGTGGCACCCCAAGTTCCTGCCCCCAGATTTTTAGGCCTATGTCAATGTTCTGGTTTTGCATCTCTCTTGGTTCTGCTCTGGCTGAGTTTTTCAGGCCCTGGGAATGATTCCTACCTATTCCCCATGAAGCAGAACTGACCCTGGGGCATTCACATGACACTTTACCGTGGTGGGCAGCTCTTAATTAGGGAGTAAGAGCTCAGAACCAGACTTGGCCTCTTTATGGCTGTGAGACTCAGATCAAGTTACTAACTGGGCTTCAGGCTTTCCTTCTGTAAAATGGAATCAATGTTGTGAGCAGCTTGCTGAGGACTACACTTTACATAACACTTAGAAGCAGGCCTACAGTACTGTTGAAGTGTTAGCTATTAATATATTTTTATTAAAAAATATTTTTATATATATTTTGAAGAGAGAGAGAGAGAGAGAGAGAGAGAACAAGTGGGAGATAGTGGAGAGAGAGGGAGACACAGAATCCAAAGCAGGCTTCAGGCTCCGAGCTGTCAGCATAGAGCCTGACCTGGGGCTTGAACCCATGAACCATGAGATTATGACCTGAGCTGAAGTCAGACACTAACCAACTGAGCTACCCAGGTGCCCCATCATTAATATATCTTTAAATACTGATATTGCATTTTAGCTTTTTAAAATTCTTTTACAGTGGGCCAAATTCCTCATTCTATGATCTCAGAAGCTTAAGCCCTGAGCAGTGTAGCCTGGCCCTTCTGCTGGAGTTTCTTCCCCAGTTCGATTTTCAGTTCCCTCCATACAGCTGAATGCCATTTGGGGCAAGAAGCTCCTCTTGGGGTGGCGCCTCCTGCCACTCTCTTGTCAGGGAGCCCAAGGAAAGGGGATGGACTTGGTCAGTAAACAAGGGCAGGAAAGTGACTGGAGAAGGAAGAACACAAAGGAGCTGGAGGTATGATGGGAACCCTAGCTGTGAGAAGGCAGGAGGCTGCCCACCCTGGGCTGCGGCCATGCGCAGTTGAAGGGTGAGGCGACGCGAGTGGGCATGAGACACAACCACCCAAGGGCACCGTGACACTGGCCCTGGGCAGGGGCTGCCAGGACAGCAGCGTCCTTCCTGCCGGGGCAGAGCTTGGCCACACCACGTTGTTCTTACTTATTTTTCTCTCTTCTAAAAAGAAATTGCGATGGCTTTTTCTATTATTGGTTCTCCAAATGAATCTTTTTCAAACGGCTCGATGCAAGCAGCATTTTTTTTTTAAAGGAAATGGAATTTCATAGACGGTATCAGTGTCTTACAAACAGCAGAAAAAGTATCATTATATAAGATTTTTGTTTCAGAGTGTGTAAGTTTTTAATACAAAATACATTTTTATTATGGTGGATAGTTGGCAAAAAAAAAAAAAAAGTTTGAAAATCATATTCGATGAGGAGGCCCGGCAACTGCTCCAGGGTCACCATCTGTAATCTCTGCCAAAGGGTGCTTCTGAAACCCCTCCCTGAAACCATGCTCCCCTTGCACCCCCACCTGCACACATGTATTGTCAAGAGCAGGATACCCAGCAATGGCAAGAGAAATCAGGAAATGCCCACTAGTACAGACATTCGCTTTATGGAGTAGGACCTTTATGGACCTGGAAAATGGAAGGAATAGTGAAAAATGCTGAAACCTCTCTGAAAATAAGGACCATGTTTTTGTCATTTGTTTTCCTTAAGCTCTCCCTCCACCCCCCAACACACCCACCCACACACTTCTGCCCTAAATACCTGGGAGAGTACCTTATCCAAAATGCACATTTAATAACTACTTTTTGAAACAAATGGCTGAACTTACAGTCCAGAGGTCTTATACAGGCTCAAAGACAGAAAGTGGAGTGTGTGTACGGGTGGAGACATAGGAGAGGTGAGGTGAAGGGGTCTACATCAATCTTCACTTGGGTCCACACTAATGGAAAATGTCTAATCCCCAGCTAGGTGTTTACATCTGTGACTTGGCTAGGTGGCCTCTTAGCATGACACACCACCTCAAGTATTGGAATCTCATCTTGGGCTAATTTTCGAATGCTGATGGGTGTATTGATTTGGAAACAAGCTAGGTTAAAAAAGGCACTGGTCTTGTACACAGACTCAGCCCAAGCTAATCCGCTGTCGATATGCCTGGGCTGAGCATTATTGACACTTTAATGAATAGTGGACCATAGTTTGTCAGAGCCAACCTGTCCCCCCTCTTAGAAGCAATCAGACAAACTAAATAGAGCCAGACTCCCCCATTTCTGTATTGGAAAGAGGATACATCACCACCCAGGATTAAAAAAAAAAAAAGAAATATATTTATCTTGGGATCATTTATTGTAGTGAACATAAACCCTAATTCCCCTAGCAGGAGCTGACTGTCTGGATTTTGTTGAAGTTGCTATTCAACCCTGAACAGAACACTGCTGGAATGAAAGTCAGACATATTAAGTTTTCAGAATGGTATTACAATCATTAAACACTCACAGACACACACAGACGCACAGATGCACACAGACAAGCTAGCAGCAGCAGGAAGAACTGAACTGATGGTCTGCCCATGAGTGTGTGTACTTATGCATATGCAGTCAGGTTCACATAAAAATAAACACACGTGGAAGGAAGGTAATGACATTTTCATAGTATCATGTGAGCTGCTTAAGGTCTGGGATTATGTCTTTCCTCTTGTTATCAAATACCCTTTGTACCCCACCAGTTCTTTGTTCTGGATCTTTTGAGTTCCTGCTGACAGCAGTGAAGCCACCTTTGCAAGTGTCTGAGCTTCAGAACTTCAGCCCTTTGTTATGCACTTATGAGTACTTTCATTTATTTATATGGTAAATAATTACTGAGAAACAACTCTGGTTACTGGTACCTTGCCCAACCACTTAGCACAGGAAGATAAACAAAAAGCCACCTTTGAAGAGTTAGTTCCCATTCAGGTGGAAATGGACTTCTGTGATGTTTGCCCAAGCCATCCCCAAGAATTCAGTTTCTAGAAGTATAGCTGCTGTTGACTGAATCCTGGGGTACGAACCTGCTCCAGACACTCCTGGAAACACCTGCAATATGGGTCCTCTTACCCCCATATAATCTGATTATATATTTTAATAGAATTCAGAAATGACATATATAGAAATCAGATTGGTCCTTTTATGTGGCAGCCAGATTTCCCCATGCTGCTAAGCACTGGTCTGTCTCAGCTCAAGAGCAGGGGTGAAGGGTTAGAGGCCTTTTCTTGGTTCGTGTTTGCCAGAACTTTAGCTGAGCACATAATCTTCAGTCTATCTTGTCCTCAGGACAACCTTTCATTGGTGGCAAGTTCTAGATGTGTGCATTTCTGCTAGGATAGTTTTTAAATCTGTGGATAGCATTGCATATTCTTGTGGTAAAGGAAAAAGGGAAATGCTTAGATCCTTTCCTTTCTTTTGTTTTTATGGGTTCGTCTCTTCTGTATATTGCTGTTGAACTGTATTTTCCCTTTCTATTTTGTTTTGTTTTTTCTTTAAATGACAGCTCTAGGGATGGGGCACTTGGGTGGCTCAGTTGGTTTAGTGTCCAACTCTTTATTTCAGCTTGGGTCATGATCTCTCAATGGTTTGTGAGTTTGAGCCCTACATCAGGCACTGCACACACAGTGCAGAGCCTGCTTAGATTCTCTCTCTCTCCCTCTCTGTCTGCCCCTCCCCTGCTGTCTTTCACAAAACAAATAAATAAACTTTAAATAAATAAATATAGCTCTGGGGCTACCTAAATGCTCCAAAATCTTCCCTAGGCTGTTGGGACTGGGGATATTTTCTTAAGGTCTTGGCCAGGCTGGTCAAGCAGCTAGAACATGGACTGGGTCAGTCTAGCCTGGGCTGCAGAAGAGGGTCCCTGTAGTGGTCAGTATAGGGGGTTGGGAGAACAATTATTAAGTGAAGTCATGAGAAGCACCAGGCAGAGTTAAGGGTGAATATCAAAACACAGAGATCTCAGCCTCCATGGCCCAGAATGTTAGACCAGTCTGCAGGAAAATGGTAATGGTTCTTTTGATTTGCATTGTCCAAGGTCAACATGGAGAAAGGAGCAGGATCGTAGTTGTACACAGAGAGTCCAGGTGATCAGGTGGGACATGTCTTCTAGGCAAGCCAGGAATAAAGGACAACCTTGACTAAGAAAGTGGCTCTAGGGGGCAGCATGGAAGGAGGATGAGGGAAAAGGCAGCAGGGGCTGGTGGTGAGAAGGGGGAGGGAACAGAACTGAATTAAGTACATACCTACCATAGTGGCTATTTAAAATTAAATGAGCTAAAACCAAATAAAATTTAAAATTTACTTCTTCAATCACACTGGTCACCTCAGGTGCTTCAGTAGCCACATATGACCAGTGGCTGCTCTATCAAGTAGTATAGAAATAGAAAGAATATTCTATCATCTTAGAAAGTTCTTTTGGGCAGTGTTATATGTGAGTACCATTATGGGCCAGCACATGTAAATGAAAGGTGGGTTTCATTGATTTGAGGGGCCCGTTGTGGTATAGAAAAGAGAATTGGATTTTGTAGAGAACATGGAAATAGGAAAAGACAGAGGTCTTTTAAGACAAGAGAGTATTATTATAAAGATAGAGGATTGGAGTTCCTCTGTTAGCTGGGGCAGAGTAGAAAGCCCAGAGTCTGAAGATATATCCAAAGGAAAATAGACAGAATTTAGGGGTTGGTTACATGTGGGAATTGGTTGGGGAGTGGGCCAGGACATTGAGATTTTATCTGAGTGCTCTAGGGCAGGTTGATACTAACTCATCTAAACCCTCATGTGGTAAAGCATCATGTGTTGTGGAGCACTTCAGATCTTTGGACTTCTTAATTTTAACATGGCTTGAATCCTCCATTCAATACGAGTTTGTGAAAAGTAAGAAATACCACCCACGTATTTTCACTTGGACAGCCAGAACACAATCTTATAGGTCAGCGTGAGGGAGATCCATTTTAGATTTATTGAAATTTGGGTCTAATGATTTCCATCCCTTGACCTTAAGGTGTTCTGCTTTGTGAATGTAATTAATAAGCGCCTGCTTCTGGAGTCCAGCTGCATATTTTAACCCTTTTCCTCTCTTAAACCTGCTGCTTCTCAGGGTATCTAAAATACTTCCACCTCTGTCTCTATAGTTCTTTGAAAGAGACTGAATCATAGAGAGCACAGAGTGAATAAAACACTTTGTGGGACTGAACTGTTTGCTAAGTTAAGGGCAATATGGAAGATATCTCAAAGCCCTCATCATTTCATAAGCACCCTTGCGTGATGGCACAGCACAGTGACCCTGGTGGTCTGCAGAACATAAGCAAAGATCTTTTTCATCCACACACAGAGGCCTGGGTCGTACACCTGAAGGGCTTTAATCTCATTCAGAGACACATCTGCGTGATGCAAGTGTTAGCATACAGTGCTCATAAAACAGGGGTAGTACTTTAATAGCGATAATAATAAAAATAATAACTAATAAAACTTTTGGTCTCTATCAGTTTCCAAGGCCCTTTCTAGGTCTCTCTTTTGTCACTGGAACATCTAATCACCCCCTCCCTTTTGTTTGGTGTAAATGAGTTTTCCAGTTTCTTGCTAAGCAGAATTAATCTGAAAATCCCTGCTATTGTTTGATAGTTAATTACCTGCCTTTTGGAGTCAAACATCTCTGAAGCTCACGAAAGGGAGGAAACACTGTCTTTGGAATGGGGCAGAAATGAGAGAAAGAATCCAGAATGTTGTTGTCATTCCCTGTGTTAGTAGAATTCCAGAGAGAAAGGGCCTAGGCCAGGGAGATAGTACAGGCAGGTAACTTGAAAAAGACAGAGCTTGGGCGGTACCAGCCCTTCATTTACCTTTTATCTTCCTGTTCTGGGCCCTCTCCTCTTACCCACTGATATGTATAATCGTGCTGCTTTCCAAACCTGAATAATTAATTGACCTTGTCAAATCAAACTCATTATTATGATTAAGGTAACAGGAACAATAGCTTTTAATTTCTGGACACCTATGCCCCATAGACCATCCCCCCACCCCCACCCCACTCTGAAACTCTACAAAAGGAAATTTGAAGCACAACATTTCAAACTGAACAATGTGCTGTAATCCTTACACTGAAAGCAAAGATTTCTGTCTCTCCAGCCACATCACCTAGAAAGCACCATGCCTTCCTGGCACTGCAAGAATCCCATAGCTTTGAGAAGACCTTTGTACCAACTAATTTCCATTTGGGCTGCAGCTTTCCCAGCCTGTTTTGGAGGGAAACATCACCATCCAGTTCTGAATCAACAGAAGTCACCTTCTGAGTACATCTGTGTTCTTTGGGTTTCAATAGCCCTGTGTGACAATAGGTCACATTTGCCATCCCAAACTGTTTTCCAAATTATCTTTCCTCTCTCTGAAATGTTCATGAACATTCAGTCTGATCATAAGACTGTGCATCTGAATTCAACAGAACTTTAAAAAAGTCAGGAAATTAAATCCCACCACAAAATTCGAGTGATCCTCAAAGTACCCTGGAGAATGACAAGGAAGTAGGGCATTTTACCTGTAATTGATTTACAGAATTTAGACAGCATGCAAATGAAGCATTTCTGTTCTAGCTGGTGAGTTCTTAAATTTCTTCATGCAGTTACTGACAATGGATGGGCTGAAGAGTCTCTTAGACTAAAGAAATCTGAGAAATTTGCTGTAATGAAAGTCATATTGGTTTAATAATGGCATTTTCTGTGCCTTCTGGAATGGCTGGGAGGGGCCTCCCCTTTTGGAAGCAGTTTGGAAAACTTGACATTTGCCTCCTGGTGTTTCCTGGTCACATCAGTAAGTAAAAATAGGGTTGCCCTGTCCAAGCCCTTTACACCTTTCATGGCTCTGAGGAAGCAGAAAGTTCAGGAAGCCTTACCCTATTGCTTCACTGAAAATACTTACAGGAGTCACACAACATCCCTCCAGGTAAGCAGCTAGGGCTCCTGCAGGAGGGTCTTTAAGCGACCACAGAATTCTTATCCCTGACATGGTTAATCCCAGAGAGTCTGAGCTGCCTCGGATTCTAATAGTATAGTGGTTGGGATTCCTCATGGATCTGATATATCCCTGCAGCCTCCACATAAGACATACATTTTATTTGAGGAGAAGGGCAAACAAACATCAGATCTGAATGAGTAGCCCTTTTAAAGTACATTCCTATATATCCTCATTCCCACATGAGAAGCTTCCAGTAGTCCAAGCTGAACTTGAGACAAATAGTCCTACTTAAGGATTGCATGATGCCTCCTTATTGTCTCATGACCCACTGATATGGATCTGGCTAATCCCATAATATGTTTGAAACATTCCTCATACAACATTCCTAAAGGTTTTGCCATTAGAAAGTGTTATCGGGGCGCCTGGGTGGCGCAGTCGGTTAAGCATCCGACTTCAGCCAGGTCACGATCTCGCGGTCCGTGAGTTCGAGCCCCGCGTCGGGCTCTGGGCTGATGGCTCAGAGCCTGGAGCCTGTTTCCGATTCTGTGTCTCCCTCTCTCTCTGCCCCTCCCCCGGTCATGCTCTGTCTCTCTCTGTCCCAAAAATAAATAAACGTTGAAAAAAAAATTAAAAAAAAAAAAAAAAGAAAGTGTTATCAAGGCCAGGATCACGGATCTGAATACCATGGCTGTTGCCAGAGGACTCTTAAGTACTTGAAAGACTTAAAAGCCTCCAACAATTCTTTAGTTTTTGCTAAAATTGAAATACCTAGCTTTTTAGGGCATGAGAAGAAGTTGGTGACTATGTGTCTCAGTCCATCTGTTGTCAGATTGAGAGATGTCAACTGAAACTTTTCAATTCCATTTATCAGTATTTTGAAGTTAGGCACTGGGGACACAACAACTCAGAGTTCCTGCCCTGTCTAGCAGAAGGCACCCCTACACTTACAAATAACTCTCTTCTACAGTAACAGAGGTTAAGATGCTCATGTATATAAATGCTTTTAATATACTGAGAGGGAGTAATTGAATTTATCTGCAAGACTAGGCAAAACTGCATGGTTACATTTCATCAACCCCCTCAATGGTGAATAGGAATTTTTAGGTCAGGAGAGAAGGCATCACTTTTCTTCCTCAAGGAAAGTTCCGTTAAGAAGAAAGTTGTTCTGGCAAAAGGACGAATATCTACAAGTCTATCAGTAGGATAGAAAATCACAAGCACCAGGGTCAATAAACCTCAGTAGGAAGAGAGAAGTATCAGAATAAAGGCATATATACAAACCCAACGAGTTCATTGTCCCTTGCATGGTAAAGATACAAAGGGGAAATGTTGCCGAAACCTCTTCTACCAGCAAGTCAGTTTTTAAAACACTAAAATGTATGTTGTATAAACATTGCAGTTATACCAATGATTCTTTTTCCATAGTAAAGTTAAGCTACATTTCTCTGTACACCAGTAAGTAGAGTACACAACAGTAAGACTCTTTGCTCTCCCCTCATGGTGATTTTACCAGAGAGGGTGAGGATGCTGCTAAGGATAAAAGTGAGCTGCAAGGGGCCCACACCTTTGGGACCTGGGAGACTGGTTCCTTGCCAGCAGCCTCCTCTCACGGGTACCTGAGAGCCCACTGCATGCAGGTGGAGGAGTCTCAGACTTTCAGATGTATCCAGGCTAATTTAGGCTTTAAGGAGTCACCACTTGGCATATATCTTAACACCTCTATTCCTGCCGAACATCATCTGTGGTAAATTAGTGTCTGATGGTAAAAATCTAATTGGCTTCTGCTGGAGATGGGCTCAGTGGTGAAATGCTCCTGGAGTTGCCAGAGCACAGTGTTTTCTTTTGAGAGATCTTCATTTCATGTCATTTGAGAAAGAATTTATTGATTTAAAATTAGGACAGTTTAATTTGGTGGCATGTTTTCTTTATGTCTCAATTATATATTCATGTCTTTGTGGTAAACTCAGCTGGTGGGGGGATTAAGAATTCAAAATAGAGGATTTTCACTTGGCAAATAGTGCTTTCTACTGTGATTAATTGGGAGTCTGCACAATGAACCCGGTGTTGGCTCCACTGGGGATTGAATAGCTTAGTAGGAAGAAGGAAATTTCAGGATTTAGGAGTCCTGGATTCCAGTCCGAATCTTGACAATAAGTACCTGGAGGAATGACCTACTTCTTTAATCTATTTCAGATTAGATGCGCTTTGTAGGAATACTTTGATATATCACATAATCTATTTTGGAGAAAGTTACCAAATAAAAGGCTGCCAAATGCCATTTTCATATTAAAATCCTTCATTTGTGTAACTATTTATAAATAGTAAATGTTGCCAAGCTTTTGTGTCCATTTGTCTTGTTTTGATTTCTTTAAACAGACCCACTCTTCTGTACCAAGGATGCATCTGTGTTCTGTTGCTGGTGTGGGTCCTCCTTCCCAAGAATCTGCTTGGATTACATCCCCGTTCCCCACCCTTGTTCTGTCTGTTGAACTCCAGTGTTCCTGGTTTTCTGACCTTCTGTCCTGGTGATGTTCCTGTGCTGTCTTGCCCTCATCCCCTTTGCTCTCATAATTCAATTAGACTTGTTTTATTGTGGTCTCATTGTGCTCTGAATCTAGATTTCAAAGAGGGGTTCTCATACTAACACTGCCCCACACTGCAAGGACTCAAGCCAGCCTAGCCC
Source organism: Lynx canadensis (assembly GCF_007474595.2). Lineage (NCBI taxonomy): Eukaryota > Metazoa > Chordata > Mammalia > Carnivora > Felidae > Lynx > Lynx canadensis. The sequence goes on from NC_044312.2 coordinate 28,772,462, forward strand.
TTTCTTCCCCCCTGAGAAAGGCAGATCAGACATTTTGGTTTTCTTTTTTCCCTTTCATGCACATGTAGACCACCATGAGTGAAGTACGGAAATATAGGTTGAGACAGATACAAAGACGAAAGAGACCAGTTCCTCCCATCAGGATATATGGTGGGGGTTGGGACAGATGGTAAAGTTTGAAAGGAGGGGCTGCTAGTATTGAGCCATTCACAGGAATCCCAGGACTGAGAACTGAGAGCCAGGTGCCTCCCCAAGCTTGGGAGCAGGGTGTGAGTGTGTGAGAAGGCCACACAAAGAGAAGTGTTTGGAAATGGACAATCTAGCATTTCAGATCCTGGCTATGAAAAGGAAAATAATTAGTGAGTTTTCACACACCCACTCAGCCCTCCATCACCCACCCTTTTTCCACTCACAGGCAGAGTTATTTTTTTAAACCTGAATTGGATGGTACCTCAAGGACTTAACATGAGAGAACTAGTTTTTTTATCAAGACCTATAGGTCCCTGGGATGAGCCTCCTCCACTCCTGGTTCACGCTGTGCTCCTGCCTCCCATGCTCATTTGATTTTATTTTACTTATCTTGTTCTTTCTGTTCATGGGCCCTTTCTACATTCCCTCTCCTCTGACTTGCATTCTCTTCCTCTTGTCACTCAGCAAATCCTATTTATCCTTCAAGCATGAACTTGAACATCATTTCTTTAGGGATGCTTTTTCAGACCTGCCTGTCTTGCATTAACTCCTCCCCTTTCCCCAGGATTCAGAGCCATGCTATTCTTTGTGTTTCTTGGCACAATTATAATTTGACATTTGTTTGATCACTTGACTATGTCTGTTTTGCCGGTAGACTATGAGTCTCCTGAAGGCAAGGGCCCATCTCTTTTTGCACCTTGTCTCAAAAGTCTGGAAATTAATAGGGCCTCAGAGGTTACTGGTTGGATAATGAGTGGATCTGTAAAGTTTCTTTTCTTATTATTAAGCAGAACAATTCATTTTGTGTTGGGACTGGCCATGGAAGTGTGAATAAGAGCCACCCCAATGTATCAGATTCTAATCCTTGGAATTGTAAATGATACCTTATATGATGACATCTTTGCAGATTTGAGGAAGTTAAGAGTTTGAGATATGGAGATTGTCCTGGATTAGCCAGGTGGGTCCTAAATATAGTCACATGTATACTTATAGGAAGGAAGCAAAGGGGAATTTGATACACACACACAGAAGAGAAAGCAACGTGAAAATGAACCAGAGAGAGTCAAAGTTGCTGGCCTTGAAGCCTGGATGGATGTGGCTACGGGCCTAGGAATGTCAGCAACCAGCAGAAACTTAAAGAGGTGAAGAACTGACTCCCCACTAAGGCATCCAAAGGAAGCACAGCCCTGCTGTCACTTTTACAGATTCTGATCTTCTGATCAGTCCTTCCAGTTGCTTGCCAGATCATTCAAGGTAGAACCCAAATGATCCTAAACCCAAATGTGGCCTAAAAGGTCCTATGCTGTGTGGCCCCCGACATCTCTCTGACTTATGCTCATAAAACACTCTTTGTTAACCTATTTCCATGATGTTCTTGAATCAGGGATACACCTCTGTCTGGACCTTTATAGCTTCCTATGCTGGCACCCCTGCCAGGTGTCCCTTGGGGCTCTACTCTCAAAGGTCACCGTACGGGAGAGGCCTCTCTGACCACCTGTATGGCAGTGAGCTCCTCACCTCCCCAAGTTACTCCCTGGGACTTTTCTGATGTGTTCTCATCTATTACATTATAAATATTTACATGTTTAAGATCTGTTGTCTGTTTCACTGCAGGAGAACACAAGCTCCACGATGGCAGGGAGTTGACCTGCCTTGTTCACTGTTGTACCCAAGTGCCTAGAACAGGGTTTGGTGCATAGTAGGCACTCAGTAAATATCTATTGAATAAATATGTGAGTGAAAACTTGAAAAGCAGAGCCTTCCATTAAGTGAAATTTATCTATTTTTATTTTTTCCCCAGTGTTTATTCTGTCTCTTTGCTTGAGTGAGAAAGTCTGAACTTTTCTGTTATTTCTACCAAAATGATTCTCAGACCAGGTGACATTAAACTAACTTTGATAGGGTGGATTTTTCTGGGGCACCTGGGTGGCTCGGTTGGTTAAGCATCCAACTTTGGCTCAGGTCATGATCTCACAATTTGGGAGTTTGAGCCCTGTGTCAGGCTCTGTGCTGACAGCTCAGAACCTGGAGCCTGCTTCAGATTCTGTGTCTCCCTCTCTCTCTACCTCCCCCCCCATTCTTGCTCTCTCTCTCTCTCTCTCTGTCTCTCAAAAATAAATATTTTTTTTAAATAGGGTGCATTTTCTTAGCAAAGTAAAGAAGAAGCTAGTGGTGCAGACTGAAGGAATAACACAGGAAGGAACTGAGAGACCTGAGTGTGGGTTGCTCCTTATAGCAGGCTGCAGACAAAACATGAGTTGTGAGGAAGTGGCCCCGAGTGTCTCTCTGAGGAGAGGACCAACTCTCCAGCAACCCGAGAAGTTCAGATTTCACTATGGAGGAATGGGGAATCAGAGGAAAGTTTGAAGCAAGGAAATTACATGAGTTCTATTTTAAAAAAAGACTTTGGCATCAGAATGGGGAGTTGATTGGAGGGGGAGTTTTGAGGGAGGGACACTGATAGAGAATGATAACATGGTTTGTATCATGTTATGCTGCGTCCTTGGCCTGGAGAGATTCCCTCTCTTCTTAAGAAGTTACACAAATAGCACATTAGAGCAGCTGGTAGAGGCTGGATCGGTGTACACACACAGTAAGAGTAGGCTGGGCTCAGTTTTCTGGATGGTCCTATTCCAAAGATACATGTATTCTTCTCAATGTGTGACTGGTTAAGGTTGAAAGTAAAAGAAACTTAATGTTTTCATCTTTGGTAAAGTTTTGGGGTTTTGTATTTATAAATAAGTGTGTGTGGGGGAGGCTGTACCATGTTTTGTTTCAGTTTGGAATCCTGAGAATATGGCTTTCAACTTATTGAAATGAAACCTGATCACCCAAGAGGAGATAAGGTGTGCACCAGCCCATGAAGAAAGCTTAAAATAAGACAGGATAGGAGAGAATCAAGCAACAGAAGGGCCTTTTATTTTATTTTATTTTTTTTTAATTTTTTTTTTCTTCAACGTTTATTTATTTTTGGGACAGAGAGAGACAGAGCATGAATGGGGGAGGGGCAGAGAGAGAGGGAGACACAGAATGGGAAACAGGCTCCAGGCTCTGAACCATCAGCCCAGAGCCCGACGCGGGGCTCGAACTCATGGACCGCGAGATCGTGACCTGGCTGAAGTCGGACGCTTAACCGACTGCGCCACCCAGGCGCCCCTTTAATTTTTTTTTTTCAGAAGGGCCTTTTAAACAGGAGAAGATATTTGAAAATAGAATAGCAGATTCAGAGAACACCAAATCATGAGATACCAGAAACTGCCTGTCAGCCCACCCTGATGTCTGCCTCAGATTCTCATGAGGAACTTTTGAGGAAAAGAAAGTAATAAGAAGAATGTTGTCTTTCCCTAGACCAACTGGACCTGAATCACTTTGGTGGAGGTGTGGGTGGAGAACCTTGTGTAGCTGGGTTTGGGAGTTATAGGTCAGGACACAGTGGAGCCAAGAGCCAGAGGCAACTAAAAGTCAATTTGATAAGACTTTTTTTTTAATATTTATTTTTTAGAGAGAGGGTGAGAGTAAGTTGGGGAGAGGCAAAGAGAGAGGGAGACAGAATTTGAAGCAGGCTCCAGGATCTGAGCTGTCAGCACAGAGCCCAATGCAGCACATGAACCCATGAGCTATGAGATCATGACCTGAGCCAAAGTCAGATGCTTAACTGTGAGCAACCCAGGCACCCTGAGAACACTTTTTTTAAATATAAAATCCTAAATTATGTTCATGCTCATTAGTAGGAGTTGTGTCAAATCGGGTAAGTGGGTGTGCTCTGTTTCTAATTACAGTGTATCTTTCATCTTCCTGAGTGTGATGCTGTATTGTTGTTAAAATGAAAATTAGGAAGCAGAGTCATAAAGAAGAGTGATTCCCCTAAGTGGGTCACCATAGTCTTGCCTATATTCCCCTACATTGTTTTAAAATAGTTTCTCAAGAGTTATTAGACTGCCGGCCTTCATTGCTATATCCTAAGACATCTGCAGCCCTCCCTTTTCTCTCTTTAGGCAACATATAGTCTGCTCAGTACTCAGTGAAGGCATATTCAGCCTCTTCTGAAGCTCAGATGGCCATTTTCCCTATAGCCAGAATTCACAGGACCTAGATTCAAGTGGCAGAAATAGCAGTGACACTATTCACTATCCTCCCTAGTGACCCAATAGCCAAATGTTTGCCTCCTGTCCCCTCAACTTTATGATCTGCTGGTCTAGAGACCTTAGTTCCAAAGGGAGGAATGCTTGCAACAGGAGAAACAATGATTCCATTGAACTGGAAGTTGAGACCACAACCTGGCCACTTTGGGCTCCTCATGCCTCTGAATCAACAGGCAAGGAGGGAAGTGATGGTACTGACTAGGGAGGTTCATCCTGACTACCAAGGGGAAATTCAAAACAGGGGTAGAGAAGAGTATGTTGGGAATACGGAGGTCCCTTAGGGCATCTCTTAGTATTATCATGCTCTGTGACTAAGCTAAGGGAAAACCAACCATCCAATTTAGGCAGGACTAAAAGACTGCAGAGCCCAGACCTTTCAGGAATAAAAGATTGGCTACCCTGTGAAGTCAAGAACCAACAGCAGCTGAGATGCTTGCTACAACAAAGGGCATTCAGAGTAGTTAGTAGAAGAAGGTAGTTATAAATAGAAGCTACAAGCACATGGCCAGTTACAGAAATGAGGACTCTGTCTTGAGTATTTCAATAGCTTCTCTCTATTTTGTTATAAATACTTTCGTATGTGTATATACATATATTAAACAAACATCTTTGTTTTCTTTCCTTTCTTATTCCCTTATCATGTAACATAAGATGTATTGACTTTCTGTGAATTTTACATCATAGTATTTATGTTACAGGCTATCAGAAGAGCAAACATTACTCAAGGACTTTATTTCCTCTTCTAGGGAAGGGATTAGTACATCTTCAGTTGTATGCAAGATAGTTGTATCATGCTAAGTGGATCATATAACCTTGTTATTGTCTTCATCTGGAGATTAATTGTAATTTAAGGAAATGGAATGGGTGTCAAGTTGCTACGGGTAGACTTGTGATTGCTAATTTTATGTGTCAACGTGACTTGGCAAAGGGATGCCCAGATAGCTGGGAAGACATTATTTCTAGATATGTCTCTGAAGGTGTTTCCATAAGAGATCAACATTTGAATCAGTAGACTGAGTAAAGCAAATTTCCTTCACCAATGCAGATGTGGATCCTCCAATCCATTGAAGGCCCAATTATAATGAAAGCCAGAGAAAGGGTGAATTTGCTCTTTGCTTGAACCAGTACATCCATCTTCTCCTGCCCTCAGACATTGGCCTTCTGATTCTCAGGCCTTCAGTCAAGGATTAGATTACACTGCTGGTTTTTCTCATCCTCCAGCTTGAAAATGGCAGATTATCAAACTTCTCACCCTCCATAATTGCATGAGACAATTCCTATTATATATATAATCTCCTCTTAGCTCTGTTCCTCTAGAGAAACCTGACTAATTCAGATGACAAGTGAGTTTTTCATGCTAAAAATCTTCCTCAGATTTAGAATAAGTTTAGCCCTATAGGTGATAGCTAATGGTACTGGGAAATGTAGGTAAACATAGCACATAGCACTCAGAAAAGCAGGAAGCCCACTGGCCTAGCAAGTGAGGGTGAACTGAAATAGAGTCATTACTATCTGTCCCACCAAACACACAGAAACTCTGGCCTCACCTTTCTGCTCAGAGGCTGGATGAAGAAAGAAGTATTTATCACATAAACTCTGCTCCTTCCTTCATTCACTATTCAAATATTCATTGAGTTCCTACTGTGAGCTACATATCATGCTGAACTCTGAGGGTAGAACACAAATACCAGATACTTGTCTCCAAAGAAATAATACTCTAGTGGATGACAAGAGAAGTCATAGTTCTTCTGTTGCCATTCAAGAAGTACATAGTTCATTGTAAAAGAGGCAGAGAGTTGGGTCAAGTGCCATGGCTGTGGCACTCAAACATGTTGTGTCTGTGTGGCCCCTTTGGAGAGACTCCTACCTCTGAGAACCTCAGGGGAATTCCAAAAGGAAGTTTTGCCTTAGTTGAGAGCTGAGTTGTTAGGTAAAGAAGGGAAGGTGTTCATGCCAGTCAGAGTGGCTAAAATGAACAAATCAGGAGACTATAGATGCTGGCGAGGATGTGGAGAAACGAGAACCCTCTTGCACTGTTGGTGGGAATGCAAACTGGTGCAGCCACTCTGGAAGACAGTGTGGAGGTTCCTCAAAAAATTAAAAATAGATCTACCCTATGACCCAGTAATAGCACTGCTAGGAATTTACCCAAAGGATACAGGAGTGCTGATGCATAGGGGCACTTGTACCCCAATGTTTGTAGCAGCACTTTCAACAATAGCCAAATTATGGAAAGAGCCTAAATGTCCATCAACTGATGAATGGATAAAGAAATTGTGGTTTATATACACAATGGAATACTATATGGCAATGAGAAAGAATGAAATATGGCCTTTTGTAGCAACATGGATGGCACTGGAGAGTGTTATGCTAAGTGAAATAAGTTATACAGAGAAAGACAGAAACCATATGTTTTCACTCTTATGTGGATCCTGAGAAACTTAACAGAAGACCATGGGGGAGGGGAAGAAAAAGAAAAAGGGTTAGGGAGGGAGCCAAAACATAAGAGACCCTTAAAAACTGAGAATAAACTGAGTGTTGATGGGGGGTAGGAGGGAGGGGAAGATGGGTGATGGATATTGAGGAGGGCACCTTTTGGGATGAGCACTGGGTGTTGTATGGAAGCCAATTTGACAATAAATTTCATATTAAAAAAAATAAAGGAAGGTGAGCTGTTCTAGACAGGTAAGAGCATATACAAAGGCTAGGAGGTGAATGGGAACATGGCCTGTTCAAAGAAGGTGAAAGCATCCCACAGGTGGGCCATTAGAGGAGGTGGTACAGGGATCTGAGGTGAGACCTGAGAGATGGGCAGGAGCCAGATAACAGGAGCTAGGAAGTTTTTATTAATGGTAGAATAGGCCCAGAGTAGACCCTATTCAGGAGGATTGCTCACTGGGTGTCAGTTTTGAAGAGGGTATCGGGGGAGCAAACCAAAGGCAAAAAGGCCCTCCATGGCTCATCATCCTTACCTAGACCATTCCTTACCCTGCCTTATCAGAACTTCCTTGAGTTAAGAGGAGGTAATATCAAAACCAAGCTCATAGCCTATATTTTAACCTTCAGCTGGGTTTAAATTGTGGATAGATCCTCCATTTGGCTTCAGTGAGCACCTACTCAGGTCAGTAGAGTTAGTGTGGATGTAGACATGCACCTTTACTTCTATGATAGGCAATTCTCTCTCCTCTTTGCTGTTTCTCATCTGTCTCTCTGAGGCAGTTTTTCATTTGATCTTGCCAGAAACTTCTTTTTTATTACCACATTGACTTTTTGTTGTCTTCAGCCTATTATTGTTGTTTTTTTATCTTTTTTTTTTTGTTTTTGTTTCTTTTTACTTTTGTTTTGTTTTACTCCTCTCATCATTCCCTTGTCTGAGCCACTCTCCTCTCACTTGTCACTGACACTACTCTTCATGTTGACCTTGAGTTCTCAGGACTGTGCCTTTATGCTTAAATGCTCTTTTTTCCAATATTTGCTGGAAACTTCTTTCCTTCACCTACATTTTCCTTCTATCCCTTTCTTTTTTTTTTCTCTTCTTTCTTGGCCTCCATATGCTTTGATACCCCTCAGTGTCACCCATTGTTCTCTGCCCTCCCAGGTCACAGCTCCATGCTACCCAGCGTGTTGGCCCCTCCCAGCCATGCAATCTCTGTGTCTGACCTGTTAGTGTGAAAGCCATTACCCCTTGACACGGCATCTGTGTTTTTGCCACCTACACTAAGAGTTCATGTTGTCATTATGGAGAGGATAAGATCATCAAATACTCCTGCTTATTTATTTATTTATTTATTTATCATTTCACTTAATAAGCACATCTTGAAATTGAACCACAGTTTCATTCAGGTGACATCGTTTCCTCTGGGGAGTCCATATCTAAACTTAGCTGAAATTCTCTCCATGCGCAGCACTAGGAGAGAAGATGGTATATTTAAGATTTCTTTATTGAGATTCAAACATGTTGTTTCTGTGTGCTCTAGTGCAATGTGTACATGTGTATGCAATAGTGTGTATGTTTGTGTAGGGAGGTTTCCATCTGTTTATGAGCCAGAAGGAACTCACAGCTGATTGTGGACAGGATGGATTTGGCAATATTTATCCAAAGTGATGTGAAGACCATAGAGGAAAAAGGCTCTATCTGACACTGGGGACTGCTGGGGTGGCATTAGAAGAGGGGCTGTTCCAGAGGCCTGATTCTTTATCTATGTAACTCTGTGCTGATCCACTCTAAAAGAATGACAAGTTGTGAATGCACCGATCATCAGAAATGCCATGGCCACTCCACCAGCCACATGGAACCCTTCTCTGAAGAGAGGCATCGCCTATTATCAGCCCTGGCCTGGCCATCGGCAACATCAGGAAAAAGGGATTTTCTATAGTGGTACAGTGGCCACAGTAAAAAAAAAAATTACTGAGTCACAGGGGTCTTCTCTAGCCCCTGCTATGCCCAGAGGCCTCTTCTGCTGTAGGCTGGAATACTTTACTGGGGCAGAGTGACTTTTCTGTGCCCAGAGGTATTATTTTGTAAAAGATTATAAACACAGCTTCTCATCTCAAAGGACTGTTAGGGACAACTATAGTAGCTGGCAGGTCTTTACATGCAATGATAATAATATTTATAGCTACACCTTACTGAAACCTTACTACGTAGCAACCAGGAATCAGATGAAGAATTTTATGAATATTATCTCATTTAAAGTTCAAGATAACCCCATATAACAGAAGCTATTATAATCATTACTTTAGGGATGAAATGGAAACCTACTAACCTGGGTAAGACCATATTACTAGACCAGACATATTACTAGAACCAGAATATGAAATCAGACAGTATGACTCTTCATAGTCCATCCTCAGACACTGTGCTTCCCTTTATAAGCAGATTCAGGTTAATCTGAATCAGATGATGGATCCTGAAGTAAGCATGGTCTCCATAAGTTTGGGCCACAGGTTCAAATCATTTCAGAGCTAGAAGCCATCTTGAAGGCCACATAGCCAGTGATTCTCAACTCTTGCACATTAAAATTATTTGGGGTATTATTTGACAAGAGCAATGTTGAAGTCTTCTCTGCATGGATTCCAGTTCAATTTATTGAGAATAAGACCATGGCATGATTATTTTTTTAAAAACTCCTCACGTGCTTATATTTTTTATCCATGTTGAGAACCACTGTCCTAATATTATCACAGATAAGAAAACATGAAACTTAAGAGGTTAACTGACTTGTCTAAGGTCACACCACTGGCTATAAGGGCAGTTGTGAGGACCAATCCCAGATCTCCTGGCTGTTATCCAATGTTCTTTCCCTTACCCCCAATGAAAGACAAATTTTTCCTTGTGTGTGAGAGAGAAAATGGTGAAACATGGTAAGTAAGATTTTGGAGACACAATTGGGCTAGAATAGTCACTGTGTAATCCTGGGATTCAGGTATCTGTGCTTTGGGTTTGTCTCATTTTACATAATGAGCAAAATTATAGAGCATGTCTTTAGGAATTATTGTGAAATGATAACACATAAAGGTTACATAATTCCACTAAGAATATGGTACTTTTTCTACTGTATAGAATGGACCACTCATCGAACATAAGTCTCACAAGCCATCCTCATGGTAGTCAGCAATGATACCAACTTTAAATTTTAAAAATAAACTAGTATGTAAGTAGAGAATTTTATTGAAGGTACCATGTGCTTGTAAAATGCATCTTGGGCAAGTTGATATTGCCTGTAGACTCACACTGAGTGTTTACTGATGGCATTTCCAGCCACTGGATTGGCTGCACTGGGCCAGGCATTCAAATGTAGTATTGCCCTTCTAGCATGTTAATCACAAATGGGGGTAGTGTTCTGCCTCCCCAGGTTCTTCTCAGTCTCATCACCAGAATAGAAGTAAAGACATTTATAATGTTGATGAATGGGGAAAGAATCAGCACTTATCCTGTAGACTAACAAGACAGTTTCTCTATGGAATTATGACTTTGGGGGGCATGGTTTTTTCCACGATTTTTTTTCCAATTCTATCCAATAAGAAAGACACGGTAAAATGGACTTTATAGATTGTTTGTCATAGTTGATGTAACAGTACTCTTGCCAAGTTTCCCCTTACCTCACTAGGCCTTTCCCATATGGCTGTATTATTATCAGCTTCTTATTACCTGTTGGTCTCCACTCCTTACCCTTCTGTTCTTCTCCTTGTGTTACATCATATCCAATGACCTGCCGAAGCCCATGACTTCAACTAATGTGGTTTCACTAATGACAGCCACACCCTTACACCCAATACCAGCAAAGCTATATCTGGAAGAGCCTGTTGGCTTCCTCTTAAAAGTTCCGCAATATGTTCAAGTTAAACAAATCATCTCACCCCACCACCCCTGCCACACCAAATACCTCTTGCTTCCATATTAGCAATCTTGAAGAATGGAAGAACTGTTTTCCCATTGCCTAGGAGAAACCACTAGAGATTATCTTTGATTCTTTCCACCCTCCATTTCCCCACCCCAGTGCTACACCTCATTAAGTCATTCACCTAATCCTATAGATGTCCGTTACTCACATCTCTCCATCTTTACTATCACTGCCTTGGTTCAAGTTTTTGTCCCATTTTACCTGATTTCTTTATAAAGGTCCTCAGCCTTCCACTCTGTATCCAGTGGTCACAGTGAAAATAATAAACATTTATTGGGATCCCACTAGGTGACGGGTACCTGGCTTAGCATTTACAAAATCTCATTTAAATTTCACACCCCAAGATGGTAAATAGGACTATGATATTTATGCTTTTTAGAGAGGAAACCAAGACTAAGACAACTTAAAATCTTACTAGAGGTCAGAGTACTTCCAGGTAGAAGATGGGGTTTGAACCCTCATCTGCTACTGAAAGAATGCCCATGGGTGGCTCCTCCCCTCTTCTCAGGAGGCTGAGTTCTTGCTGAGCTTTCTCAAAATCATCCTCTTGCTAAGTGCTACTTCTTGCAAAGAATCTTTCTTCTTTTATTCTTTGAGGCTTTCTTATTTTCTCAGCAATGTTTATTTCATTGCATTTTCATAATATTTCATGCTTTAATTTAATTTATTTAGTGCTATTGTACAGTGCCCTGAGCATATTGGGAGAAGCAAGAATTTTATAAATAAAATTATTATTACAACTGCTCCAATAGCAGCCCCTAAGCTATTTAGTAGATATATCAATTACTCTCAGTGTTGAAAATTTTCACCTAAAGCCCTTTATGGCTCAAGTTTTCCTGGTCCTTTGCTACTCTCTCCTGTGTGTGTAATCTTGACCCAGCTATGTAGCATTTCTCCTTACTATCCCCATCAGAATTAACCAGAGGGCACCTCAACCAAAGGTCCGTGTAATGTATTCTGGAGAGCATGACCTAGTTTCTTTAGCCTTTTTGAATCACTGAGGTTCTGAATCCCATTTTCTAGACCTAAAATGTCAGTTGTGCAATGAATGAATCAACCCTCTTTTCCCGCCTCATGCTAAGTAAGACCTCGTTATCTATCAGGCTGTGTTAGAAATCTCTTCCAGGGTACTCTAGAGCTTGATATGGGTTGTTCACGACACTTGCTTGGCACCTGGGATTTGGGGACTCTAAACTTTGAGGTTGGTTTAGACAAAATGTGTCAGTCTTGAAATGAAGTGAAGCCCAAACAAGGGGCATAGTGTAAAAGTCACTGGGTTATTCATTTCTGGCATTAAGCCTACTTTCTGGAACCTACCTACCACCTCACAATCTCATAACTTTTTACTAGTAAAAGATGTGAGAGGAACATTGTCTTCTATTTATAGAATGTCAGTGACATGCTGAAGAATTCACAGGATAAACCAGTAACCAGGGATTTCTCCCAGAAGATCATGATAGTGGACTTGATTTCCCTCTCTTAGCTTCCCCCATAATATGGTCTTTCCTCTTATTTTTTAGGACACTATATTCAGTCATTCATTCAATAAAAAAGGAACTACACACTTTATACGTGCCAACAGATGGTTGCATGGACAGTGATGAGCAAGATGTATGTAGTTCCTTTTGGAGTTTGGATTCTTCCTCCCATTTTGTCTTGACTTGCCTCCCTCTCAAGAATATATTCTTTTCATAATTTACAGTTGTATTAAGGAGTTCTGAAGAACTTTCCTAATTAGCCAGGAGCAATACACTGTGCTATGTTCATTCTGCATCTTTTTTTTTTTTTAAGAAAACAAATTGAAGTAGCCAATCTGTCCATTACAAATGAGTTCATTCCTATTCAAGCAGCGGCTGTCAGGTACCTTGCCTGAGGCTTCTTACGTTATGAGCAACATATTGGTTTTAGTTGTCTGTACTTCCCAGCTACACTGGGATCCCTAGATGAATGGAAGACACAATAACTCAAGAGAGTTTATTGTATTATACATGGTGGTCATGCATAGTTTCAGTAACATAGTGAGCTTGTTCAAGGTAGATATGAATAACCCCTCTCCTGGCCAGACAGAGGTTGTTGGATCTCTAACAACCATATTTCCTTTTAGCAAAATAAGAATATGAAATAAAGTGTGACCCAGATGTCTAGATCAGCAAGAAATAGGATGAAACCTGTTTTTCTCCCAAAGGAAAGAATAATCTGCAATAAAAAAAATGACTAAGTAGAAATATTCAAATTGCTGTAAAGGATGCAGCCATAGAGAATTGTCTAATTCAGTTCAGTTTCCCTGCAGCTCAGATTGCTTTGCAATGCACAGAGTAATTGTTGAGAACCCAAGGAACTTTGCATTCCTCAACCTGGTATTCTCAAGACACATTAATCACTCAGTAACCATTCACATCCCTACTAAGTACAAACCACTGGTTGTGAAGCTGCTTGTGCTAAATAGGTACATTCCACTGTAGTACCTAATTTTATGAAGACTTAGGCCATAACAACTCATCTTTTTTCACCTTTCTGGAATGCGTTTAAGGAAGTATAATTCTAGGCTCATCCTCCCCCTATGATTTTTCCAAACAGATTGTGAACTTTGGATCCTTTCTTGCATGGGTCAGGCCAGTCCTGGGTTGCCAACTGAAGGTTTGCTTGGACCACATGTCCCCATTCTGTTGGGTATCTCATATCCGTCTCATTGTAATTCTATGTTAGTCCTTCAATAAGAATGGCCAGCAAGCCCAGAGATAACAGAATAGGAATCAATGGGACCTGCGATTGTCTGCATGCCAGATTCTCTTGTCAACCTAGTCTTCAATCCATTCTGCCAGCTCGATCTCCTCTGGGACTGAGACATTTGAAAACAGTGCAGCAGCCTCATCTCCTGGGCAGTGTTTTTCTCCATCATTTGCTTTATTAAATATTGATTTTCTGTTGCATTATTAAACCTCAAGTCCAGAGCATAAATTCTGGGCTGATACTTTAATCTGGCTCTCCTCATGTTTTTTGGCTTTTAGAACTGATTTTCAGGCCAGCTCTCCTGGGGAATCTTTAAGTCAACTAAAGGCCTGAGAGAAACCTGCCTTCAGGAAGGCAGGAACCCAGACTTGAGAAGGAAACTACAAAAAAAGATGGAGCTCCTGCAAAGCAGATCTTCACCTTATACTTGTTCTAGACACAGAAGCCTACCCACATTGGGATTCAAGTGGTTGTACCAGGAAAGTCTTTTGGATTCACAACGTCAAAACTATTGAGTAGGCAAATGTCATGCTGAATTAGTTTTAGAATCCAACGTCACTGAACTGTTCAGACATTAATCCACTATCTATTCATCACCCCCACTTTTTTTGATCTCTATTATTCCTAGGATTTGAGTCATCTTGTTTAGTTACACAAGCTTTTGCCTTTTTACTTACTGTGGTTTATTCTTATTTCCTCTTCCTCTTTGTTGTCTCTGAAAGCCAGTGGTTGAGTTGTCGACTATGTCAATCCATTGTAGGATAGAGCCATCACAGACTCTTTCTGAGGGATGTTGACATCTCCAACCAATTGTGTTTGCTAGGGTGACCTCCAAGTTTAATTCCTTGTCCTTTGAATAGTTTCCTAGACTGACACTGTCATTGGCCTGAGCCTGCAGGCATAAGCCTGAGGATAAGAAGCAGAAGGGATCATCATGCCTTTGTCTTCAACACTGACAGACCAACAGGAGAAGAACAGAAGTAAATATTTATGGAATTTCTCTGGCAGGACTGGAACATGTTGTGATCCAAGTGGATATTTGCAGAGAGTGATGATCATCTCCCTGTCTGTACTTCAGTTTATCTCTGATTTCTCTCTATGCTGTGTTAGATCCCCCATATTCAGAAATCTGGTATTAGGAAATTATTGCAGGAACTGGTGGAGCATCTGGTAAAAGTCCATGGGTTAGAACAGGAATATAGAATGACATTATAGGATAGAGAGAGAGCACAACTAACTCAGGCTGGCCACTGACACCTGCTTAAAGTGAATCTTAAGGTGCTGTGGGCCAAGAGCTGACTAAGCCCATGTGGCCACATTAGATGCAACTAGAAAATGTTCCTGGCGAATATTTCACAGAAAATATGTGAAAGTCAAGGTGGAACTAATTCATTTCCTCCAACATTCTTCATGTCACCAACATCCTTAGGCCTCCAAACAATAAGAGATGTGTTCTTGAAGGTCAAGGAAAATCTCAGGCTATGTATCTTCTCATAGTTTTGTTCCAAACCTGAATCCCTTCATAGTAAGTATGTAGGTAGATAGTACCTACAATTCATTTATCAGTGATGGACAACTAACTAGCTACTCAGGGAGGTACTTCCTTTACAAAAGCTCTAACTTTTTAAAAAATATATATATTAAGCCAACATTTGCTTCTCTCTAATGTGTGCCTTTTGGTGATTTCCACTAGAACTAGGTAGAATAAGTTGAATCTTTTGTAGTAGTAAAAAGTGCTTGGCTGTCAAGAGATAGGAGTTTTGAATATTAAAGATTTCCATAATTTATACATCAAAAATGGCTGAATATTTGTAGCTGCATATGTTTCAATCTGATATTTAATATCTTTGAGTTCTGGCTTTCTCATTTGTACAACTCAAGTGTAACCATTCATCAGTTACACTGTTGGGGAGGGGGTGAATTAGTTGAAGTGCCTAATATTAAGAAGCATTCAATATTTTAAAAATTCAATTTGACAAATGTTTGCAAAACTCCTACTGTGTGTCTGGCACAATGGTAGGTGCTGGACATAGAAAAATTAGTCCTAAATGGTCCCATATCTCACCATGGGAATTACAATTTTGAAGGTGCTTATTATGTTCCTCAAGTTTCCTCTTTTCCTCATAACAGAATAGTTCAAGCACTGCATATGGCTGTCATTGTTCTCACCTCATTGTATTGTAAATATTTCTTCACCCAAAAGGTTTTTCACCTCCTCTTTTGGGCTCAAGAGTCATTCATTGAATGTCACATATTTTTTCTCAGTAAATGTGGGCTGTTGAAGAATTTCTATTTCTTTATCTTTCCTTCTGTGGTATGTTCTAGTGTCTTCCCTTCTCCCTTCAGATGTTAGCTACATTTCTCCAGGGCAGGGTAGCACACTCTCATAAAAGCCAAACAAGTGCTCAGACTTTGATGTGGTTACTGCATGTGACCTGTCCTGTTGCTGATACCTTTATTACTCTTTCATACAATTTTACTACTTCTGTTTTTCCCTTGGTTTCCTCACTGACAAAATCTACCAATACAATTGGAGTCATCATTAAGAAATCTATTAGGATCATAATAATTCACTCAACTGGTAAAAGAAAGTTTATTGGAAAGTTGGGCTGACTTTGTGCAAACAAGTGCAGAGAGGAACAGGCAAACCCTATGGCATGGGACTGCCCTTGACAGTTCCTCTCTGTGCTTCTTTTGTTGGGGCTGTGTGGTCACATTGTTGCTTCTTTCTACACATCTCCCATGGTCTCTTGCATCTCTCCCTTAGGATTTCTCTGGTCCCCACTAATTTCATCTCATATATGGCCTTGTCCTGCCTTAATAGATCACAGCTAGATGATCTGGTTTGGAGGCCTCAAGTTCAAATTAGCAAGAAATGAAGTCAGGCTATCTTTACCTGAGTCAGGTGTTCACCCTTGCTCCAATCAGCAATGGTTGGGGTAAGGGTAGAGATCACACAATTTATGATGCTATTTTTATCTATTCAGGGTTATGCCATTTCCAAAAGTTAATATGAGTAAAAGGTTAGTGATTGGAAGATCTTATATAGAGATATTTTTTAATGTATGAAAAGTTATAAACCAAGGGTGATCAGCCTGGACCTTCCCTGTTTTTCTCTGGTTCCTCTCATCTACTGCACTTCCTTTCTGAGCACAGCTAACTTTATGTCTTCACCTGAAACACAATCAGAAGATGTGTCCAGGAAATGGAAGGCTTCTCTCCAAAAAACAGGACTTGAGGGAAATGTGTTCAGTGGCTAGAAATCATCCAAATTTGAAATGTTTTGGCATTACAGAGGAATAAGCCTATTAAAATCTACCTAAGTGTCAATAATTAAAATCAGGAATAGCGTTGGAAAGGTCAGCCATGCTCTGTGTCAACACCCAGTTCTCCCCAGCATGCAGTCTCACAAGATGCATAATCTCCAGGTCACATAGGAGTATTGCAAATGGGTTGGGGACCCAGGAATCTTTGGGCTATTTCTGTCTCAAGTTATTTTTATTTTTCCATTTGATGCTGTCAGAAACTCAGGAACTGATCATTTGTGCTGGAAATAGCACAACTTCTGCCCTTTGTTTCGATCGTGTTTGCCATGTGTGATTGGTGAATTTGATTGCTGGCCATAGAAAATTGAATTTGTGTCAAGAGCATTCTGAACAGATCAATGCAGGAGGAAACCAGTCAAGATCAATTGTAATACCAAAGAACTAGTATAAAAGTCATAGGAGGGGCACCTGTGTGGCTCAGTCAGTTAAGCATCCGAATTTGGCTCAGGTCATATCTCATGGTTTGTGAGTTTGAGCCCCACATTGGGCTCTGTGCTGAGAGCTTGGAGCCTGGAGCCTGCTTAGGATTCTGTGGCTCCTTCTCTCTCTGTCCCTCCCCAACTTGTACTCTGTCTCTATCTCTCAAAAAATAAGTAAACGTAAAAAATAAAAATAAAAATATTTAAATATTATTTTTGTTTTTTTTTTAATATGAAATTTATTGTCAAATTGGTTTCCATACAACACCCAGTGCTCATCCCAACAGGTGCACTCCTCAAACCCATCACCCTCAATACCCATCATCCCAACAGGTTCCCTCCTCAATACCCATCACCCAACACATGCCCTCCTCAATACCCTCCCACCCCCCATCAACCCTCAGTTTATTCTAAGTTTTTAAGAGTTTCTTATGATTTGGCTCTCTCACTAACTTTTTTTTTCCCTTCACCTTCCTCATGGTCTTCTGTTAAGTTTCTCAGGACCCACATAAGAGTGAAAACATATGGTATCTGTCTTTCTCTGTATGACTTGTTTCACTTAGCATAATTCTCTCCAGTTCCATCTGCATTGCTACAAAAGGCCATATTTCATTCTTTCTCATTGCCAAGTAGTATTCCATTGTGTATATAAACCACAATTTCTTTATCCATTCATCAGTTGATGGACACTTAGGCTTTTTCCATAATTTGGCTATTGTTGAAATGCTGCTATAAACATTGGGATACAAGTGCCCTTATGCATCAGCACTCCTGTATCATTGGGTAAATTCCTAGCAGTGCTATTGCTGAGTTATAGGAAAGATCAATTTTTAATTTTTTGAGGAACATCCACACTGTTTTCCAGAACGGCTCCACCAGTTTGCATTCCCACCAACAGTGTAAGAGGGTTCTTGTTTCTCCACACCCTCGCCAGCATCTATAGTCTCCTGATTTGTTCATTTTAGCCACTCTGACTGGCGGGAGGTGGTATCTCAGTGTGGTTTTGATGTATAGAAATCAGTTTCATTCTTATACACTAATAATGAAGCAACAGAAAGACAAATAAAGAAACTGATCCCATTCTCAATTGCACCAAGAACCATAAAATACCTAGGAATAAACCTAACCAAAGATGTAAAAGATCTGTATGCTGAAAACTATAGAAAGCTTATGAAGGAAATTGAAGAAGAAACAAAGAAATGGAAAAACATTCCATGCTCATGGATTGGAAGAATAAATATTGTTAAACTGTCAATACTACCCAAAGCTATCTACATATTGAATGCAATCCCAATCAAAATTGCACCAGCATTCTTCTCAAAGCTAGAATAAGCAATCCTAAAATTTGTATGGAATCACAAAAGACCCCGAATAGCCAAAGTAATTTGAAAGAAGAAGACCAAAGCAGGAAGCATCACAATCCCAGATTTTAACCTCTACTACACAGCTGTAATCACCAAGACAGCATAGGATTGGCACAAAAACAGATGCATAGACCAATGGAATAGAATAGAGACTCCAGAATTGGACCCACAAAAATATGGCCAACTCATCTTTGACAAAGCAGGAAAGAATATCCAATGGAAAAAACACAGTGTCTTTAACAAATGGTGCTGGGAGAACTGGACAGCAACCTGCAGAATGAAACTAGACCACTTTCTTACACCATTCACAAAAATAAACTCCAAAAGGATGAAGGACCTGAATGTGAGACAGGAAACTATCAAAACCCTAGAGGAGAAAGCAGGAAAAAAAAAAAAAAAAACTTTGACCTCAGCTGCAGCAATTTCTTACTTGACACATCTCCAAAGGTAAGGGAATTAAAAGCAAAAATAAACTATTGAGACCTCATGAAGATAAAAAGCTTCTGCACTGCAAAAGGAAACAATCAACAAAACTAAAAGGCAACCAACAGAATGGGAAAAAATCTTTGCAAATGACATATTGGGCAAAGGGCTAGTATCCAAAATCTATAAAGAACTCACCAAACTCCACACCTGAAAAACAAATAATCCAGTGAAGAAATGGACAGAAAACACGAATAGAAATTTCTCTAAAGAAGACATCCAGATGGCCAAGAGGCACATGAAAAGATGCTGAACATCACTCCTCATCAGGGAAATACAAATAAATAATTGTTTTAACATTTATTCATTTTTGAGAGACAGAGAGAGACAGAGCATGATTGGGGAAGGGGCAGAGAGAGGTAGACACAAAATATGAAGCAGTATCCAGGCTCTGAGCTGTCAGCACAAAGCCTGACGCAGGGCTTGAACCCACGAACTGTGAGATTATGACCAGAGCTGAAGTCGGACACTCAACCAACTGAGCCACCCAGGCCCCTCCCCCACAAAAAAAAAAAAAATTAAAGTCATAAGACTCAGATGCCAACCTGTAACTCTCAAGTCTAAACTCCTCCAACTTTCCTCCCCAATGTTCTTTAGTTAAATCTCAATACTCTATGAGGTCAGTTAGTGTCTGATGGTAGACATCCAGAAGAGAGAAATACACTTCCAGTCCAATTTTACTTCCCAAATTTGTAAAAAGTAAGGCAACATATAGTAATACAAATGATTATTATAATTGTTCCATACATTTCCCAGGTACTGTGTTGTGTCCTATATGCACATTTTCTAACTTAACCTTCAAAAGAAGCTTATAAGTTAAATGTCTTTATCATTAACATTTATGACTAAGGAATCAGACCTGGACAGGTTAAGAAATCTGTGTATGATTGCCTATGAGTTCACAGAAAGTGAGTTTTAGGTCTTCTATGGCTCCAGACTCCATGCTTTGAAATATCTCTATTTGATTTCTTTGTATTTTTAAACCACAAAGGAGCATACCAATATGAATAAGCACATGATTGCTGCTCTATTCTTATAATTTTGCTCATTCTACTAGATGTGTAGTAAACTAGACATTCTCTCTTCTCCATGAAGGCTCACTGGGATCCATGGAGGAAAGTTACTCAAACTCCTATTGCATTTGTAGTAGAGGCATGGGTCTGAATTTATAAAGTGGTTTCCCTGTCCACTATCACAACCAACTTAGGAAGGTGTGGGGCAAGCGGGGCAAGTGTAATTCTGTACTCAATTTCATTTTCTGAGTAGAGACAGTGGGGCTCACAGAATGTGCTAAGCACCCAAGTTAGTGGAGAGTGCAGTCCCCCGGCTGCAGGGCTACTGGTCTTTCTGCTTTCTTTCCCTTCAATAAGATAAAGCATTTACTTTTAAAGTTATCACAGCCTAAATCATATGAACCTTTTTTCTTAAATATTGGACTTCTTCCACTCCCAGTTCCTTAAAATCATGAAACAACAGCAACAGCAATCAAAAACCAGTTCAGAATGCTTTAGACACAGAATCTCTTATGTTTATATCTTTATGCACAGAATGTCTTATAAACCCATTTGGTGTGACCTAGCCTGTAATAGAATGCTTTCAACAGAGAGACACATTGGAAGGAGGCCTTAACTGACTACTTAGAAGACCAAATTCATGACTTAAAGACCTAATGATTCAGTCTCATCAATCTTTATTGCCAAAAAGTGCTTATTGATGGTCTCCTGTATTCTACACCCTCAGCTGGGAACTTAATAGCTGGCTGACCTTGGACAAGTCATTTAACTTTTCCAGACCTTAATTCTATCATCTGAAGAATAGACTTAATAATGCTCCTTTTCCTACCTCAAATAGTTATTGTAAGAGTAAAACTAAATCATGAATATCAAGTGGTGATATAAACAAATGAATTTCTGTATTTATATGATGCATTGTTTTTTTAAGCTCCCAAAAATGTGAATATATTGGCAAATGAAGAATGCACTTTTCTACATGCCCCAGGAGTAACTGAAAACAATGTTGGAAAAATTCCATCACAGACCTGAGGTGCGTTGGATGAAGGGCAGGGCAAGGGGGAAGTCACTGTGTCCTGTCTTTTTCTTGCTGGGTGGAGAAGGCTGCCTTTGGCAGAATTTAGCCACTCATTTTTGCTCTTGGAACTGCTCGTTCTGAATGGTGTGATTTCTGTGGCATTTTCTTCTTTTTCTTTCTCTTTCTGGCAAAGACTCTTTGAAATATTATTTTTGCTTCCTCGATGGCAGGGCTGTATAATTGATAGCCTCTCTGGGTTGCTGGAGCTGTGCATTTAAACCATGCTTGCCTTGGCTCCAACGCCTCAGAGTTCATTACTTTTTGAAAAGCTGCACGTCTGTTTGTGTTCAGATTATTGTTGCTCTGGAGAGGGAGGTTATTGTCAGGCAGGAAGATGAGTGTGTAGAAGAATTCATGATAATCAAATTCTCTTTTCTCTTTAGATGAATATTTCTGGGTAACAGGACTTCACATTTATCTGATATGGCTGTTCTGAACCAGGGGACCAAGGACCTTCACTTTTCCCCTGCAGCATGCTGGAGGGAGCTCAGCAATATTCAGTCCTGGGATGTGGGAGGCTGCTGCTTTGCAAATAAAGTGGGTAATAAAAGTGCCCAGCTCTGGTACTAGAGAATGATTTAATGCAGAATATATACATGTAATATTTTTAATTAAAGGTGTGGAGTATACGTGGTTCTCTGTGACAGTGTGGGTGGAGGGCACATGTCCTTTCCACTTGAGTCTGTGATCTTCTCTCAACTCTTCAATGATCATCACATCATTCTCCGTCCCTGTATCTCTTTTTGCCACACAGGTCTACATACACTATTATCACTCATGTATGCCCACACCTTGTGTCCTACTCTCTGCCTTGTACCGGGTCCATAACCATTAGATTTTATAAAGTCAACCAAGGTTGTGTAAATTTAGAATATACCAGAACATTGTCTTTATGGCAGATGAAGAATAATTCCTCCCTTTCCCATGGATGGAGATGCAAAAACAGAGTTCTTAGAGTGGTTGTGGGAGATATTACTGAGAACTTTTAGCTGGGATTCTGCCATTCTCTGTCCCTTCCTTTGCAGCCTGAAAAAAAGAAATTGTACCCAATTCTTTAGGACTGAAATGAATTGCCTTCTTTGAGAAGCCACCCTTAAGTATTTCCACATCCCAGCCCAGCCCATCTTAAGAAAGTTGCTGGGTTCTCCCCTTGTACTTTCAAAAAATGTATTTGTAACATGACTGCAGCATTCCTGTCACTGTTTTGTGATTATCCATCTCATAGGTGTTCCCTTTGCCCCCATTGCATCCCTTGAGGATTGGATCCAGGTTTTTAAAATTTATTTCCATTTCATCACCATCTAGTGAGGTCCTGACATATGCTTAACACTAAAGAAAGATTCATTGAATAAATCCATGAAAGGATTTTGCGTGATCAAAGCATATTCAGATTTTCCCTCCAGTTAAGTGTTACTGTATGCAGAAGAGAATCTGTGTAGTGTGCAGAAGGCTTGCTCATTCATCTGTCCTTGGAAAACTCACATAACTTCTCATTCCAGAGGGAGAGGTAGTCAGGTACAGTGCCTCAGGTGGGGCTATTTGCACAAGGTTAGGTGATAAAAAGGCATTTTTAAAAGATTTTTTTTTTACATTTTGGTCAGTTAGATAGAATCGGTCTTTAAAGAAAGGAAAACACATAGAAAAAAATCAGTTTCAAAAGGATTTTTCATCTCTATAGGAGATGAAACACTTTTAAGTTGAAGGCAGTTTCTTTCCCTTTTACAATATAACAAGTAGAAGATATTGTCACATCTTGTCATTTGAAGGGTGTAAAACTGGGTTATATAAGTGACAAAGGATATCATGCATATGCTGGTGTTTTACAAATAATAAATATTTGAGGGATTCCTCAGTATATATACCACAGGACTTTTTAAATAAGACACCAAGGGGTAGATTTCCTCCAAGGTTTATTCTTGAAAAGGGCTATTATATCTGTATACTCCTTAGTATTCTGGGAGTGGGGAAGGCTTTTAGCCTCTCTGAATCCTAGTCAAGTATATGAGCCTAAGTTTTATTGTTTCTTTGTTACTCAACCTTCTCTTGATGCATTCCATACTAGATTGTGTGGATTATTACAGCCTAAAGCTCAGCAAAGTGGAGGTGATTATCAGAATTTGAAATGCTGTGACATTTTGCTGCCAAAAAGTAATTGATTTATTAGAGACATTACAATACATGCATGATTCAACATAAGAGGTTTCTTTGAAATTGTTCAGTATCAAATCCTGTGGGAGACTATTTGCTTTCAGCACCACGGACAGAAACTCTCTTTCATTCAGATTCAGTTGGCCTTGTACAAGTAAATATTAGAGCTCAACAGTAGCACTCCAATCTAGTGGCCACAGTATGATTCAATTTAATAGCTTTAACAATTTCAGCTGGCGAGTACCAGAACATTAATACATTGTTTTGCACTTATGTTGCCACAAAGTGGAACAAGGGGACAGGATCGGATGACTTTATAATACATTATTATGATTACTATCATTATTGTTGCTAAAACTAAGGATAATATTTTACAAAAAATCAGATCAAATATAGAACATTTCAGAAGATGTTTGATGTTTCCTAACAAGCAAATTCTTCGTAATTCTGTACTTCAAAACTCTATTCAAGGAGCCATAATTGAGTTCAGTGGTTCCACACCTGAGCAATGAACTGAACAGACTAACAAAATGCCCAAAGCTAATGAAAATCTTGTTGAAAGCAAAGAAGCCCCAGTGGGGCATGGGGTAAAATATGGGAAGATTAGGATCTCTGCCTTAATGGCTGTGAAATAATGTATTTATCCTGACTAGGTAAACCTCTTGTTAATTCCCAATTGCTTCAGGCAACTTTTCAAAAACTTTTAAAATAGAGACACAGTTTTAATCCAGGATACTGTTTGCTTCTTTATTTACTGTTTATTGAATATAAACCTTCCAAAGCAACGATATTACTCCTTACACAACATGACAAGAGAAATGAAAACTAATAATGGAAGAATATGGGGGTTTTGTTGAATCATTCACATTAAACCGGTTTATACAATATATACCTATGTTGATGACTGAATTAAAAATATTTATATGACATAAGATGATGTAAGGCTTAAATAACTTAGATAATATAGGTAAACTCCGGATCATTAAGATAGTATCACTCGATTGTGGTCTCAGGGATAAACACACATGTGGCTTATGCTTATCACTTGTTTGACACAAAGAGGGTGGTGATAAAATTTAATATTATGTAAGTTACCTTCTTTCGCTTTGTTATCCAGAAAAGGTCCAATGTTTACTTCTTACATAAAAAAGCATCTGTATAACTAAACAGTATTCCCATTTTGCCATTTCTGTCAGGAAGCTCAAAAATAAATGTAAAGCTTAACATCAAAGTTTATGTTAACATTTATCATTGCATTTGAGGTATTTTCCCTTTTTTTGCCTTACCTTATGGGTTTGCTCTTTTGTATTTTTATTGTAAAGTGCCTCATATTTATTGTGGAAATAGTGGAATATAAATAATTACACATAACCACACACACACACACACATATAGTATATATAATTTAACTTAATTTATTATTGTCTTAAACATGCCCTTGACACTTGACCACTTGTGCTTTATATAGATATGGAATATTTGTCCACTTTAAAAATTGAGGGTGGGGGAGGAATGCTCATTTATCCATCAAGAAAGCATGATGTAGAAGGGAATTAACAGTTAAATTAAAAGAATAAGAATTTCACAAATGCAGATTAGGCCATCTAAGAGACAGAAGATTTTTATTCAGAACAAAATGTTTTTAAATATTATGGGAAAATGTAAGTTCTGAGAATTGAACATTTAACTTGTCAATTGGATTAATGAATTCAAAGCAAAGAAAACCTTGGGCATTTCAGTCATTCAGTTCAAACAATTATATTAATTAAGTAAGCTGAATTTGCTTTTTGTTCCTGATTTTATTCATTTGCCATCCATTTGTTGAGTACCTGTTATGTTTCAGGCACTCAGTACTGTCTGGGCATTCAAAGATAAAAGAGAATTGCTATTCTCAGAGTTTTCAGGAAGCTTCACTGTCTATTAACATCTGATACAGTAAACTGTCCTAGGATGCTAGAGAAACAAAAAAGAGGGTCAATACTGAACTGGTACAAGGTGGTGTGGAATCAGGGAAGGCTTCCAAATCTGAGTCTTGATTTAAAGGGCTAAGAGGAGTTGGCTGTATGAAGATTGATAGTCTGCCAATTGAAGGAATCAGAATGGATGCACAAGAGAGAATTCTGGTAAAAGGGGGATGGGACAAACATCCAAATCCAGCTTATAGATAATGGTTGAAAGATAGGTGTGGGAGGGCAAAGGATGTGAGTATATGTGCATGTATGCCTGTGTGTGTGAGAGAGAGAGAGAGACTAAGGTTGGGTGAGGATCAGATTGGAGATGTGTAAATGCACCAGTGCTGAAGGTCTTTAGTTATACTCAGCTAAGGATTTTACATACTGCTAACCTGAATGAAAAGTAAATAGGTTTTAATATTATAAGAAGATGAGGGGTGTCTGGGTGGCTCAGTCAGTTAAGTGCCTGACTTTGGCTCAGGTCATGATCTCATGGTTTGTGAGTTCCAGCCCCAAATCAAGCTCTCTGCTGTCAGCACAGAGCCTGCTTCCAGGTTCTCTGTCTCCCTCTCTCTCTGTCCCTCCCCCACTCTCTCCTTCACTCTCTCTCAAAAATAAATAATCATTACAAAAATATAAGCAGATGAGATTTGCATTTTTGAAAAGATAATTCCAAGTCATTTTGGAAGATGGTTTGGAGAGGGGACAAAACTGGCACACTCAAACTATAGTAATTTCAGGGGAGCAGTGAGAATGGCCTAAATTATGGTAGTTAGCCATGATGATAAAGGAGATATAGCTGAATGATTTTTCATCTGTGAGAATCCATGGGACTTGGTGACTGATTGGTACAGGGTATAAGGAAACTGAAGAAGAATGGGATAATGTCTTGACTGAGGAATTATATAGCATAGTGGTTTAGCATGTGACTCTAAAAGCCGAATGGCTATTTATTTAATTATTTAAGAGAGAGACCATGAATGAGAGTAGGGGGAGAAGGTCAGGAGAGAGAGAGAGAGAGAGAGAGAGAGAGAGAGAGAGAGAATGAATCCCAAGCAGCCTCCATGCTCAGTGCAGAATTCAACTCAGGGCTCAATCTCACAGCACTGGCATCATGATCTGATCCAAAATCAAGAGTTGCATGCTCAACTGACTGAGCCACCCAGGCACCCCAGAAAAATGGCTGTTTTAAGATCTGGCTGTTTTATCATGACATGTGGTTTCAGTTTCTTCAGCTGAAAATGGGAAATGTTAATAATTACAGTAGTGTAATGTTACATGTACTTTCAGAAAGTTATTGGAAAATCTGACACTCTTCCTGGACTCTCTTTAAAAGCTCATGAACACCAGTTTAGAGCTGTTGGACTCTAAACAGCTGTTTAGAGCTGTTTAGTCCCTCTAAAGGAGGGACTTCTTGGGTTTGGTGGGAAAAGTGGTTCCTTCAGTATGGGACTTCACATTCACTTTATATCATGTATTCACAGAACAATACATTTTTATATAATCTGTAAAGATGAAAGAGAATAATAACATTCTTAAAGGGGATATAATAATCCAATAGAGAGATGTTGGAGATGATTAGCAAGGGTATTTGAAAGGCAGAGAGAAGTCAATAGTCATGTTAAGTCAAACACAACTTTTTTTTTTTAATTTTTTTTTTCAACGTTTATTTATTTTGGGGACAGAGAGAGACAGAGCATGAACGGGGGAGGGGCAGAGAGAGGGAGACACAGAATCGGAAACAGGCTCCAGGCTCTGAGCCATCAGCCCAGAGCCCGACGCGGGGCTCGAACTCCCGGACCGCGAGATCGTGACCTGGCTGAAGTCGGACGCTTAACCGACTGCGCCACCCAGGCGCCCCAAACACAACTTTTAAACAAGCTACTAGGGGCACCTGGATGGCTCTGTCTGTTAAGCATCCGACTTCGGCTCAAGCCATGATCTTGCAGTTTGTGAATTCGAGCTCCACGTTGTGCTCTGTGCCAACAGTGCAGAGCCTGGAGCCTGCTTCGGATTCTGTGTCACTCTCTTTCTCTCTCTCTACCCTTCTGCCGCTCATTCTCTTTCTCTCTCAAAAATAAATAAACATTAAACAATTTTAGAAAGCTACTAGTTACTGATAGAGAATTATTAAAGGAAGATATTAGCCAAGAAGTAAAGCAGACAGCTTCAAAGGAGCAAGGAAAATGGGGTGAAAATTGTTTTAAGTCCTTAAAAGAAAAGGACAAATGATAGAGTTTTTATGCAATTTAACAGCTTTCCCTATATAAGTAATTCTGGTCTGTCCTTGATTCCAGAACTGCAAGCTCATAGGTTCACAAGCTCACAATAGAAAACAAAACAAAACAACTCCCTTGGAATTTTCTATACTTTGTGTCCTAGACACTTGGACACAAATCCAAGGACCTGAGTTACTAATCTCCATGTCTGATACCTGTACAGTCACCATAGTTGGTAGTTCATCTCCCCATCTCCATTCCACTTATCCTTAATGGATGAAAATTCTAAATCTTATAAGGCTGTGCCATCAGGTTGCCTCTCCATTGTTTTATGCTGCTACCAGCCCCAGGCAAACATGGGCCTCTTCTTGGGTAAAGTATCAGAAGAAAAAAGTGAAGAAAAGAATGAGCAGAGAGGAGAAGGAAAAAAATGATAAAATTCGTTCAGCATTCTATGGATATGATTAATCATTCAACACTTTCAATTAAGGCTACTTATTTTACTCGAGGATCACAGAAAAAGTTACAAAAAAGTGTAAGGTAAGGTAAACTATTCTTCTAAGGACACCAGCAATCTCTTACTGTCAGATCCGTTGATATCTTTTCAGTATTTCCTCTGCTGGCATTGCTTCAGTTGCTGCCCCTCTCCTTGATATTCTTTCTTTCCCAGGTTTTCATGAAACCACTGTCTCCTGACTTTCATCCAGCTCTGACTCACTCTGTCTCAGTTTCCTTTGTTTGATAACCTAGATACTTCTCACAACTCACAAATCTGGAATTCCTCTGGATTCTAACTTTGAGTCTTTTCCCTTCCAGTCTTTCTCAGGTGCTGCCACTCAGTCATGGCATTAGCACAGAGATATTGATTTGGGCAGTCCTTAAGTGTGCTCTATCTCATCTCTTTCTAAATTCTCAAATGATTTCAGGCTATCTAGTGAGCATATTAACTTGTATGTCCTGCAAACAGCTTGAACTCAACATATTTCAAACTGTTCTTATTATCTTTTGTATGTAACTGGGTTCTTTGTTTCAATCAACAGAGATTGATTCAGGTTGACTTAACAAAAATGGAATTGATTACAAGTATATTATATAACTAATGGAATTGATAGAGGGTTGATTCAAAAAAGGGAAAGAGGTCAATATACACATACAACGATCAGTGAAGGAAGAGTCTCCCAGGGCATTAGAGCCATTGCAGCTAACAAGGGCACCATTATTGGCACTATCATGGAACTTCTGATGTGTCTGAGCATTAGACATCCCAAAGGGAATAAATTCCAAACTGTCCCTGCCTCTTTTCTTCAGTTGCTAAAGGCAGAGTCCTTGATAAGAGCATGCAATAGACAGAGACCAGTTGATATGCCCATTCTCCAGCTACAAGAGTGTAAAAGCACAACTCTTTGACCTTATCAGATTTTATAGTGGACTCACACTATATAGGGTTTCTTAAATATAGAAAAAGGGTTCAGATTCTGGGTAGTATTTTTAAAGAAAGACAAATTCCCTCTGCATATTCTATGTAAGTCTTCTCTATAAGTGGTACTTCTCATCTCAGCAAATGACAACAACATACAGTCAACCAAGCTAGAACCTCAGTATAACCTGTATTTTTTTTTTTTATGGTATAAATCTATTTGTTGGTGCTGATTATGTAAGTCACCAAGTGTTACAAATACATCTACCAAATATTCCTTAACTCTTTTGCATACTACCCTTTCCCCTCTTAGATCGACCCTATCCATGCCATTTTTCAAAGAATACTTTTAATACTTTTGGGCATTAATAATAAGGTTAAGGATGTTATGGGTGTGGGTTCCAGCGTCATACCACCTGGGTAAAAATCATACTTCTGCCACTCACTAGCTGAGTGACATTTTACCTAACCTTGCTCTGTGTCATATGTAAAATAAAGTTTTAATAACAACTGCCACATGGAGTTGATGCAAGGATTAATTGCGGTCGTGTTTTTAAAGCATTTTGAATGCTCACAAACAATAGGCATCAGTAAAGGTAACACTAAAAGTGAAAAGTAGTGGTAGTGGGTGAGGTGGTGAAGATGCTAATATGGTGATAGTAGGAGTAGAAACTACCTCTTATCAGTACTTTCTAGAATATGCAGTTTATATTGCTGATAGCATTATCCTTACAAAACATTAATTTGATTTTGTTACTCTCCTGCTTAGAATTTTCTGATAGCTCCAATTTCCTGAGATAAAAAACACTCTTTCATGAGGCATATGAGCTCCTGCAAAATGGGACCCCAGATTATCTTTCTGCCACTGCCTTCTACCACTCATCACTATCCATGTTGCAGAAGGGGAACATAGACCAACTCACTCCCCAACATTTCAGACTTGTTACTTCTAACTTTCACACATGCTATTTTTACTTCCTGTAATACTTTCCTCTGTGCCCTTACA
This sequence comes from Lynx canadensis, assembly GCF_007474595.2. Classification (NCBI taxonomy): domain Eukaryota; kingdom Metazoa; phylum Chordata; class Mammalia; order Carnivora; family Felidae; genus Lynx; species Lynx canadensis. Next base: position 28,802,349 of record NC_044312.2, read on the forward strand.
GCTTCCACATTTCCTGTATGACCGAAGCACACATTTTAGCTTACTTCCCCCCCACCTTGTGTTCCCATCATACTTGACGCATGCATCTCATATGGTGGCACTGTATAGTATTTGTTGCGTGTATCATCAACTTCTTTACTCACTGAGGTGCCCTTGCACTGAATGCTCCTGCTCTATTCATTTCCATCTCTGTTATGTGGGGCTGGCACATAGTAGGTGCTCATGGAATGGTTATTCAACTGTTGCATTAATGAATACATTTGTAATGACTCTGAGGACATAGAGGAGACCAGGGAGAGGTGCACCAACTTGTTCCAGATGAGCACACCTGTCTCACTGGCTACTTTTGGCAGGGAAATGAACAGGCAGAGTATTTGAGGGCCTTGACTCATGAATCTATGCTTTAATCATTTCCAGTTTGTGCTTGGCACAAGCCACCTTGCTAGAGATTTTAACAGAATACCAGGAACGCATAGCCCTTTTTTCTGAAGGAATTTTCATTCCAATAGAAACTGTAGATTAGTGGACGTCATACTTATAAGACTCTGGAGCCAAATTTGCAATCACTATTATGGGGAAGAGCCCAAGGACTGTGCATTTATTAGTACAATATTTTAATCAAAAATTACTACCTTTCCAAAGACAAGTGCCATTTGAAAAGCTCCATGTTCCCTGAGAGAACCAGGACAAGCATATTTTCTCTAGATCGAAGAAGTTGTAGAAACTTTAGATCCCCTCCATTCAAAATAAAATAAAATCACAAACCCACAATCAGGCTAACTGCTACTTTCTTTATTGTCTTTGAAAACAAAGAACACTATTGGATGAGACTAGAAATAATTGTTCAGAGATAATTTTCACAAAATTTAACTATGGAAAAACAATAACTTTATAGAAAGTGAGTGAATACCCTTTCCATTCCTAAAATATGCCACAATACCCTGAAAGCATTCCCATGTAATATTAAGTTCTGGAGACCAGGACTGGGAAATTACTGGTGTAAAATGCTTCAATCCCAGACACTGTGCTCTAATTCAAATATGAAGGATTTCAGTGTGTACTTGGAAATTATAAATCATTATCTAACAAACAAACGAATGCACAAGAGCAAAGCTATGACACACTGACTGCCCTATAACCCTATAGTCAGGGCAAATAGCAGCAAGTTCTCCATTGCCAAATAGCAACTGTTTTTGCTTTAGAATATGATGCCTACACCCCTTTAACCTCCTGTGCTGCCAGCACCCCTACCTTATGAGTGACTTGATGACTGTTACTTATGTTACTTATGTGGAAAATTGATCTCAGCATCTCCTGTACATTTATTTGAACTAAAATGAGGAAGGTAGTTATTCTGCATTTCAAATATTTTATCTTTGCTTTGAAAGGACTGGGTTTAAGGGTATCCATGGCTCTTCTTGCCTCATATCCTGTTTCCACCAACAGAAAAGGAAATTCCACCAAAATGTTTTTGTCTTTGCTAGGGCTAGAGAAAAGATTGCCTTCCTTAACTCCTACTTTGTTCTCTTGCAGAAGAAAGGGTGAGTCTGGGCTCATTAACCTGACCCATACATCACTGTTTACTATTTCCAAAGCAGAGTCCCCTCCCAAGCTCATTTTAGACTTGTCTTTGCCCAGGTTTACAGGGCACTTGCACTCCCTGTGTTCCTGCAGTATACAGACAAGTGGAACTCTTCTCTATTCAGCTTTCCCACCTTCTACTTGATAAGTAGATCAGATTGGTTTTAGGCAAAGAGTTGTTTTACCCAAAGAAAATGAAAACACTAGTTCAAAAGGAGAGACACACCCCTATGTTTATTGCAGCATCACTTACAATAACCAAGATATGGAAGCAACCTAGGTGTCCATCAATAGATGGATGGGTAAAAAAGATGTGGTACATATACGCAATGGTATATTACCCAGCCATAAAAATAATGAGATCTTGACATTTGTGATAACAAGGATGGACCTAGAGGGTATTATGCTATGTGAAATAAATCAGATAGCAAAAGACAAATACCATATGATTTCACTCATATGTGGAATTTAAAAAAACAAAACAAATGAACAAACAAACAAAACCAGATTCTTAAATACAGAGAACAATCTGATGGTTGCCAGAGGAGAGGTGAGTGGAAGGATGGACCAAATAAAGAGGATTAAGAGGTACAAACTTCCAGTTATAAAATAAGTAAGTGATGGGGCAAAAAAGTACAGTAGATTGAATATAATCGATAATATTGTAATAATGTATGGTGACTACACTTATCTGCTGAGCATTGAGTAACGTATAGAATTGTTGAATCACTGTGCTGTACACTTGAAACTAACATTGCATTGTGTATCAGCTACATCTCAGTAAAAAAGGGGGAAACGGGAAGTTTTTCTTCCTACAGGCCCTACCACACTCCCAGTCCTCCTGATCTGACAGTAAGACTGGTTAGACCTTTGATCCCAACTGAAGCTTTGCTCCATCCTTCAATTGTTAGTACCTGCAAGGAAGAACCACAGAAGGATTAGCATCCTAACATTTCATTGCTGCATTTTTTGAACGTGTGCTATTTGTAAAGCCACCACCTGAATTTGATGAAGAGTTAACTACATGTAGTTTTATGGCAGAATATTCAGTTATAAGCAGTTGATCTTCAGTCAGGTTAACACAACATTATTAATGTACTGTGTCACCGTGAACCTAAGCTACACGTTGTCTGGTCAGATTTTGCAGTTTAAGAGACAGCATTCTTATGAAACTGTATGGCTGTGCTTTGTATTTTCAGCTCATCTTTTTTTGTTGTTTTAATTTCTGTTGATTTGGATTATGATTATACTCTGCCTCAGCACTCCAGATTCTTTTGCTGAGACTGTTTATACATTGTGACAGCCTTATGATGGTATCTGATCTGTTATTCTCCTAGTTCTGATAAAAAAAAAAGTCTCCTGTCTGTGTTCAGCACTATATAAATAGAAGAATTTTCTAGCAAAAATGGGAAACAAAACAAAAAACTCTAAGTATTTCTTGTCAGAAGTCTTTCCATGTTTAAACATCAAATTTCCTCTCTTATGGTCTTTACTCTCACACCCTCCCCAGTATGTGTATATGTACATATACATGTGTATGTAAGTCTGCATGTAGACGGGCATGTATATGAGCAAACATATGTGTCTACAGTTTTTGCAAAAGAAATCAAACCTTTTGTTTTTCCCTTTAATGGTCTCTTCTCACTTTTCTTTCTCTAGAGAGGAAGTTGTCTTTCATCAGAGCATCGAGCTGAAATAAGCTCGGTATTTATAATGCACATAGAGTTTTTCCAGTGCTTGTCTAATGAGAAACGATACCCAAAATTAGAGCTTGCTGCCTTCCAATTATCCCATTGCATATGATTTTGTTATACCACAAATAGTTATTTTCTTCCTTCCCCAATAGCTACATAAATGGGCCATGGTAATCTACTCCAAACAAATGGCCAGGCATTATTATTTTTGCTGTATATAGTAAAAAAAAAAAAAAAAAAAAAAAAAAAAATCTACTCCATTGTTATTGAAGAAGAAGAAGAGAAGAAGAAGAAGAATCATCTCTTGTTAGTGTCTGCTGGTCACAATCACCAAAGGAGGGTTGGAAGTTAGTTCTCCAAGAGCACAGCTTTTCTATAATCTGGGAGAGAGCCTAGGACAGGATAACAAGGAGCTGCAGGGCTTTGTAGCATCAATTACTTTTACTTTATTTTGGAGTTTGGATTTTCTAATGTTGACCCTGCTTTGTGCACAGGCAAATCATGGGTCAAGGCACTTAAAAGCAGACAGCTGCACTAGACTCAATTCATCCTAATCAAAAATAATGGCTGTGCTTGCCTATTAATCTCTTTGCCACCCAAGAAATTGAGAGATTAGGGGAAGTTGAAATCAAATGTAAAATGTTCTGCTTTAGATGGTTGAGAGGATGATTGAAATCAATAAATCTCAGGCTTTGGGGAAGCCCAGTTGATTCCAGATTTACTAAAGACAGAAAGAAATAAATGCCAGCAGGAGCCTTTAGTGACCAGAACTTGACCACTGAGCTCTGCTGCAGCTCTCTCCTCACTGGGACCTCCTATGGAGGAGTATAAGTTTACCTTGATCCTATCTCATTATGTTGTTCTGCCTGTGAAAAGCAGAAATCATAGTAAGGGCATGATCAAGGAAATTGAAAAACAGAGCAGCCACAGTTGAAGGATCAGTCAGTAACCAGCAGACTCATCAGTAAATTAGTTTGTGTTGTTCTAATAGCCCAGATCTCCTCTTGGGAAATCCCATCAAATCTCAGGTCACTCAGGCAGCCTCCTGTCTTTAGTTTGGCTCATGTATCATGGCTCCTGGAGAAACCTTCAGGCCACCTGAAATTCATGATGGCAGCAGTGGATAGAGGCACCATTTCATCATCTGCATGGCTACTGCATTGGACAACTTATCTTTCCTGCAACTTTGGAATGTTTTGGCCTTCGGGCCATGGCATCCCCAGCTGTACTCCATATTCTCTTTGCCTTATTGATGTGAAAACACTTTCACAGAAACTGCCTAATTTTACTTTTACAAAAACTCTATCAGGCAAAGCAGTTATGATAATTTCAACTGTATACATGAAGCCAATAATCCTTGACACATCAACCCTTTGTTCCCCAGCCTGTACTGGGTCTAGGAGCCTTGTTGTTTCTTCCTGGTTCCAGTGCCCTTTGCACTGCTACATTGGGTGCTCTTGGCTGCAGCTCCCTGTGACCTCATGCAAGAGGGTCTGAGTGCTTACATAATAGCTGGAATGTGCTTGCATTCATACTTTCAGAGAGGGGTGAGTGGTGGTGACAGGTGTGTGCACATGACTGCTCTCTTGACCCTATGTCTAGGAGAACACTGCCCTCTGATGCCAGAATCTGTTTAGGTGCCATCTCACAGCCTCCACTGTGTGTATGATGGAGTCAGAGCCTGTGGATCTGTGGCCTGTCTAATCTTACCATGAAATTCCACAGGGAAATTTGCCACTGTGGGGACCTTTTCAGAGTTTTGCTTGTCTTTCCTTCATCCTCACTTGTAAGGAAGTTGCTCAGATGGTGTGAATTTTTTTTTTTAAAGCTTGGGTGCCTTGAAAAAATAAAATGGAAAGTCTAGAAGTACATTCAGAAACACCATATCTGGTTTCTCTGTACATTCCCCCCCCCCCACTTTATATTTTTCTTAGCTGATCTGTTTTAGTTAGCGCCAATATAGTGCTCCCCTCCCACACATCCCTTTAGGGTGAAATGCCTGCTCAGTGTGCTTCGGAAAGGCAGTATATTTTAGGCAGTCTGATAAAAGACTCTAATAGCCCCAGATTAATGCATTCATTCCTAGCCAATGGAAGGATTCATTACAGTGCTTAGGCTCAGGCTCCTCTCTGACGAATTTGCCCTGGGTAATGAGCCATTCAGCAGCTGCTACTCTGCACTGCTGGTAACCTGCAGAAGGGGGCAGTGAGATGGAACAGGCATAGGTAAAGTACAAAAGTGGAGGAAGTTTCTGGTACCTCCAGGTGGTCAGGGCAAGAGAGAGCAAGTGGGTGCTTGTTGACACAGCATCTGCATCTGGAGCTGGAACTGAGAAGTATCCAGTGGGGGATGTGCTGAGGAACGTGACAATGAATTTAGCACCACTGTGCCTTTAAAGGCTAAGTGAGGTTCACGGCAGACAACACATAACTCTGCTTTGAAAATGAACCCTGGGCAATTAGAAGGAGAGTGATATGTGGGAGAAGCTTTCAAACAATTGTAACTATCACAGAGTCGGAAAGTTAGGAGACATTCCAAGAGTTGGCTAGCCCAGTGATTTGGGGTGGGGGGGGGTTGTGATGGTGACTTAACCCTCCAGGGGAATTTGGCAGTGTCTCAAGACATTTTTGGTTGTTGAAACTTCTGGGGTCATGGGAGTGAGATGTTACTGGCATCTAGTGGGTAGACCAGGCATGTTGCTAAACATCCTACAATGCATAGGCGAGCACCACACAACAAAGAAACATCCATCCCCAAATGTCAATAGTCCCAAGGCCAAGAAACTCTGGCTAGCCTGACACCCTCCTGTTATGGTTGAGAAGGCTAAAGTATGGCAAACAGTGATGGCTCAGGGTGACATAGATGGAGAACTGAAGACTGAGAGGGGCAGAAGTCTGTGTCTTTTCTCTCTCAATGACATGCCCTCAGCCCTGGGAGGACTGCTTTCAAATTCTGCACTAAGTACTTTTAGAAATAAAGTTGTTCCTTCTCCTCCTGGACTCCAGAGCACCCTTCCTAGCCCACATCTCCAGTATAGAAAATTCCATTGCCTACTTTTATGAACTCGTGCTGGTCCCTAGCCACTTTGGTCTAGGCAGATCTCTTTTGGGGGTTAGCTTATTATCTTTGTTATGCATTTTAGAAATGGATGGTGCTGCTGATAAAAATAGGAATTGCCAGAGGAGCTAGCACCAGACATTATGAGATGCTGTGTGTGCAGTGTTGTTGCAAACAGTTCCCCATGAGGGTGAAGAGGAGACCCTTTCCCATACACATAACTGTATCTCACAATTATTAAATATTGATTCATCTCAGCAGGGGCCTGTGCCTGATTTCAAATGAAGGCAAGTACATTAACTTGTGTTAATCTCATCTAGACCCATAGCATTTCACCCTTGTCAGTATCTGCTGACCCATGTTCTCTGATTGACACTGTAGATGGAAGCCGATTCCTATGCCAACCATTCTGATTCTAGAAATAAGCATATATGAGTTTATATCCGGAGTTATAGAATGTGTGGGGTGTGAGCACTAGAGCTTATTATAAGAGAAAAGAAGCCTACATGATGATGAATAGCAATTACAGGGAATTAGATTAGTATCAGTGTCTGGAGTAATGGTAAACATTTTCTGGTGCTGATGTTTGATGGCATTGGGGAGGTGGGGGGACTGGGGGATGATAGAAAGGAAGGGAGGCCAGAGATAAGAACAAATATGCAAGTCCATAGTGTGTGCTTAATGGAACTGAGATTTATTTTTCTGTGTGTCTTTTTAAGCCTCCAGATAGATCACAAAAAATACAGGCAGCCAGAAAAGAAATAGCCCAAATGTAATTTAAAGGACAGCTTTTTAACCAATACTTCAGCTTGGAGACACCTGTCCTATGTTCCTTGAAGATGCCCAGCTCAGGGGAGGAGTATTAAAGTTACTGATTTATCTTCAGTAGCACAGACCTATTTTTAATTTATTGCCTGGTGACAGATTTTTTGTTTAGCTTTTCTGTGTTACTCAACACAACCTCAGTAAAAGAAGAGCAGCCCGTAGGCCATTGTTTCCTTTGATGTCCTCATGCCCTGGAAGAAGATATGGAACTTGGACTTCTCAAAAGCTTGTTGACATTTTCTCTGGCTTCCTGACAAGCAACAATTTTTGTAGTAGGAAATACGACTGCCCTGCCCGCTGATTCTTGATAAGAATAGCCTGTGTATGTGTGTGTGTGTGTGTGTGTGTGTGCGCATGCGCACGTGCTTGTGCTCGTGCTCCTATAGACCACCAGTGTGGCAGTAACAGTTTAATCATTCCCATTAGGCCACCAAACCTATTACCAAAAATATCTATTTTAATACTGTGGAGCCACAGGAAAGAGAATATGTATGATGCCATTCAAAAACAGATATGAACACTCAGTTGTTGTGCCTCTAAGTAAAGAATACCTTCCATGCTGGGGGATACAAAAGGTGAAGCATGGAAAATAAATAAGAATAGTATAGATGTTTCCTTACAAGTCTCGTATTCTAGTGAGGGTGCTAAGTGCTTATGCCAAAATTTACTAAGACGGTACATGATATTCTACATGAGAGGGGTTTGAATAAAGGGGCACAAGAAGACAAGGAAAGGAACAACTAATTCTGACCAGGGGAATTCATGTATCCATAAAAAAATAATCCCTACTGTGTGCTGTGCACTATTCTAGGTGACAGGGAGAGAGTGATGAGATACGGATGTGGTTCTGTTCTCATGGGCTTTGCATCCTAATGAGAAGACATAAACAGCAAATAGCAAACAAATGAGGATTTCAGGAAATGGATGCATATCCCAGAATAACTAAAGCAGAATAATAGGGTGGGATAGGAAGCTATCTTAGATGGCATGGTCAGGAAGGATGCATAGTAGGTGACAACTGAAATAAGAACCAAATGACAACCAACCAACCAACAAACCAACCATATGGAGATCTGGAGAAAGAGCATTTCTGGAGAAGGAACAGAAACTGAAAGACTGGAAAGTGTGAGGGAAAATCCAGCTTGGCACCTTCAGGGAACAGAAGACAGGTCTGGGGACTGGAGCTGAGTTAATTCTGGGCAGAACAGTCGATGGTAAAGTCAGAGCTCCTCAGGGGGCAGCTGTATTAGAGACACAGGTATGAACTTCAGATTTCACTGCAGTCAGGGGCAAATTGAGGTTTTTAAGGAGGGGATGTAATCTGAATTATGTTGTTGTTTTTAATTATTCCATCTTTGATGCAGGGAATAGAATTCCCATGTCAATGGTATAAGCACAACCCCCCAAAAGATGATGGGCCTGCAAAGTAAGAGACAAGAAAATGAGATCAAGGCATGGTGAGGGTTATTTCTGAGATAAATCCAACAGGACTTAACAATGGTTGTGTAAATTGAGATAAAGACAGAAATAAGAGATGATTCCTGTGTCTTTGTCTTGGACAAGTAAATAGATGATGGTGTCATTAACCAGGATGGAGCAGGTAGGAGGGGGTGGAATCCAGAACTCTGTTTGAGACATCGTTCTATTGAACAATGAAATAAACATGACAAATAGGCCAAATTGTTATCCTTTGTTGAGCACACACTGTAGGCACAGTATTGTTCTAAGCCTTTATGCATATGAACTCATTGAATCCCCAGGATAGGCCTATGAGAAGGATAATTATTAGATCCTTTTTTTTTTTTTTTTTTTTTTTTTTTTTTTTTTTTTTTTTTTTTTTACAGAGGGAGAAGTGAAGCTTCTTGATGCACACAGAGAAATTAATGTTGTCCTGAGTGCACATGTCTTGCACTGTAATGGAGAAGGGCAGATGCTGGCATGAAGACCATGCAGTTGTATTTCCCATAGTAAGCAGTCAGGTGTTTTCCACCCCTGGGTATCAGAGAGGAGAAATCCCTGCCTGAGTGATGTGGGGGAGCAGATGGCCTCGTGTCGAGATTCATTGACATCCTGATGGGCCCACTTCCACCTGCTGTGAGCTGATGAGGGAGAAAGAGAGTTATTGTCAAATTCCCAACTTGCCCTTTTCAATATAAAGTTCACTTGAGATATATATATATATATATATATATATATATTACTTCGGTTGCTAATGCATTTTGTTCTCTGGAGTGCGAGAGACCCAGCTTCCTGCATAGCCTTTAATTAGTTTCTGGATGATGACATCTCCACCGAGAAGCAACTGGTTGCATCCCTCCAATCTCCGGGGGAGATAAAAGAATCTAATAAAGACATTTGGTATTTCTAGGTGATGTGTTTGACAAGCTTTGTATTAACAAGAGGTCATGTTGGAACTTTTTTCTTTCCCCAACTGCTTCCCTCACTTGCTCCAGCACTGTGACATTTCACAGGGGGATTAAGAGAGCCATCACAATCACTGAGAACTTGTAGCTTAAAACAGACCAGCCTGCATCTCCACCCCTCATGCTGGAGGGGAAGAGGCTTCACCTTGATCTGCTCACAGACCTTAACCTTTATGAGGGATTTAGTGGCAATAAGGCCTCAGAACAAGAAATCAGTTTAAAACCAACTGACAAGTTACTTTGGACAGCACTGGGGCCACTTCCTGGGCTTCAGGATTCAAGGCCAGATAATGAGATGTTTCTTCCACTTGCCTAAATTATTCCCAAAGATGATGGTCACAGAGAACGTGGGTATAACTCAAATTTTCATTTTGACATACATGATAGCGGTACTCAGGTGGAGAGAGGCAGAAACTCCCCTCAGGGCTGTCTCCCTTCCTCTGAATTCAACCTTGCAGGCACGTTCGGGAAAAGAGCAACAGCTGTGGAAGAATCCATTCCATATGACAGTCAAGGGTGGAGTGGGGAGGACTTCGCCACTACCTCCCAACTGCAGTCAGCATAGTCCCTTGCTGCACATGGTTTTATAGCCTGTGTGTGAGTGCATAACTACCAGTGCTTTTAGGCAATTAGGAATTAAAGTGCCAATGTCACCACCAAGGCAGCTGAGAAGGTAAGTGAGCTTGTCACTGTTGGCAGCCAGCAGATTGGCAGCCCAGAGACACAGCCTTCTGCAGGGCTAAGCCCAGAGTCTCCAGGAGGTGAGGGCTCCCTCCCTGCCCCCTGTCTCCCTTGTCTCTATTTGGCCTGGATGGAACAGCCCAGAAGTGGGCAATGGCTGGCACCTGAACACCTGAGCAGCTCTTAAAGGCAAGAGGAGAGTGTGAGTTAAGAGAATCATTGCTAGAAGTCCAAGAGATTATGGTGACCTACACAGACACTCTTACTTGTTATCTTGTACCATCACAAGATGGAGAAGTATGAATCTGTCCTGGGGTTAGGAGATGGCACTGAGTGTGGTAGAAGGACCATTCCTCTCTCCACAAGGCAAGTTGCTGTGTAGAAGCAAGAACATCCAAGGGGCAGAGTTAGCTAACCTCCTCCTAAATTGGGAGGAAAAGGACCCCTATTGAAAACATCATGGCACCACAGGAACGGCAGGCCCCTAAAACTCAAATGTATCTAAAGGGTTTCTCCAGCTAAGGCCCAGGGTGGCAGGCATTGTCCTGAGCCATATGGGGTCTGTGTCTCCTTTCTCTGGAGATCTTTCAGAGCTTAGGCAAAAAGTCTTTCTGGAACAGGGGGCAACCGATAATGACTGGGGAAGGAGCAAAGTGGCAGACACAGTTCTAGAGCTTTCCTTAACTGGCCGCTTGAAGTTCATGGGCAGCAGCTGCATTCTGGCTTTAGGAAGAGAGAGACATAGCCATATGCCAGAGGGCAAGGGAACAAAGGAAACTGTTTGAAGAGGCTTAGTGGCAGGCTCTGGCTTCTGGGGAAAACAAGAGTAGACACTTGCTGGTAAGCAGAAATTAGAAGCAGGGGGCATCAGAACCTTCCTACCACTGCCACCTTGGAGATGCATGTGAAGAAAACATGGATTTCAGAAGATGTCATAGGTGTGCTATAAAGAAATCCCGGTCAGCAATTCCGGGTTGGATTGTTAGAGCAGACAATTATGCTGTTTACCACTAATTGATTGAACTCTGCATTATCTCAATCACAATAGCATTCATTTGTGGAATGATCAGCAGTTCACTAAGTGATTTCAATTGTACCTACATATTTCATTTGATACCCAAAGCCCTATAGAAAAAGCTCGAGTCTGGGATCTGCCACTTTCTAGCCTAGTGACTTTGAGCACATTGTTAGCTATTTAAAGCCTCAGTGTTTTGCATTAAATGAGAAAATGCATGGCAAGTGCCTAGTATTTATTAGGTGTTCAACAAATATTAGTTCTCCTCCATCAGGAGTAATAATAAAAAGTAATACTGCCTTGGATTTCTCTCTCTCTCTCTTTTTCTTTTTTTTTTTATTCTCATAAAACTATGTAAGTGAATCAGGCTATTAGTTGATTCCCTTTTGGGTAGCATTATTTTAGTTTTTGAGGACCTCTAGTGTGTGTAAAGTTTAGATGATATTTTTAGAAACACATTTTTAGTGAATTTTAGTTGTCTGACTTCCTGTATGATGACCTTGGGTTACTTGTTTAACTTCTCTGAATTTCATTGTCTTTATTGTGCAGTGGGGATAATGCCTAGGAATTACTGTGAGAATTTAAAAGGAAGCAGAGAATGTCAAGCTCTGGTAAAGTACTTAGCATAGAAGGTGTTCAGTGGCCCTTCCCTTCCCTTCCCATTCTGTCTCTCCTCCCTTCATGACCTGGTCTCTAAAAATCAGGTCCTATTTGGTGAGTGGAGCATGAAGTCAGTCATGCACATTGAACCAAAAGCAAATGCCATTGTGCTGGAAGCTGGAAAACAACCAGTCCTGTCTGGATGGCAGGTCCACATCATGATTAGTAATAATACCCTTCTGTTCCCACATTAAACAACTGATGAAAAGATACTTCTTAGCAATTTCTTGGATGATGCCAAATATAATGGAGCACTTATGGTTCCAGGTAAGTTGCTGTGAAATTCAATTCACACTAATATGCCCAGAAGCAGGAAAGCATAGAGTGAAGAATGCATGGTGTTTATTTTATTCTCCTACGTCTCTATCAGGAACGACTAAATTGGGTCAGAGAGCAGAGCTCATAAAAACTTCCTTCCACATTTCAGCTGATCCTGAAAGGAACAAATTCCAAACTTCAGAACCAGTGGTTTATGACTAATCCTGAATAAATCACTAGCTTTTCTCCCAGGACTTCATGATTTTCCAGCAAACATGAAGGGTTTTAATATGGAGAGAGAGAAAGAATGAGATATAAGAAATGACAAAAGGGTTCTGGTAAAAGATGAAACAATCTGCCTGAGCTTTGCCATTAAGAGCAATTTCAACCTCTAATTTAGGATTCTGAATTTCTGTAATCTGACCTTTCCCTTCTGGAAAGTGGAGGCAAGCTCACTGCTGGCAAGGGAATGGGGTCCTGTTGCACATCCCCATCCTGGGCTGCAGCCAGCATCCTGACTTAAAGATGCCTCAGAACCACTAGCACAGGTATCTACCTGGTGCTTAGCATCCACTTTGGCAAGGGGTGGGGGTCCCATCTCCACCACAAAACCAAAGCCCCTCCCCCACAGCCCTTAATGTCTGTATTTGTCTTCATATTGGCCTCTAGGGGTACACATTTTTAGTAACACTAATAAATCACTTTTGAATAGTATTTTATGTTTAAAATGTGATTTCTCACAGTCTTGTCTGATCCATAGGCAACCTATTCTAAAGAAACAAGATAGTATTCATATAATTAAGGAAATCAGTGAGTTAAATGATTTACATGAGTTTATGCAGCTAGTGATTGTTGGGTTGGGTCTTAATACCTGATCTTCTGATGCGAAGCTTAGGGTTCTTTTTATTGAGGGATAAGAAATCCCACAGAACCCATAATATTGGAATATGCATTCAATTACAATTTTTTATTGGAAAGAAGGAATAAGGAAGGAAAGAGAAAGAAAGAAAGAAAGAAAGAAAGAAAGAAAGAAAGAAAGAAAGAAAGAAAGAAAGGAAGAGAGAAAAAGAAAGAAAGCAGGAAGGGAGGGGAAAAGGACAGAAGATGGAAAGACTGACTGACTAGTCTCTTCAGTCAAAATAAGCCAAATAAGTTCTCAGTGGACACAGCAGTGGGTTTAATTGATTATTTCTCTGCCATGGTGTAGAGACAGCCAGGAACACCTGGTTGGATGAAACAGTCAGGTTGGGGGAACTACAGTGCTGCCTCCCAGAAAGGCTGTCCAGGAAGGCTACAGCTACCTGCCTCAGCTCATATTAGTAGAAGCTAAACATGAGGGTGCTGATGAGGAGGTTCTGGTGATGGAGGAGGGAGGACAACATGATATTTATGCAAGAGTGGGAAGTCTCAAGAAATATACTCCTGAAACCTCCCCTCCACTCTTCTGACAGAGAATAGCACCATATACAAATGAGCAGAGAGGGCCCCCTTTCCCGAATGTACCATAAGCATGAAGATATTCACATGGAGAGGTGAAAGGGGATGATGGGTGAAAGGGATGGATGAGTTTAGCAAAGGTCACAGTTTTTGGTAATGTGAATTTCAATAGACTTAATATATTTGGATCATATAGAATCTACATTCAGGTCCCACTGTCAATGCTTTACCTGGATAACTGAGCAAATTACAAAAATCTCACAAAGATTTAATTTCTTCATATGTAAGTAGGAATAGTAGTATTCCTCAGAGGATTCTGTCAAGATTAAATGAAATAATGGAGCAAGCTCCCTATAAAATATGTAATGAACAACAGAGATTCAAAATGTGTCAATGCATGCATGTGTCTATGTGTGTACTCAGTATCTGTTTATGGTTTTTAAAGTATGCATCCATGATTCCACATGCAGTTTGTATTTTCTAACTCATATAATCCCTCATTTTCAAAAACACTCTTCAACTCTGCAATCTTCAGTTGTATGCCCTTGAACAAGTTCCTTGATCCCTCTGAATATAATTATTCTCATCTGTAAAATGTAGGAAAGGAAATAATTAGGGAGACAACACACCCCCATTTGCCTGGAACTTTTCTGATTTTGGCAGTGTAAGTCCGATGTTCCAGGAGACTCTACAGTTCCAGATAAATGAGGACATTGGGGCACTTTAGAAGTAATATCTACTTGTGGGGTTAATGCAGGGATAAAATAAAGTAATATATGTAAAATATCTATTATACAACAGGTATTTAATAAATAGTTACTATAAGTATTATTATAGATACTGAGAGTCTTTAGGGGTCATTTCAAGATCTTGAGGAAGTTCATTTCATTCAATTTATTTGCATTTCCAAACAGTCGAATAAAAACACCCTAACGCAGGGCTCCTGGGTGGCTCAGTCGGTTGAGCATCCGACTTTGGCTCAGGTCATGATCTCGCAGTTTGTGAGTTTGAGCCCCACGTCGGGCTCTGTGCTGACACCTCGGAGTGGAACCTGCTTCGGATTCTGTGTCTCCCTCTCTCTACCCCTTCCCCACTCATGCTCTGTCTCTCAAAGATGAATAAACATTAAAAAAAATTAAAAACACCCTAACTCATTCATTCAAAAAATATTTATTGAAAGTTGTGCCAGACATTATGGTATGTGCTGAGCATCTCAATGAACAAAACAGGCAACAGAGCTTACATTTTACAGTAAAACCTTGGATTGCAAGTAATTTGTTCTGTGAGTATTCTGAAAGATGAGCAAGCATTTCTAATAAATTTAACTTGATAAACGAGCAGTGTCTGCAATACGAGTAGTACGTGATGCCGAGTGTCACATGGTCACAGCTGAGCCAATTGTTCTTGAAATTCACTTTGATATACAAGTGCTTTGGATTAAAAGCATGTTTCCAGAATGAATTATGCTCACAAACCAAGGTTTTACTGTATTGGGAAGAGGCAGGTAATTATGTAACCATCTAGTATGGCACGTTCCACTTTAGAAAGGGTGATCAAGGAAGGCTTCATAGAGGAGCTAAGATTTAAAGAATAAGACAAAACCATCCAGGTGAAGAGCAGGGAAAAAGATAAGCAGAATGCATCTGAGGCAAGGAATGAATGACCTGTGAGTGTTTCAGGAGGAAGGGTAGCCAGTAGAGTGAGAAAAAGAGAATGATTTGGGATGGAGAGAGAGAGGCAGGCTCTGGTTCATGAAGGGCTTTTGACCTCAAAGAAGGAGTTTTCATGCTCCATGACCAACTCATCTCTTTGTTTAGTCCGAATGAGAAAAAGAAGTTCAATTAACAGTTATATTTTGCATGAGACTTTGCCCTGGTCTACAGTGACCAGTAAGAAAAGACGGATTAGTCCACAAACCAACATCTGCTTGATTGCATCTTCAGCTTTTTGATCTAGATGGTACATTCATGCACCAGGCTATTAACATACACCTGAGAGTCTCTGTGTGGGATCTGGAAACCAGGAAAGTTAAGGGTGTTCCAGATTGGTCCTTTTAGTTATGTAAGGACAGAGGTCTCAAGGCCTTAGTAGTAAGCAGCCCTTGCTGTGAAAACTACCATTAGCTGCCATAGGCATCTCAGATCTTCACTACAGTGAAGAGGCAGGAGAAGTGCCACTGGCAGTAAAGAGAGCCATCTGGGATGCAAAGATCTGCATGTGCCATGGGGGAGCAACCTGGTCCAAGCAACTTATGTGCATTCCCAGCCCCACAGGACTGTGCAATGCTTAATAAAGCATCTTAATTTGGATTTAATAGAATATCTACTGTGTGCTAAAAACAGCAAATTGCTATTTATTAATGGCATAATTATTAAAACTTAACACCTGGGCAGTGGAAGCTAAACCAAGAATGAGGAAGTTCCCTAAAATACCGTTTCAATAATTATCTTATTTAATTATTTACACTTCTGAATTAGAATTCAATAAGAGCCAGATTAAACCTTAACATAATGTATTAAATGTGGAACTGTATTCAGAGTGTGGCTCACTGGGCTTCTGCCTCCCTTCCCAAACATAACCTCTTCACTTCTTGGTCTTCCTGTTCCCATATTGGTGTTTTTTTCTAGGTTGAACTTAAAGTCAGCAGAGATGTTACATACATGTATGTGGAAACTAGCTGATGGCCTTTTTAAGGAAGCATGAACTCTTAGCACATCTCATTTACTTTTGAAGCTTCAATTATTACTCCTCTGCTGTTGACTTTCAAATCCTATTCTGGGACCTTGCCCCAGACCTTTAATGGCATCACTGTAATTGCCGAAAGGTTAAATCTGCCTGCATGTCTATCAGAATGTCTAAAACAGAATCTAACTCATCAAAATAATGTCCTCCCCAAAAGATCTCCATATAGCTTCCAGGAATGTGCTACTTAGCCATCTAACTGCTGTTGAACAAAATGGCATTCACACTTGACATTATTTCTAATTCCTCCCTCCTGGCAATCAAGTACCTGTGTGTTTTCCTGGGCGTTGATCTTAAAACCATCCTTTTCTTTCCATCCTTATAGAGCCAACATTTTAATCCATGCCTTGAATATCACTCTAATATAGATTGATTTATTTGACTTCAATTTCTGTCTTTCATTCTGTCTGACACATTTTTGCAGATTGTTTTGCGTAAAGTACATTGAAAATATTAAGGATTTTTTTTCTTTAAAAATTTTCAAATACATGCTGTTGCCTATAGAATAGAGTGAAAATCTAGGATCTAATCAAGCTGTTCCATAATTTGGCTTTAGCTTTCTTCATTGATCTTATATCCTCTTCTTCCTTTAATCAGTTAAAATCTATCAACCACCCATTCTGTATTGACACTACATAATGTGTTTGCCAAGTGCATATAATATTAAAACTCACTTATTGAGCACTTCAAATTGCTAGGACCTCCTTTAAGTCCACTTTGTAAACTTACTCCTTAAATCCTCAAAAAAAACCCAAGAGGTACATGGTATTGTTAGCTTTGCTCCATAGATGAGGAAGTGAGACACAGAGAGGTGAATTAATTTGGCTAAGGTTACCCAGTTTGAACATATTCAAGTCAGGGTCTCAACCACTACTCTCTTTTGTCTTTTGTAGTAAATAAACTGTCTTCATACATTTCATGAATTTCTGCTTCCCATTGATCCCCAGGTGTTCCTGTTCCACTTGAAGTGGCTTTACTTTCTCAGCCTTTGTGACTGTTTTTCATTTGTTGGTATCCAAAATAAACTCGCTAGCCAAGCCAAAGTCACTCTAACACTCCTACTTGCAGTGTCCTCCCTTTTCCCAATTTACAGGACTGAATATTTGTACCATTCACTTGATATTCAACCCCACACAATTTTGTGACAAATTTTGCTTTATTTTTCAACTCTCTAGGATGTTCATAGTCACTGTCTCCTCAAACAGATTGTAAGCTAGTGGAGAGCCAACATAATTTATATATTTATGCATGTCTTTCATATAACAACAACACAGTTGTGTATATAGGAGTTGTTCACCAAATGTTCGCTGAAAGACTTTTGGCCCAGCCTCTGTCAGCAGCTCTTCTTCCATTAATAATTATGCCTTGCCACAAAAACTCTTAATAATAGTATTCTTCTTATGTCTCCTTTTCCTACAATGCCTTCCTTCTTCTCCTCTTCAGATTCACTTTTACTTATCTTGGGCTTAGTTAAGTGTCACACATCCACAAGGTCTGACATGGCATCCATCTCCAGGCTGGCTTAAGTGTCTATCCTTTGTATTCCCTTAATACCATTTCTATTCTTCTGTGTCACAATACATTAAAGGTATATACTTCTGGACCAATTTTTATATCTCTAGACTGTAACTCCTTGAGGACAAGGGCTGTGTCTTGTTTAGTGTTAAATTCTTAGTGCTAAGCATAATGCCAGTGTATGGAAGTGATCAATGAATATTGATGAAGGAAGGAAGGACAGACAAAGTAATCCTAGTATGTTTCTAACAGCCTGCATAATGAGAAGAGGTAAGATGCAGAATGTATCCATGGAAACAATATAAATATATAAATAATCCTATCTTAGTTGGCCAGAACTTTTTTATGAACATGAATTAGCTAAGACCACAGTGCATCCTTATCAATTCAATTTAATTTTAAATACTGACAGTGTGCTAGCAGTTTCCTCCTGGAAAATGATACTTTCAATCCCCTGGTATCTTAGGTACTATGCCAATTTAGTTCTGATAATTGGGATTGCACCTCTTGTCAAACGACCACAGCTCTATGCCATGAAAGGTCTGCCTTTCAAACTCATCTGGGGCCATGTGCCACCTCTGAACTGTTCTCCTGGGCAGAATTGAAAGGACAGCAAGCATTTCTCCAACTTCTACTTCATAAGTTGGATACTTTCCAACTGTTAGTGGAGGGAGACAATTCTAGATGATTCTTCCAAGCATGAGGTGTGATTGTCTCATTTAATATACTTACTGTGCTGACAGCTCTGGCCCAAAACACCTTCTATTCTACTTGGGGGCTGTCCATTGTTCTCTAGTGTATGATTAGCAGATTAGCTATCATGTAAGAAGCCAGGAAAATGAACTCCCAGTAAACCCTTCCAAAGCAAGAGTAATTCATTACCCAGTCTGATTTCCACTTAAAATGTACTTTAAGCACACTTCCAACTACAAACCCTAAATCACCCTGTGTTCACAAAGTCCATCATTTTTTATTTTATTGCATGGCGTTGGCATGGCATAATCCCTTGCAGAGCATCTCGGAGTGCTTTACAGATCAATAAATTACTTACCTGCACAGTTGAAGCAGTGTCTGCAAGGCCAACACAGTCATTATGCAAGCTGCCTGTCCTCCAGGAAGCAAGCAAAGCTTTGTGGGTGCCAACGCTGGGTGGGAGCAAGGGCCAGGTGAATGTATGGGTTGGGGGGTGGTGGTGCAAGCAGTGACTGTTATAGTTAAAGCAGTGAATAAAATACATCAAGTTTAAATGATTTTAAGACTGAGAGCACTTAGAAACTTGGATCCTTCAGACAGTCAGCAAATCAAGTGTCCAGTCATTAACCCATCAACTATCTTTCTGTCCAAGAAGATTCAATCTAGCTTTTAAAATGGTACAGCCATAAATTGCAATGTCACGTCTTGGAAGTCCTGGATCATAGAGCCAATGGGCACTCCCCAGCCCTCACCACATTGACTCTTCTACCAAATAGTTGTATCTGTCCTATCAAATAGTTGTGAGAGTGCAGGTGTATGTGCAAATGCATACACACACACACACACACACACACACACACACTGTCTCTCTGTCTAAAGCTCAATATGGATTTATATCTAAAAATGATTAATTGATGTTTACTTTTTGTATGACACCCCACTCAAGACAGCAGAAAATAAAAAAGTAGACTAAGTCTTTAGATCTTATACTCAGAATGTATAGCATACCGGAAAGATGAGACAAGTGTAACATCAGCAAGTTTATTTTAAATGACTTGGAAGAGGCTATGGGTTGCCAGGAAAGAGAGGTGACATCTTTGTGGAGATATCTGAACAACCTTATAGAAGGCCCTCACCTGGGCCTTGGATAATTCCAATAGGTATACATAGTTGGAGAAGAGAGTCTAAGTGACCAGAATCAGCAGCAAAGGTGTGGGGATTAGGAAATAAAAGTGCAACACATACTTATTAATGAGTGTTCCCAGTAAGGTGGAGTGTGGGAAGGGAGTGGAAGACACTATGCAAGAAGGAAGGAAGGAAGGAAGGAAGGAAGGAGGCTAGAAGATACCTGGATGATCCCGTTTTCATGGAGAAGAAAGCCTAACACAATTAGAAGTGAGTGATTAATGGTTCAAGCAGAAGAAGAAAGTCCAGCATGGAAATTTGCAATCAATCTGATTTTCAAATGAGGGGGTTCATCATCTGGCCTTGGGACAGGAAATAATTTGACATTTAAGTTTCCTGGGATCTCCAGCAAGCCAGATGGCATTGTGTATTGGGTAGATGATGTGTGCTGGAATTGCATACTCTGATGGCTCAGAGGGTGGCTTGTTCAAGGGAAGAACCTAATTTGAAGATCCCTAAGGGAGCTGAATGGAGGGGTCACTTAATTTATGATGAACTAATGTGTTAAAACTAGTGCCTGTGAGACTGAACTGATATGTGTTTGTAATCCAGTCTTGATATTGTTACAAACGTGTAGCAGGTTGGAAAGGTGGTTCCCTTGAATATCATTATAATTCCATCCTACAAATATTTTTTGTGCTTTTTCCCTGGTTATAAATATGATTCAGTCATGGCTCAGGCTGTGAAAAAGTTCTTGGTTATTGGATGAGAGATGCTAAGCAAACAACCATAACATAGATAGGTGTCAAGAACTGGAGTCTGGAAGCTCATGAATGTCACCCTTACTTTATAAATCATTTAGAAAATAAGAGAAACAAATGTCATACTTGAGCTAAATGCCACATTCACCAGTGGGAAAGATGGTACTAGAGAATTAGGCTTAGATGTATAGCAACAATGGGCTTCTAATTTAGAACACAAGAATGAGACAGATACATATAGGCAAGTGGAGGCTGTGCTGTAGGGTGTACAAGACCCCATGGGATGCTGCCCCTGTGTCACATGTCTGAGGAAGACGACACTGGAAAACAGCTTCCTAAGGGAAGCCTGGTTCCAAAACAAAACACTGAAAGAAGTGTGGGATCCTACTCGCAATTTTACCAATTAGAATAAACCCTTCGCCTCCTTGGGGGATTAATTTAGGATAGAGAGAGACACAGAGACCAAATGTGTTATGCCTAATTGCTGTTCCCTCTGATTCCCCATTAGGTATGAGTAATGTGCTCTGGGAACACAGATAAGAAGAGCTTTAACTTAAGTATCTGAAGGAGGACAGACACGAGTAGGGGTAGGGAAAGCTGCACCAACTGGCATTTGATTTGGACTTTAAAGGATGACTAGAGGGGCACCTGGGTGGCTCAGTCAGTTTCAGTTCAGGTCATGCTATCACAGTGAGTTTGAGCCCCGCATTGGGCTCTGTGCTGACAGCGAGGAGCCTGCTTGGGATTTTCTCTCTCCCTTTCTCTCTGCCCCTCCCCTGCTCTCTCTCTCTCTCTCTCTCTCTCTCTCTCTCTCCCTCAAAATAAATAAACTTTAAAAAAGAATGACCAGAAAATTTCCAGGAAGACATAAGAGACAATATAGATCCCAAATGCGTGATGGCCAAGAAGGACATAGAGTGTCGGGGATAACAAGGAGGGTAAGGAAAGGTGAGATCATAGGTAGCATAGATAGATGCTTGATTCTGAACTGCCTAGTATGCTGGAATAAAGAAGATTGTGTATTTTCAGGTAGGCAATACGGAGCAACTGGAGGTGTTTAGGCAGAGATGTGGTACAATCAGAACTGCATTATATAAAGAGGACTCTGAATGCGGTGTGGAGAATGACTGGTGAATGTGTGTCGGAGGTGGGTGGGGGTGAGAGTGGAGAAGGAAGCGGGTGGAGGCTAGGAGAACAGTTATTGCAGTATTGCAGTGGAATCCATTCCCATTCAGACTCCCTGACTCTGTGTTTAAATGGGAAGAAATAAAAGCTAAATTCAAGGTAAGATAATTCTTTCATGTTTAAGGTAATTCCTCTAATTTTTAATCATTTACTCCTATAGTCCCAATATTTCAGCCCCTGGGCTGTGCTGCCAACTATCATTATAAGACAACAAAGAAATGTTTCAGCAAGATTTTTATTTCCCTCTTATCTTTTTTGTCTCTACAGTATCTCCCAAAATTGTAGAGATTTCTTCAGATATCTCCATTAATGAAGGGAATAATATCAGCCTCACCTGCATAGCAACGGGTAGACCAGAGCCTACGGTTACCTGGAGACACATCTCCCCAAAAGGTAAGAGAAGAAATGGAAGAATTGTTGGCCATGGCTAGGAGGTCATGGCACTGGTGGCTTTATCCAAATGGCCCTACATTTTTGGTATCCTGATAATAGTATACTCATGGCTCTGAAGGGAATTTTGGTGATCTCTACAAGACAGGAATATGTCCTGTAAGATTTCAGAAATCAAATCTGAGCATTTCTCGAATGCTGGGGAGATTAATTCCAATTCTTTCTGGGTGCAATAGTGGTAACCTGTTCTGGGTGAACTTTATTGGTCTTGTTTGATGACGGAACAATCATCATTGGTGGCATTGTCCAGATGGTTGTTCTAAGATACTAAAAACACAACACATAAGGATTTAAAAAAACTTTGAATGGGCATAGTCCTAAAAGGAAAATGTCCAAGTCTGACTCCTCAGCATTGACACATATCTGGTCCCTAGTCCATGAGCTGTTTTGTGGTTTTGTTGTTGTTGTTACTCAGATTAATCTTAGATAATAAATATAGCTCAAGATGTGACTAAATTGCAAAATTTACCTTGTCTAAATGTCTAGGTGTTTTGTAGACCAGACTAAGTGTTGTTTTGTGCTTTCATGGATTAAACATTAAACCTTTAGAATTTAAGGGGAGATGCCATTTATCATTAAGGTAGCTTTTATGCAAGATGCATTAAATTATTTCATTTGTTTTTAAATATGTACTGAGTGCTTATAATAGCCCAGGCACTCTGCTGAGCACTGGGGATATAGCAATAAAGCAAAACATTTCAGTTTTTGTTCTCATGAGCTTCCATTCTCAGGAGACAAGTGACAAAAAAAATGAATCTACAATGTAACAAGTGGTGATAAGAATAAGAAAATAGAGCAGTATACATTGACAGAAGAACCAGAGGTTCAGTTGGAGAAGGCTTTTGAAAAGGTGATATTTGAGCAGATATGTGAATAAAGATGCTTCATTTCAGTGCTTATTGCTGGCTGATGTGAGCTATGTTTAAGTAAGTGTGTATGTGTGTGTGCCTATGCATGCATGTATGCATGAAGTTATGTGTATGGCTGAGTACTACAGGTTCAAGGATTCTAAAGGAATCATCATAGTGGATATCTCCTTGGTGTTGCAGGTTGGGACCCCCGAAAGTAGACCCTGACAATGTGATTGGCATGCAAGAAGTTTATTTGAGGCTCTCTTGGGATCAACTTCTATGAAGGGGTAGGGAAGGAAGCAGGGCTGGGCTGAGGGAGAAGCTGAGTTGCCTGAAGACCAGTGGAACATCTCAGCTGACCCTGTGGAGAATTCTGAGGCCAGTGTTACCCTTTAGCAATGCTTTGTTGAGATGGGGGTGACCTTTTATACCAGCAGAACAGCCTTGGAATTTGGGCTATCCCCTGAAGAGTTGTGACCTTGGAATAGGCGTCTCTCTTTACACTAGATAGTCTGCATAAGGGGCTGCACCAGAGAGCTGCCCACCAGCAACACATCTGTCCCTGGGGGCAGACATCCTCTCTTCCTGAAGATGGCAGAACATTTGGACATTTAAATGAAATCAGTGTAGGACTATGAGTGGGCCCTCATATCGAATTCCTCTCACAGAAAGAGACAGACTTGCCCTGCTGGAGATTCTCAGAGAAGTCATGAAATTTTCAGTGTGTTAGGCCTGAATTGCTGGGAGCAATCCCATGCAACCATTTCTGACTCTACCACTGTGAGCAAATGGATCTGAGACAGTACTCACATGTCCGCAGTTCTCTCGATTTGGAATGGCCTTACAAATGGACTGGCCCAAAAGCTGGGAGGAGACTTCTACTGTGCATGAGATCATCAGTGAGAGAACGTGGCTCTAGGGCACCTCTGAGGCAGGGTCTATCGAAATGGACAGACTTTCCAAGTTCACAGTGCACGCCATTCATCACTGCTTAATGCTTGTCCCCAGTGCTATTGGACGCCAGGGCGCTCTGTGCTTTTAAAATCTGTGGAACATTCATCATCCTGGGTAGACTCACTTTACCTTATGTAGAGAGGCACTGGACCCCTCCTTCTTGCAGGTCTCCCTCTGTCTCCTGTCTGGTATCTTCTCTGATTTCCTCTCCCAGCTTTTCAGCTCTTTGTCCTTTTGTAAGTACTCCTCCTGATATTTCTCCTCTGTACATCTTCTCCTTCTATCTTGCCCTTTCATGCTTTCTCTTTTTATTGTTTACTTTCTCTTTCTTTCTCAGTCTCCTAAACATCTGTGCATTAATTTCAATTCTCCCTCCATTTTTTTTCCCTCTCTCTCTTTTCCTGACAATTACTTCTGTCTTTCTTCTGGCATTGGAGCCCCCTCTTTCTTTTATCTTGCTGAAGTTCACACTGGCACACCTTAGAGTCTTTTTACCCCTTTTGTGGCCATTAAGCAGACTCATTGCCTCAGGGGACTTTACCTGAGCCTGTGCCAGATGCTTCCATTTTACTGTTTTGGCTGCTATGGAAACAGAAGATGGATCAAGGAGTGATAATAATAATCTGAATCTACCTGTGGATCAGAGTAATTTAGATGAACAGCCTTTTCCAGATCCCTGGTCCAGATTAGCTATCGCAGATTCAAACTGATGAGACATGCCAAGCAGTAACTAATCACCTCAGAACTCACCAGGGTGCCGTTTTCCCAGTGACTGATTATTTGGAGATCAGAGGTGTCAGTGGACTGCTGTCAGATCTGAACCGAAGCTGGAGACCCTTAGCAGTAAGACCTTCATCTTTCCCCCCTAAATATTTCCAAAAGGGTACTTATTTTAAATAAGTTGGGACAGGCTTGGGGTTCCTTGGTGAAAAAAAAAAAAAGATATGCCACATCTTATCAAAGCCTCCAAAGGTAGAGAGCTCTTGTCATCTTTTGTTCTACTTTGTGTGGGTAGATCATGTTTCAATCTGGACAGTTCTCACACACATACCCATAAAATCCCTGAATGGATAGCTGATGGAGGCTAAGCACATTGGCAACCCTGATGGCTTCACTGCATTTTCTCCCTTGAGACTGATGTGTTTGTTTTGTACATTTCTGAAAACTCCTAGTTTCTTCCATCATAACTCATATGGTGCTGCTTGCAATAAACTTCTACAAACTTCTTTAGAATGTGTATCCCAGGCTTGACCCCTTTTTACATGGAGAAGGAGAACAGGAACGTTAACCACCATTTTAGTAATGGCTCATGCATTTTGGTACACAGACACAGGAGTGATCATCTGATCAGAAGCAGAATGGAGGGGCCTTGTCCATGAAATTATCTGCCTAGCAGTTTACATCAGATGGATAAAATGCCACTTTTCCATATCCAAGATGTAGAGGAAGGTGAGGCCTCCCAAGACACACCTCTGTGCTGCCATTGATCATGGGAAGTAATTGTCTCTTGTTACTGGCAATATGTCTTCTAGTTCTTCTCATGAACTTACCACTCCCAAGAGTTCAAGAAGAAAGTGCACAAGCTTTGTAAAGATACCTGCCCTCCTTCTGCACACCTGTTTCGGAGTGTACATGTTTTGCTAACACCTGTATGGGCCTTGGTCTTTTCAGAAGGAAGAGCCCTCCTCTCTCTGTCTCAAGGAAATTCTATTTGGATGGGCACAAATGTTTTATTGGCCTCTTACAAATTCTGTGTAAATGCTAGCATCCTACTCCAAGGGCCCAAATACCATCAGTGGCCCCCGTCTCGTATGGGCACATTCTCCATTAATGGCTCTGTGCCTTGTCTTTTGTCCCCATCTAGGCATGCAATAATTTATTTTTGCAAAGCCTTAAGCTTTAGTCTTTCTATGTAAAAAAGAATACCTTTAAGGTTCTCTGTTACTCTGATTCTTCCATGTGTCCTAAAATTTTTATGTCTCCAGTTGCTGTTGGATTGTAGGAGCTTTAGAGAGAAAGGTGAGATTCCTATATTGCCACATCCCCAGGAGCCCAACATGGAACTCAGGTGAAGATTTGAGTTAGATCACTGACATGCAGATTCTACTATACCTACGGAATCAAGGATCATTGAGCATCCTAATGGAGCATCCCTTTTCAGTGTGCCTACCTCCACTTCTCTCCCATCAAACAAAATACTGAAAATAAAAACCTTACCAAGGCTACTGAAAGAATAGTTTGTACTCAGATGTCAGTTGGGGGCTCAGAAAGGTCCAGTGAGCTGTTTACAGAGATGTCCTGATTTCTGATTCATGAATTCTTTGAGACCTATGTCTCTTTGAGGGCCCACATCTCACTTTGTTTCTTGACCTTCTAGCACAATGTCCATCACCTAGAAAGCATTCAAGAAATATTTGTTGATTCTGTGAACAAGCACTTACTTTCATCAGTGCCCCAGAGAGACATGCTTGTTCTCCCATGTCAAAGACTTCATCCTGATCCTTGAGGAACTCCACTTTGATGTTGCTGTTGAGACCTGAGTGTTTCCTGCTGAAGCTCTGTTGGGGAATCTCCAGGACATTTTTTCTGGTCTTCACAGGATTGTCAAGCTTTTCCAAAGTTCTCCTACTGGGAGACCTGCTGTGGCTGGTCTTAACTTCTCCTTGAAGGAGAGACTCCTTTTCATGTACTCTTTTGAAAAAGTTGAGAAGACTCACAAGTGACTTTGAAACTGGATCCTCTAGTGAGCTCTCTTCTACCCTCATCACTGCCTCACTGCTGTCACTCTCCTGATGCATGTGTTACTCTCATATGTTCTTCATCTGGCCTCTCTGAGTCTCTTGGTCCTTTTGGTGTCTTACTCTTCCCAACCATAATTGTGCCTAAACCCTCAATGGCTCCTAACAGTTTCATAAAATAATCCTGGATGTTTCCAGGGAAAGTTACTTCAACTGTATATGGAAATTTGTTTCTCCTCATAGGTTAAAAAAACAAAAATTCAAAGAAAGAAATCAGTGTGAAAGAGAGAAATAACAGTTTAAAAATTCTCCCTGTCCCTGACACTATGATAGTTGAAGTGGGAAATAGATTGGTTTTTCTTAGGGCCATATAAAGACTCTGGGGGCAAAATTAAGAGCAGGGCCATACATCTTTTGGGCTCCAAACCTAGCCTCTGTTATGGAACACTTACCTTTCAATGTGCAGTGTGAGCAGTGGACAAATACCTGTGGTGGGACTAAGAAACCTTCCTCTGCCAAATCTCTTCCCTTCCCACCTCAGGTCTCTTTCTCTACTTGAAGAGGTCCAGGGGCACCTGGTTTTTCCAGACCTTGTTTCTCATAGCTTTGAAAGGCACCAAAAACCTCACCAAGTTGTTGAGGACAAAGTGACCCTTGGATGGAAGCTTTTCTTCTCCTTGTCAATGCCCTGAGTCCTTCCCTCCCCCACCCCCACCACACCCACCTACTATCCCATTTGTCAGTACTGACAGGTCTTCCTCCCCAGCCAAGCAGGACACTGAAGCACTAATTGGCACTGGAGGTATCACAGCTTGAGTTCAACCAGAGCTGGCAGGCGCCATGACTCCAGTGACAGCTCTGTGAAAAAGTGTCAGGAGCAAAGCTGTGGCATGCCATCGGCTGACTGCAGCACCCTGGCACTAATGAGCAGCCTGTCAGCACCAGCATCAGGGGCCCCATGTGGCACAGAGATCATTAGGATGGCAGATGAGAAAAAAAACTTCTCCAGCAAAGAAGAGCCAGGATTGGAAGGGAAGGAGGACAAAATGGAACTAAAGACCTCTCCTTACCCACAGATGGTTATCACCCAGCAGGAAAGGACCAAACACACACACACACACACACACACACACACACACACACAACATTTTTATAAAAGATCTCTATGCCAACTCTGGACAACCCTTGGAGTCTCATTTTGGTTGAGTTGCCCTGTAATTAATTGATATAGGCCACACATCTCTTCTGCAGTAAGCCAAGGGGGAGCTCAGTGACTAAATTAACTCTCCAGCCATGGTCGCCCATACTATGAAACCAGGAAGTAGTGTAAGTTCCAAAGAAAGAGGGACCTGAGGAAAAAAGAAAGCATTGATATCAGTGGGTTGCTTTTTTTCTTTTTTCTTTTTTGGCTACTTTTCAGGGCAGACTCCCTGCCCAGGGAACCTGCTGAGCTGCCAACTGCCTGCCTGTCTTCCACTGGAGTATGATAATCTAAGAGACACAATTAAGAGAAGTAGTTTTGTTTTGTTTTGTTTTGTTTTCCTTTGTTATTTCATCCCAGAGGTGGGTTTGGGAAATGGCCAGTATGTCTGCTTTGTTTTTCTACTTCCTGAGGGCAGGTGTGAATTCTCTAGCTCCATTCTTCTGCTTCATGCTTTATGAAGAGTTTGGCCTCTCTCTGAGTTTTGGTTACCTCTAATGGTTCCATTTCCTCATGGGTGGAGGTGACCTGACACAAGGTGGCCATCTGTCTGAAAGAAATGGGCCTTTAGAGCAGGTCCAACTACATTTGAAATTGCTTCCATTACTTACCAGCTGGGTCCCATTGGGGTAGTGATAAATCTTTCTGAAGATGTGTTTATGTATTAATTTTGTTCTTGCTTCTTGGTGTGGCACCAAGAATTTTCATTATTTGTTTCTGGACCCCAGTTGCCCCACACGCTGCAGTTACACTAACAACTGGACATTTACCTTTGGTGTCCTTACCTTTGCACTCACCAGCTGGTCTCCCTTGATCATGTCCTTGCACCTTTTGGATAGAGTTCTATTCTTTCTTTAAGACCATGGTCAGGGGCGCCTGGGTGGCGCAGTCGGTTAAGCATCCGACTTCAGCCAGGTCACGATCTTGCTGTCCGTGAGTTCGAGCCCCGCGTCAGGCTCTGGGCTGATGGCTCGGAGCCTGGAGCCTGTTTCCGATTCTGTGTCTCCCTCTCTCTCTGCCCCTCCCCCGTTCATGCTCTGTCTCTCTCTGTCCCAAAAATAAATAAAAAACGTTTAAAAAAAAAAAAGACCATGGTCAAATGCTACCAGTCACCTCTGGTGGCTTTCTTCAGGCAAAGTGAGTCACCCCTTTTTGTGAGATCCCATAGCATTTTGCACACATTCCTAATGATGGCAATTCTTACAGTGACTTGTATGCTCAAAAGGCCCTCCTTATGTCCAAAGGACAGTTATTATGCTGTTTTATTTTATCCTCAGTGCCTAGCACAGCACCAGATGTTTGCAGGTTCTGTAAGTGATTGTTGAACAAAGAGGTATCCAATCTATAGATAGATATAGTATTTTTCGCCCCCCTCTTTTTAAATTTAGTCTTCCTGATGCATAATTTAAAACAAAAGTCACTTTAGTGAGTAAAGGGTAAGATACAGGAACTTCATCTCTTCACATCATTCTTTACTGTCTATCATGTTTCCCAAACCAGTCCAAAGAATTTGTAAGAAAATGTTCTCCCCACTGGTCTGCTCCCAGAACCAGCCCTAACACTCTTCATATGCAAAACAGAGATAATAAAGCCTTCCTAACATGGATGCCTTGAGGATTAAATGTGGTCATCAGTGCCACGGATCTGGCCCCAAAATGACACATAGTATGTGGCCAACAATGTGAGCTTCCATAGCCCCAGCCAGCATCTTGCTTTCCCTGCCACTCAGGAGACAAGAGCAAAAGGGGAGGAAATTAAAATTCTTTTCTCTGAAAGGGTTGAATCCTTACAAAAGCTGAAGCTCAGTCAATTGCCAGAAAGGATAGACATTCAAAGGTGCTTAATCAGCACCTCTCTCACCCCCCCCCATTTTCTAATTAACGTAGGTGCTTGATTAAAATTCCCAGAGTACCCCCAAGTAGCTATCCCAGGAGAACTAAGTAATTGCTATTGCAAAAGATATTACAGTGGTCATTGATGGTGGAAAAAAAATAATTGCATCATAATTGAAAGTGGCAGATCTCCTGTCCAGCGTAGCAGCAGAGCATACGGTATTAGGCCCAACCTATACAGAGAAAGCCATTTATTATGATAAAGATAAACCAGTGGCACAACTTCAAGTCTGGGGCAAAGTGATCCAGAAACTCGTTAAGCAAATGGTTTAAACACAGACAAGCAGACCAAGGTGGGAAGGAAGAAAGCTGAGGAAGACATTTACAGATGACTCTTTAACTCCGTAATTCTCTTTAGCCATAAAATTACAGCTGGATAGATACAGTTAGGGTAAAATTTGCCAATGTCAATAAGCATTTTTGTAAGTTTAAAATTTATGATCTGGTTTGAAGCAATATTATAGCTGTGCGACTTCCTACTTCAAAGAAGAGGAGAATCATAAAAAGACTAGTGGGGAAATTAATGAGTTCAATGTGCCTGGATTGAGAACATATGAAATCAAGCCTCAGCCTAGAAACCAAGGGCAGAAGTGCATACCACAGACACTGTTTGTGGTTTTACTCAATTATTTTAAAGCCCTTGAAAAATGTTCTAGAATCAGACGTCGGCTGAATTCAGTCATTGCTAACAGCATCCTTCCCCACACTCTCCTAAGTCAGGCTATTTATGCTGGTACTTGGTGACCGTTACTATGCAGAATTGTTTTGATAGAACAAAAAAGGAAACATAAAAGCAAGAATATTGTATCATCTTCCCCACAGATGCTAACCAGCCCTAGCTAGTTAGATGCAAAGGGCTTCTTAAAATGGGAGCCCCTCCAGGCCAGAAGACCACATTTCTGATGAGTATCTGTAGCAGGCAGCTCTCCTTGACATCCAAAAAGGTCTCAGCAGGCCTCCCCATCCACCACAAACACAGTGACCTTCTGGCTATCACACCCCTGGAGATCACTTAAGGCTTTGGAGTTCCATGTCTAGCATCCACCAAGCTTGGATAAAGTTTTCCATGCCAGCTTGGAGAAAGCTTTTCATTCCAAATGTCCTTGCCACAAGCAGTGTGAAGCATGTCCCAGATTAGGCTGCTTTATCAGTGAGAGAGGGAGGCTTAGAGAGGTAAGGCTAATGGGTCAAGGTCACACAGCTCCACAAATATGCAATGGCCAAAGTAAAACTCAAATCCAAGTCTTTTTGACTCCAAGGTCCATATTCTTGAAGTGTATTGATTTCCTGCCGGGTTTCTGACCCATTGCTTCTTCTGGATCTTCTGGGACATGTATACTTTCTGGTTTCAGACCTCCTGCCAGCCCAGGGCTCTGCTCCTTGGGTCATCCACTTCTTTATAGCCTTCTTGTAAACTCACCCATACTCTTGTTCAGACACTGTACTCCATTTGGGGCACTGTGCTTGGCCTTGACATTCCATCCTCTCCAATGATCTGTGGCTCCATGCAGTGGATCTTTGCATGAATACCTCTGAGCAAAGGACAGAGCCCCAGCATGGAGAGTTGACCTCACCTCAGTTCTCCAGTGAGTTTTCTTCCTCCCACTGAGTCAGCCTTTCTGAGGTTTATGCTCTCTCACCTTTCCCCCTCCACCTGGACCGGGACTCATGGCAGTGATGTGGCTGTTCTCTGACTTGATTTATTTTTTCTTCATGTTAAATACTAACATTCACTCACACAATGGTATGTCTTTGGCTTTGATTGTTATTATTAGGTTGTTTTACACTTTAACAGCTTTAGATATGAAAAGAAATTGCTGGATTCCTGTGTATGTTTTTCATTATCTGACTCCATTCAGTTTCCCTTATGTGTCCTTGTAGTATTTGGCATATTTTATCTTCTCAGTGGTGTAAAATGCTTTTTACTACCGGAGCCAGGACAGTTGTGAAGTAATGAACAGAATACCAATTTAGTTCCTTTCAGATCAAGGAGACTCCAGGTTTCTCCGTGGCTGGACTCCCCAGGTTCCCCGAGTACTACCGCACACTCAGGCTGGTCATCACCTTTGAATTTGGGATGATGAAGAAGTAATTCTTCCTGCCGTAGGAGGATCATCTTACCTGCTGCTCCCCAGCAGTGATAGATTCTTCTCACACCTTCCCCTTCCCCTGAAAAACAAATCCCTCTTCTCTCTTCTAATGGAGAGTTAAAAGGAATGACTTTGGACTTTATCTTTCCTCCATAAGGGATTCAGAACTCCTGTTTTTTAACTGTCCTGCACTCAGGAGGCCTCGTGTTCCTTCTCTGATTTCTTACATCACTGCTTTGCACTCTATTGAATGGTTCACTGGGGTCACTGTGGTTGAAGATATTTGGCCAGTCATCTGCATGATAAAGAAAGACAACAGGCTTTCTCCCATCATTGATTTATTTATGCTGTCACATACCATCCCAGAAAAGAATTTCATCAGAGAAGGTGACATGGATTCCCCACCTCCCCCAGGAAAATTCCTTGGAAAAATGGCTTTGATTGTTCATGAATTACTCAACAATTTCTTGGTAAGCACCTCTCTCTGCTAGGCCACTGTCCTAGGCAGTGGAGACGCATGAATGAACAAAGCAGATAAAATCCTGGCCTCATATA
This sequence comes from Lynx canadensis, assembly GCF_007474595.2. Taxonomy (NCBI): domain Eukaryota; kingdom Metazoa; phylum Chordata; class Mammalia; order Carnivora; family Felidae; genus Lynx; species Lynx canadensis. The sequence goes on from NC_044312.2 coordinate 28,834,732, forward strand.
GCTCATATTTTAGTGGAAGAGACAGAAAATAACCTGATGGATACAAAAACTTTGTAATGTATTATATGGTAATTACTGTGGAAAAATGATCATAATAAAATTCAAAGAGATGATCAGCATATGTTTGGGGGTTGCAATATTTTTTTAAACAAAATCTCCTTTAATTCTCAATGTTACTAATATTTCAAATTTAGTGTACTAAGTAAATACTAGTTTTGCTATTTTTATGTCCATAATTCACTTATAATCAACATTAAGATTCATAATGTTGTGGCAAAAAATGTTTACATCCTCCAGGAAAATCACATTTTTGTCATTAATTATTAAGATTGCTTTGCATGGTTTAAGCTTACATGGGTGTTATAATGTTAACTAGAGTAGACAGGGATGGAGTCATTAGGAAGGCGGCCCAAGAAAGTTGGGGGAGGACACTAGGATGACTCCAGCAAAAGCGTTGCTGGCAGGGCTTGCAGTAAATACAAAGGCCCTGCGTCAGTACACAGCTGCCACATTCAGGGTCATCAAGGAGGCTGTGGAGATACCAGAAATTATGAAATACCTAACTTCCTCTCAATAGACTATAAGTTTCACGAGGGGAAGGAACATGCTCTTTCTTGCTTACTGCTATGTGCACCAATGCTTAGCATGTATCTGTTAAATTACAGACATTCAATAAGTATTTCTTCAATGAATTAGTGAGTAACGTCAGCGTGAGCAAGCATTCTGGAAAGAGACAAGGTTAGAATCAGAAATTATGGTCCCTTGGGCTGTCTGGGTGGTTCAGTCAGTTAAGTTTCTGATTCTTGATTTTGGCTCAGGTCATGATCCCAGGGTCCTGGGATTGAGCCCTATGTTGAGCCTAGAGTTCACCTCTATGCTGGGTGTGGAGCCTGCTTAAGATTCTCTCTCTGCCCCTTCTGCCCCTTCCCCATTGGTGTGCACATGCATGAGTGCTCTCAAAAAAGAGACAGAGAGAAATTGTGAATTGTGTTTTTTTCATTAGTTATTGAAGGTATTGGAAAATAACATAGGCAAATGACAGTGATAGAATGTGGTTAAAGGGAAGGTCCATGGAGAAGAGGGATCCATGTAGCTGACGGTGCAGGTGTCTGACAAATCATCAAAGGGAATGTTAAAGTCACCCCAGATAATGGCTGAAGTTAGTGACAAGTAGGGCTGTGAGCCACATGTGAAAGTCCTCAAAGAATCATGAGGAATTCAGGGTATCAGTCATTGGAAGCGAGAACAGGTAGATGCAACATAGCCAGAGGGCAAAAGCTTTGAATGGACTTTCAATAAAACTGTAAAAGAGGAATGGTCTCCAAGTGATCTTGAGTGAGAAGGACTATCACCCCAAACAACCCAGTGATTTCTTGAGAAATACACGAAGGAAGTGTTGCCCTCAGGAAGTAGCTGGGTTTTAATTACTTAAGGCAGTTCAGGGAGTGGTCAGCCTAGAGGCTGAGGGCCCAGAAGTGTGCTTTGCTTAGGTAATATGTGGCTTCCCAGAAAATGTAAGGTGGGAGGGGTGAGGAATGAAAGAGCTGCAGGACACTGACAATGGGGGGAAGGGGCGCAGAGTCACCCTGGCAGTGACAGATGTGAGACATGTTAGATTTAAATTGTCCCCAGTGAAAGACAGTGAAACCACACTTTGCAGATTTCAGCTGCAGCCTATGCCTGTGGAGAGGGATAGAAATCCCTTCTCTTCCTGAACCTTAAGGTGGGGTAGTGACAATTGTAGCTTTTGGCAAGGTCAGGCCTTTTTTGTGATCCAGAACAAGGGGACTGACTTTTCAGAGGCCATTAAAAGGCCAAGTTTGGAGATCATGAGATACCATGATAGCAGGGGAGGAGAATAGATTCTGGGATTGAGATAATTGGAGGTGGGGGTAAGATTGCCAGAACCTGCTGATAGGGTCAGAGTTTTCTCCAAAATTGATCATAACAACTCTAGTTATATTTATTTTTTTAAAGAATCAGGATTTATTGGATTGAACAGAAATGATAGAGTACAATGGTTATGATAAATAGGCAGAAAGAATTATCTTTTATTCAACAGATATTTATTGAGTACTTAAAACATGACAGTACATATCTAAGTGCTTCAGATTGTGTGATGGACACAGCATTCAAAGACTCTACCCTGTGGAGCTGCAACACTGGAGTATAGGGAATATTTGTTAAATAAATATGCAACCTAGTGTCATGGGAAGATAGTACTGTTGGGGAAAATGACACGTTTACCCCAGGGATGTGGTAAAGGATGATGAACGGTACTACTTTAGTCAGAGTACAAGGATCAGCCCTGACCAATACCTAGATGCCCAAGGGAAGCGAGCCACTGACATATGAAGAGAGGGTCTTCCAGACAGAGGTATCTGCAGATACCAAGACCGTGCATCCAAAACATGCTCGTGTGTGTGAGGAACCACAAGAATGTGGACAAATGTAAGTGGCATAGTGTGTGCTAAAGAGACCCCAGGGTCAGGTCATGTGGTGCCTGGAAAACCATGTTAAAAACTGGAATCTGGGGGCGCCTGGGTGGCGCAGTCGGTTAAGCGTCCGACTTCAGCCAGGTCACGATCTCGCGGTCCGTGAGTTCGAGCCCCGCGTCGGGCTCTGGGCTGATGGCTCAGAGCCTGGAGCCTGTTTCCGATTCTGTGTCTCCCTCTCTCTCTGCCCCTCCCCCGTTCATGCTCTGTCTCTCTCTGTCCCAAAAATAAATAAACGTTGAAAAAAAAAAAAAACTGGAATCTGTTTGAATAAAAGGCATTGGCAAGTTTCAAGCAAGAGAGTGAAGTGATTTAATACACATTGTTCAAGGGCCATTTTAACCACTTGAAGAGAAAGGCAGGGGTTAAGAGGTGGGTTAAAGTAGCAACTGGGATGCTAGTTTGGATTCTGCTTTGGTCCCTCAAGAAATGATGATGATGTGTATTATTGTGGTAGGGTTGAAGGTGATAAGGCTATGTTTAATGTGCAGTGTATTCTGAATTAAAGCTGCCAAGATTCCCTCACTGATTAAACATGGGAGTTGTGAGGCAGAGTTAGGAATCAAAAGTGACTGAGATTTGTGGCCTGTGCCACTGGTGACTAAGGGTATAATTTTCTGTCACCTAGAACTCCAAGAGGAACAAGTCTGTAGGTGGAAATAGGAGCTTGGTACTTAAGATATGCAAATGGAAATGCTGATTAGATAGTTGGCTATGTAAGCATACAGGGGTATAAAAATAAATGTAGGGGTCAGCAGCATTCTGATGGTGTTCAGTGCCATAAGGCTGTCTGTCACCACCTATGAGGTGAAGCTAGTTAGAGGAGAGTTCTGTGGACTGGGCTTTGGGGCACTCCAATACATAGGTGCCAAGATGAGAGGATGAGTCAGCATGGATGATGGTGGGAAAGTAGACAGCTGTGAAGCAAATCTGAAAGGCAACAGAAGAGGATGCTTCATAAAGGAGGGGTGTGCACAAGTGTGGCTCAGAAGACAAAGGAGATAGGGAGCGAGAACTGGGTAAAATGCACTTGCATGAGAGTCTGGCTGGTGAGAATGGTTCTGGTGCAAGAAGATATGGACAGGATTGATTAGGAAAGGAGAGAAGGGGTTCAATAAATGGAGAGACAAATAAAATGCTTTGAGAAGCTTTGCTATAAAATATAGCACAATATAGGATTAGATGTTGGAGGGGAATGTGAAGGTAAAGAAGGACTTTTTCCCAAAATCCCATCTGCAGTCTGGCTTCCCTTGGCCATTCCTTGGCTATTGTGGCTGTGTAATTAGAGTGGGTCCTTGAACAACACAGGTTGGAACTGCCTCGGTCCACCTATATGAGGTTTTTGTTTATTTGTTTGTTTTGTTTTGTTTTAATTAACTATTTAAATAAATACAGTTCAACACTGTAAATGTGTTTCTCTTCCTTTCTGTTTTCTTAATAATGTTTTATTTTCTCTAACTTACTTTATCAAAAGAATACAGCATATAATAGGTATAACATACAAAATATGTATTAATCAACTTTACGTTATTAGAAAAGCATTCAGCCAATAGGCTATTAGTAGCTAAGTTTTTTGGGTTGTTTGTTTGTTTTGGAGAGGGTGGGGGGCCAAAGATTATATGTGGACTTTCAACTGCACAAGGGATCAGCATCCCTCACCCCCAAGTTGTTCAAGTGTCTGCTATACTTGTGTTAGGGTTCTAAGTTGCCCCTCTTCTTCAGGTGGAATAAAAGAAAGAATTAGCTAAGACTGGTCTGTGCTTGTGGTGCTGCCTATAAATCTTGATCTACAGCTGAGTGACCCTAAAATTTCTCTATATGGCTTTTGTTTGATCTGGGAATTTGAAGCCAGAGTCTCCATGTTGCTAAAGCAATTGACTCTCTGACACTGAGGCACATTGTCTGGAGGTGAGACTCTGTACCATCAAATTTAGTGAAGATTCCACTGAGCGTTGATAGATAAAGCACTTATTGCAAATGTTTAGAGTGTGAAATAGCCAATGAGAAGGAGCATTGAGGATGATATCTGCTTATCTCTCAACCCCTCCTTAGACACCAGGGCAAAAGTTCTCAAAGTCCTCCATATTTGATCTTCCATGACCAGATTTCCAACTAAGGCAGGGTTATTTGAATTAATCTGTTCTTCACAACCAGAACAGGAACCAAATTAGACTTGGGCAGCCACCCATCTGGCCACAAATGTTTATCCTGCTAAAGCCCTTCTAGGAAGCTCCAAAAGGGATAGAAGAGGATGACCAACTAACTACCCTAACTGTGCCAACAAACACAACCTAAGTCCTATTCTGGGGGAGATTATCTGTATAGGGGAAATACTTTAGTTCTCTGCAAATTATGCAAACATTCCTGCTGCCTCAGTGTTGCTGAGTCTAGGTCAGGCAGGGCAGAGGATGCAGACAACCTCAGTATTTAATCTAAAATGATGTTGGAGACGGGGGACAGTTCACCAACATGGAAGCAAGTATCAGCAGCAACAGGTATAGTGAAATCTTCTCCATTTAATCTTGGCTTGAAGGTATGTTCCCAAGGATCCATCCAAGTTATTTCTCCTGACAGTCCTAACAAGCCCCTTCCCATTGCCCACATTACCCTAGAGGCACTTCTTTCCTTTGAAAGAGGGAAAAAAAAAACACACAAATCTTGATTGATAGGGCACATTGTGAATGATGAAAGGGTTGTAAAGAACTGGTTCCATCCCTCTTTGCATCTTAGTTTCCAACCAGAACCCATGGCCTTTGAGAATTGAGGGCAACTTAATGAGTGTGACCACAATGTTTACTCCAAAATAATTTTGCTTCCTTTGACTTCACTGCCAAGCATCCACACTGGCCAGGCCTTGTTCTTCTCTTGAACAGTCACATTACTCTGAGTGTTGATGTTTTCTCTCTTTATCACATCACTTTTCTAGGCCTCTTGATTTTGGTCACTCGGGTGTTGTCATGGCAATGACATCCTCAGTAGAGTGGTGCTGCTCATGTTGTCATGGTTATAAGGACTTCTTGATGAGAGCCCTACTTCATTGTCATAATGCAGACAGCAGTAAAGAACCCTAGGATCTCTTGGTAAGCCTGAATTCTTAGACTAGGAGCTAGTGTTTCTGTGCCTAAAAATGCAAGTGGCAGTAATTAGAGAAATAGCAGCAGTCTAAAATGGTTAGACTCTATCCACATGGAAAGAAGAACACTAAAAGAGGGATCATTATCATCACTATGAGCATGTCCTCTTATTCCTTTTTTCTATCATCATCATCATCATCATCATCGTCATCATCATTGTCAGTGTTTTGAAAGGAATTGTCTATGTTCCAGGCACTATTCGAAGTGATTTACATGTATAAACTCTCTAATTTTCTTGACAGCCTTATGATGCAGGTGTTATTACTGTTCTTCTATAGATTAAGGAACTGAGATCCAGAGGGCTTGCATAAGTAACTTGCTCAAAGACGTACCCTAGTATGGAGCTGGACAAAACTTAACCAGGCACATGGTTTGCAGAGGCTCCACTCTGATCAATCCATTACTCCACTGTTTACTGTTGGGCTGTTTTATAATCGATAGCAAAAACCAAGATGAATCAGCCCATCTACCAAAGGGGTTGCAAACTCAGATAATCTTTTTCTGCTAGAATTCAAATAGTTTCTATTTTATACCATTTTTAAGTTTTAAAATGTTTTTACATTTTCATTTGAGTCTCTAACAACCATATGATCTTACTATTGCTATTAATTTCATTTTACACATGAGAAAACCCAAGTTGAGAAAGCCTATGATCTCCCAGGATAACTTGGCTGCTAGTCCTGAATACATGACCATCCTTGATGCAGAATCTAGTGTTTTGCACTAGTCTACTGCACAACTGTGTGACACAGCGTCTGGCTCTGGGGAAGAGGATGGCCAACCCATCTAATGTGAATAGTTTCTAGCAGTCAATATAATGGTGATAGAAGGAATAAATGTTGGTCTTGCAAAGTCATTCACGTAGCCATTTGTCCTTGTTTTCCCTGCTATTTTATGCCTAATAACTCCACTATTAATGGTAGCCACTTTCATCTATCACAATCTAGATAAGAGAGCAGTAGCCTTCATACCATTCCAACTGCTGCAGCATGATGACTCTGCTACTTTGAACAAGTCATTTAACCTGTGTGGGAGACTCCCAATAAAAGTTATGGGGCGCCTGGGTGGCGCAGTCGGTTAAGCGTCCGACTTCAGCCAGGTCACGATCTCGCGGTCCGTGAGTTCGAGCCCCGCGTCAGGCTCTGGGCTGATGGCTCAGAGCCTGGAGCCTGTTTCCGATTCTGTGTCTCCCTCTCTCTCTGCCCCTCCCTCGTTCATGCTCTGTCTCTCTCTGTCCCAAAAATAAATAAACGTTGAAAAAAAAATTAAAAAAAAAAGTTTAACTACAGCTCTGTGTCTATGCTGATCTTCAGAAAATGACAATTAAACATAAATAAGTTACTTAAAAACTGGCCTCAAAGAAAATATAGCTTTTAAGACAGAAGGATCTCAGGCCTAGGAGTTGATGAATCTTCTTGAGTATGAGGGGATTGGAGGAAGATATACTGAGTGAGGGATGACACTAAAGTTAATAATGGTGGAAAACAAAACAATAGTAGCAAAAACTGATAGAATTCATATAATATACCAACACTGTACCTCTATCAACTCATTTAATCTTTGGAACTGCCCTATAAGTTCAGATACCATTATTATATATATTTTGCAAATGAGGAAACTGAGGCACAGAACTGTTAAATAGTTTGGTGAAGGCCGAGTAGCTAGCAAGAGGTAGATCTGGAAATTGAATTTGGCCTTCTGGATATATCTGCAGATATTGGCATGCTGTCTTTCATGGACATGGGTTGGGTCCCAGAAAACACCTGAGCTTCATCAGAGACATGACATGGGGAACTTTTAAGACTTGAGTTCTGATTATACCACTTATGAAGCAGTGCCCCCTTGGTCACATTGCTGACCTTCTCTGAGCCTTAGGCATCTTATCTGTAAAGTGAGGCTCATGGTAGGATGTGTATTTGGGTTTGTTTAAGGTTACATAAGATAATGTGTGTAAATGCATGCCCTGTGGCTGGTATAAAATGGATGTTCAAAAATGTGATGGTAGGTGGCATTAAAGGTGGTGCTGTCAGTGATCACTAGTGTGTCATTTTCTCTGTCATTGACATTAGCAACTTATCTTATTTTTAAGGATGAACAGACTGCTCCTGATACTTGAGTGAAGTGTCAAAGGTCACATGTGGCGAGTAAAACGTAGATTTCCAATTCTTATGCCTTTCCACAATACCTCGTTTCATTGACTAGAGTTTGGCCTATTCTAGTTTCAGATGACCTCTTGGTATACAGGCTACCATTTCCTTTTGGCTGCCTTTTCCACATCCTCAGTTTCCTCTTGAGTCAAACCTCCAGGTTCTCCTAAGGTTCCCAGTGGACACCACAGGTTGCTAACCAGTGTCTGTTGAATGGAGATAGTGAATATCTGACTGCTCATTGGCTTTGTACATTTATTTGTTTCACCTGTAAAAGAATATGTTCACAGTTAGCAGTGTCTGATTTGGGGAGAAACGGAAGTTTAAACTGGAAGGAAGTAACTGAAGTTTAACCAAAACCAGTACTGTATTCTAGGTTTAACAACAAAAAAAGTACAAATAGAAAATGTTATTTCTGGTCTAGGAAACCAACTTATTTGGTATATAATGGTACATTCTTGAAGTGGGACGTGTTGTCATCATTTCTGTGTAAGCAGTGTTCTAGCCATGTTAATGAAGTGCTTGGGGTCTTAAGCTGGGATCCCTGTCTCTCTTCAGGGATGTGAGGCTAGTCAAACAGGCTTTTCCATTCCCACTTCCAAAAAAGTAGCTTGGAAATAGAGGTGATGCTGTCCACAGGGCTTGATAATGTCAGGATGCTTTGCTGCTGTCCTCATGTGATACTTAAATTAAGCATTGGCTTTGAGGATGTTTCCATGTGCCTTTAAAAATGAAAACCTTCTTCTCTGTGTAGCTAATCGATAGGGCAGCCTAGTGGGAGAAGGCTCGTCTGCCGCCCTCCCTGAGCGCCATGGCTGCTGAGTGAGTTGAAGGCAAAGTGAGAGAGAGCCAGGAGGGTCACAGCAGTGTCTCTTTCAAAATCCAAGTTAGATACAAAAGGGAATTAAAAACTTCATGTTGAGTTGTTGTCACTCTCCCCGTGTCTCGCCTGGGAGAGTTCTCCAGCTGGAGAGCACTGAGAACACAGCCCTTTGGAGCTATTACAATTCATATAGACTATAAACTTCCCACTGCGCGAATAAAGGAAGGAGGTGCTTGCCAAGTGCTTGGAGGGGCAAATGCGAGTTATTTCACCATCTGATGATATACGCCATATTGGGAAACATTAGGAAAAAAAAAGAAAAGGAGAAAAGAAAGTAGAGTGTGTTGAGAGGCTGGCAACTGATCATCCAACATTCCTTAGTGAAACTCCGATGGAGGCACATTTGTGAAAAGCAACAGGCATCCAGGTCATTCTACCCAGCAGCATGTGTCTTCACTAATGGAGCTCGGATACCTCTGCTCTACACTTGGGAAAGGAGAACTTTCAACACACAGTTGCCACCTGGCATCCCAGGTTCACACATGAGGAGAGGAGGGAGCAGGCAATATTGGAAAGAGAAGATCACTATTGTCAGGACAATTGGTTTGGCTCTGCTCTGCCAGTTAATAAGTGGATAGCCCTCTTGGATCGACCTCTGTGAACCTTGTCAACCCCAGTTTTCCTCTGTGAATCTCTGCTACCTCATCTGTAAGATAGGATCACAATATGAGATTAGCAGTCCTCCATCACAGATACTTTGTAAACATGAAAACATTATGGGCATGGTCCTTCATTAAAGTTCTGTATTAATCATGCATACTCTCCACGGAAATGCTAAGCAAGTCAAAAAGACAAGGAGGAGAGATGGAATCCTAGTACAGAGCAACTTTTTAAGACAAAGATATTTTTTACATTTTTGAAACACAAACTGAAAAAGTAGATGATGTAACCATTGATTATGACCGTTTTTATAACAACAGCAATTATCATTTGGTGAATCTTCCATTTATTTATGCAACATAATTAATTTGAAAGTTCACCTAAGCATTTCACAAATGCTACATAGAATGTAGTCCAAGAGAGTGAGGAGAGTTGAATCTGCTTAAAAAGAGCAGAATAACAGGACACAACTGTGCCTAACAGAAACCAAAAGGGAAATCACAGGGCAATAGGAAGATTTGGATCTGTGCTACTTTTAGAATCAGCCCAGGGTCTATGACTTCCCAAGGAGTCAGTACCTCACAGCCGGCACTGGTTCTCATTGCCCAATTTCATGACACCAGTGATCTGCAGACTATGGCCAGCTGGCCAGATATGACCTGCTACCTGCTTTTGAACAGCCTGTGAGTTCAGAAACAATTTCACACTTTTAAATGGTTGAAGAACACTAAAGAAAAATAATACTTCATGACATGTGCAAATTATTTGAAATTAAAATGTTTTATGAGAACATAAGATAGAGAGAACACAGTCATGCCCATTTGTTTACAGAAGCTTTTGTCTTACAGTGTCAGATTTGAGCACTTGTAACTACACCATATGTCCTACAGAGCCTAAAATATTTATTATCTAGTCTTTTAGAGGAGAAGTTTGCCGATATCTGCGTTACATGAAGACTGACTCTTGACAGTTCTGATCACTGCTATTAAAATTCTTATTTTTAGGGGCACCCGGGTGGCTCAGTGGGGTAAGCGGCCAACTTTGGCTCAGATCACAATCTCGCAGTTCGTGAGTTTGAGCCCCGCTTTAGGTTTTGTGCTGTCAGCTCGGAAACCAGAGCTTGCTTCGGTTTCTGTGTCTACCTCTCTCCCTGTCCCTCCCTTGCTCTTTCTGTCTCTGTCTCTCTCTCAAAAATAAATAAACATAAATTTTTAAAATTCTTATTTTTATCCATATTCCCTTCCTTGGTTCTCTTTGCCATGACTCTGAATTTGCAATTAGGATTGTTCTCATCTATATTCAAAATGATTCTCCCAAATGTGGAACATCTGAAAGTGGTCCCATGCCATTCCTCAAGGGCTCCTCTCTGGCTCATGGTTGTAAGGGTCCACCTGACAGCTATGTTTTGACTCTTCTACTGCAAGGTACTCATTTGTTGGGCCCCAGAAGATTACTTCTGATTTTGAAAACATTCTGTTCTCTCCCTACTTTGCCTTTTTGGGGGTTGCTTTGTCTGGGGCAAGATAGAGGGCAAGTGGGTCATGAAAATACAACCCTAGCCCTGGGCCTTTGATCTTGTCTGCTTAAAGCATGCTCACTGGTCTGTTGTTGATTCCAGTTTTCCCTTTGAGGAAGTTTGTTCAGATGTTGCTGTTTTTTTTCTTTTTCATATAGTATTTTGTGGTAACACCAGAATCTGTCTTCGCTAATAGTTTTAATGACAGGCACCATCTTCTGGGAGGAACACATGTGCTTTAAATCAGAACCTTCCAAACATCCCATGTAATTACACTCCTTAGCTCTTCTGGTTTCACATCCACATTTGACCATCACCAGAATTACCCCCCTCCTCCTGTTTCTGTCTGAAATCTGTCTATAGCACTGAGTTTGTGAAGACAGGCCTTATGTTTTCTGGATGATCATGGTCATATGAGCTCTACCCAATTTATTATATTCCTTTTGAATTCCTCAGGCATCTCCTAGATGAATAGTCTTTCAGAATCCCATCATTATGATTTCATAGTTTCAGAAATATTTTACACATTATTATGATAATAATAATTTGACCAATGAGAGAAAAGGATCATTCTGTCAAAGAGATTTATTTTCTACTGAGATGTACTTTGAAATCCTGTCACTCACTTTCAAAGCGAATCCCAATTTTTACATCAAAAAATTAATTAGTGGTTATTGCTAACTGTTAGAAGTTCAGGTGTTATTTATATTCTTCTTCATAACTTTTCTTCTTTTCAAAATGTTTAATATGTGTTTGCAACAATTTTATCATCATATATTTAACCTTTAGAAGTAGATTTTCAATTTTCCATTCTAGTAAGATATGCTTGGACGAGACAAGGAATTGAATTAGGAAGGCTAGATGGATACAGCAAATTGCTATATCTGAGATTGATTCTCTCCTTAGGACAAAGCCGAGGTCTATCAGTTTATTTCCCCCTTTTCTGTGATTCCTAGAGCTCCATGAGATCTTAAGACTCTGTTCTAGCAGATATCAGAGTCATAACATTCCCTAGTTGTTGCCAAGGGGTAAATTCTGGAACAAATCTCAAATATTCAAGTCAGTGCAAATGGGTTTTCTCATACAAATGTAGGTGGTCACCTCTGCTTCCATCTTCAGTAAATGCCATTAGAATCATGTTCAGGCCCCTTGGGGAGATGGAAAATTCTGGAGTACTCCAGTAGTTTATCAGTGGGGAGCATAGTGTGTTATCAAACACATATCAAGCTTTAATTTTGCATGTGTGAGTATATATGTGTGCATGCATGCAGTGTGTGCACATGGGTGTATCTGTCCATGTGTGTGTGTCCTTCGTTCCTGTGTATCTCTACCCTACAGACTGTTCCTCCAATTATGTTCTTGTTAAATTGGATTGAAAAGTCATGAGGTTTTATAATTAGCAGATGACTAGAATTTAGTACTTTGGGTAACACTGGATTAGGAGGAAAACCTATTAATTTTTTTTTGTCTTTTCTCACCTTTTTTCTTTCTTTTTTTCCTCTCCCTTTATACTACCTTATGAGAGTCCCTACTGCTTTTCATCAGTTAGATAAGGTAATTTATAGTGAAGACACATGAGACTCAAAGAGACTATCCCCACCAGGAAAATCAATGATTAAACAGCTGATGGAGTCAAGTGTCAGATGTGTTTTCCAAGATAGTTCCACAAAAATGCTATATGGGCCTGCTTATTATCTCATCATTAGAGCTTTTAAAAGTGAATTCCCTGTGAAATCTTGTACCTAATTCATGTTCACCTTTGCATATATCATCTATTTGAATATGGTGTTGTTGACTAGTCCTGGAACTTAGGTCTTAGTGATACTTTTAGTCATAAGCAATGCTGGGAACCTTTTTGAATTACCTTTCATGGAAGTGCGGGTTTAATAAATAGGAGTACATATACTCCTTTTGTTAAATATTTGATGTACATATATATATATATATAGCTATGTGTATTATATATCAACATCAAATTTATATATGTATAAAACATCTTATCACTTATCTGATTCACAATGCTTTGAATTATAAAATGGCTGTTTACAAAATATGATCTATGCTTGAAGAATGAGTTTGCGCTCATTGAGGTTATTAAAAAGCATCATTAAGTAACTGTACTCAGGAATTTATTTTTTGCCAAGCTGTGTACAGAATGCTTAACACGTGTGACCACGTTGAATGTTGATAAAAGCCCAACGAGATAGGTACCCTTATCATCTCCTTTGTGCAGATAAGAATGTTGAAGCCTCAGAAAGGTTAGGGAACTTTTCCAAAGTCACACAGTAATGACTGCTGTGTTTGTTGTTCATTAGCTCTTATGGTATCTATAGAAACTAACTTTACACAGAGGGAAATAGCATGGTGGAAAGAGCATACACTTGGAATCAAACAGACCTGTGTTTGGATCTTTCGGCCTTTGTTTAGTCTGCTTCAGCCAGTTTCCTCATTCATAAATTGGAATAATACATATCGCTAAAAGTAAGAATGCGTAACTATTCTATGTCAATTATAGGCATAAAGAACATTTCGTCAACAATTGCAATGATTACCATGTAATCATGAAGAGATAATGGAGAGATGTATTTATACATAAGTTAGCCTTGGGATGGACAAAGCAATGAAACAATTTGGAATAAAAATTAGAGTCAGAGAAGCTATGGTACCTCTATGGAAAGGCAAAGACTGGGTAAAACTGGCTGAATGGGCTGTATTGGTGTTAACCAGTGGTAATGGGCATCTTAATTAGGTGTAGAAGCCCCACACCTGACCTCCTATGGAATGGAAGAGGGCAAAAGCAAGGCTGTGCACTTTCAATGCCCAGGTTACAAAAGACCATGAAGCTTCCACTGGTTTCTCATGGGACACTACCTGGGAGTCTGGCCACCATATAAGAAATACAATAACCCTGACGTTTCCATATGGAGAGACAATGTAGGGAACATTCGAGAGAGAAAACCTAGGGAAGTCCAGATCCCAGGCTCAGCTGGTGGAGTCAGAATGAGCAGACCTTAGAGAGGGCTCCACCTCCAGCCTCCACGTGGCTCATAGCCTCATGTAAAGCCATGGTGAAGTCAACTGTCTAAGCCCAGACAACTCCAGCCCCACAACTAAAATGACATGACTGTTTTTGTGAGCCTCTGTTTGGGGTGGTTTGTTACTCAGCAGTAAATTACTGGAACATGGGCACGTGATACGAGGAAATCACAAAATTCCTCACTTAGATACATTGCTCTTCTCTTTCTCACCTTGGTTTCTCCTTCTCCCTGCACTTTTTCCCCTCTGACCAATGTAGACCCTACCGATCTTGGTCACATGGGGCCTTCCCAGAGCCCACGATATATGATCTGATCTCAGAGCTTTCCTTTCAGATTTTGGTAATTTGTGGTGAGTCTGGTGTTTCCATTAGACTTTGGGGAGCTTCCAAAACTGCAGAAAGTGCTAAGTTAAGCACTGTGTCCTGAGAATTAGCTCACTACTATCTCTGCCCTTGGACCATAGCACCCATAAAAACAGGGAGTTTAGAGAAGTCTGTCATGTAAAAGTCCCTGGTTTTCTAACCCATATGTTAATGTGCTCACTCCCTCACAAAGCCCTACTTAGTCTCAGCATTTCAGGCTATGTTATCCTCTGTGGATCCAATGCCATTCCCTCTTTCTGGAATCTAAGGCAGAGGCCCAATGCCACTATCCCTGTAATTCCCTATAAATCAGAAGCAGGGCAAGTAGAAGCAAGGAAATTTCTCTCTCTTTCTCTCCATGGCCAGAGGAAATCATAGAGCAGAGAGAGATTTGGAACACTTGAGCAAAGGATGAAAACTTCATCCTACCCTTTGCCAGTCCCAGGCCTGGGCTCCAAGTAAATTAAGTGAACCATTTCAACAGGCTTGAATTCTGTCAGCAGCTCAACCATCCCCTTGTTTACTGTTGAAATAATTACTACTTTGCCATAATATTAGCTCTGAGCCGTGACTCCATTACCATTATCACTGGAATATTACCCATTTATTATCTCCCAGCAACCCTGGAAGATGAATACTGGGCTTCAGAGACCAATTGTTTTACAGCAGACAGGATCTTGGTGTGCATTGTTTAATGAGGTAAACTACATTATAGCCAGCATTAATTTGGCTGCAGTGCACTCCACTAAATCACTCTTAACCTGTAAATCTGCCACTGTTTTTGATGTGCACTTAATCAGTGAGGAGGGGAGACATCATTTGAGAAGAAAATGAAGCTGGGGGAGGGGGAAGGAGAAGGTGAAAGTGGGCAAGTCCATGGTCCTGGGAGCGTAGGCAAGATGAGGAACACTCTGAAGGTATGGGTGAATCACAGGCAGCAGGAGGAGGGAGCAGCCAGGGTTCACACATCCTCTGATCCTTTTGACCAAAACTCCTGAGAGAATGGAAAGGTTATGTGTTGGGTCAGCCATAATCAACATGCCTTCCCTTTAGCAGTTCAGGAGTTGTGGATTCACAGAAAGGATTTTCTGATCACTTGTAGCTCTTGTCTTCATCTATTTGACATCTTCGGTATGACCACAGGGATCCACAACAGGCAGATTAGGAGAAACTGAAAACAGAGCTAGAAAATGAGATTGTCGGGGCGCCTGGGTGGCGCAGTCGGTTGAGCGTCCGACTTCAGCCAGGTCATGATCTCGCGGTCCGTGAGTTCGAGCCCCGCGTCGGGCTCTGGGCTGATGGCTCAGAGCCTGGAGCCTGTTTCCGATGCTGTGTCTCCCTCTCTCTCTGCCCCTCCCCCGTTCATGCTCTGTCTCTCTCTGTCCCAAAAATAAATAAACGTTGAAAAAAAAATTAAAAAAAAAAAAAAAAAGAAAATGAGATTGTCTTTTGCCACAAGGGATGGGAGAGACTCCCGGAAACATGTAGCTCTCCTTATTTGGTGAGCTCACAGGAGCCTGCATGTGGGTGCACAGAGCTCATTGCCTTGGAAGAAACACAGCTGGAAACACGCCAGGGGAACAGAGCAGCAGATGAAAGGAGTTTCTTCATCAGGCCTCCCTTGTCACCTACATTCCTGCTTTTCAAACTTTAAGGTGCATATAATCACCTAGGGATCTTGTTAAAATGCATGTTCAGATTCAGTAGGTCTGGGGTGGGTCTGGAAAGGGAGGAGCCTCTTCCAACAGAAGGTTTTCTTCTAGAAATGCCAACACTGGCTTGTACAGAACATGCTCACAACCATCTGAAGGAACAACAACATTGTCCCCACTTCAGAGGTGGACAAGAGGAAATATGTTGCTTTGTTCTGGCAAATGCTGGTGACTTTCAGGTAGGTCCTGGAGTGAGTGAGGCATCAAAACTCAGAAGTAATGTTCCAAGAACAACAGAGAACAGGAAGACTGCCAGAAATTGGTGCCTTCATATTTTAAGGTGGAGAGCATTGTATTCCTGAAATATCCTAAGACATTACTTTTATATTACAAATGGAGAAAAAACCAAAATGGTTTGGATGCAACTTTGGACTCTTGAAACCTCAATCTACTCATGTTCTTTAAAGAGAAATATATTCTCCACCATGCCACTCATGAATTTCCCCAAATCACTTATGTTCTTGATTTTGGAGAACTTTTCTCCACACAACCTAAATAAACTTGAAACTGAAGCAGCTATTCTATATATCCAACCCAGTTAATCAGGGTTGAAATTACCAAATCATTTCCTAGAACATTCCAGAGTTTTTCTTTCTTTAAAGAGTGGAGCTGACATGCTTCTCAAAAACTTGTCCCGGATTACTCCCAGTTGATCTTCCCAAGAAAGTAGCACTGAGTTTTTCTGAGATAGGTGGGAGGGGAAGGAGAGAAAAAGAAAGAGAGAGAAGGCCTTTGTGATTTAATAGGTAATCCCAGGAGCAACAGAAACTGGCAGACAGTATAAATTTGGAAACATCTTTTACTGTATATCTTCCTTACCAAAGTTTTCTGTTGCATCCATTTTGAAAACATGGTGTTATTATTTCTATCTTAGGGCATGCATCTGAAGTATAATGACAAGGTGTGAGGATGTGCATATGCTTTGTTCTTTATAACACTAGAACAACAATATTAATTTTCCTTTTTAAGTTTTATTATAGTTAAGAAAAAGAACACTACTAATTTAATTCCCTATTATCTACCAAAACATTCCACTAGCAGTTGAATAATACTTATATGGTTTAGGAATATTATGCCTTCCCTGGTTCATTTATCCATCCATCCATCCATCCATCCATCTGTTCATTTGTCCATCCATTTAGAAACATTTATTTAACAGATACTAGATTCCAGTAAAATGGGAAAAATAAATAGATTGGAAAAATAAAGATCAAAGAGGCATGGTTACTTCCCTCAGAAATTTTGCAATTTAACAGCAGAGGCTAACACACAGATAATTTATTGTAATACCACTTGGTACATTCCAGTTGTTCTCTACTTCCCCTAATCCTGCAAACATTTTGCTTTACTGAGATTATAATTTTTTTTACTGAACTAGTGACAAAGGAATGTGTAGACTCAAGCAGAAAGCTAAAAGTGTAAACTTGTATATAACATTGAAGTAATGATTATAAGACTTCTTGGGGGGGGGCAATTTCCACTACAACTAAAACATGAGCTCTTTTTGAGTTCCCCAATTTTAAAACTAGGCTATACTAACTTGATCATTCCATCTCAAGAATGTTTTTATATACTCTGATGAAAATTGTTTCAAACATGGTGGAGCCCTCAGCTACCTTTATATAGCAGTTGTCCACTCTCAACTAATGCTGCATATTTGAGAGAAAAATACCATCTTGCTGAAAAAGCTTTGTCACTAGTCTTTATTTAAGCAACCAAAAGTGGGAGACACTACTGGAGAAAATCTGTTCAAATGAACTTGAGAGATAGTGGGATGATGTTAGAGGGGAAAAAAAAAAACTCCAAACTCTCAGACAGATGTGTCATTAATAAAGGCATTTTGATGTATGAAATTGAGGAATTATGGCAGTTAACCAGGAATACTGGGGATAGGGGAGTCCCAAATGTTTCTATTGCATGTATGAAGATATCTGCCTATTAGAAAATTTAATCATGAATCAAATAATGTGTATATATATACGTTAATATAATATGTTAATAATTAGTAATTAATAATATAATGTGTATATATATAGCATATGTGTATAAGTATATATACATATGTAAATAAAATTTCTATTATAGTATATAAACATATTATGTATAAATAGAATATAATAATGAAATATATATGATATATAAATGTACATATATGCATATAATTATGTTTTCCCTTTTGGGAAAGGGAGATTTTGGTTGAGATTTATGTGGCTAGTTTTCTGATGCAGAATTAACATATGTATTGAATGGCAATAATGTGTTGGATACAGTACTATGTAATTAAATTTATATTTTTTTTATTCTCCATGTCCTCCTAACAATACAGTGCAGTGATGTCTAGTTGCATGAGCCAAATTAACTTAGGGGATGTTTCAACTATTGAGCAGGGATATACAGTCAGAATAACTCCGAGTTACAAATACAAACAAGTGTCTTTTTTGTAATTGACTCTCTCCAGGAACCTTCACCTCCTCCTATAACCTATTACATTTTCTCTATAATGTGAAGTTTAATAGTGAGGTTTAATTGCTTCCTAATTATTAATACTCAAAATATCTAATATGCAGATAAAAACTTTGGGGGCCTTACTTAAAAGCTATATGAAAATGCATAATTATTTTGCATGTGTTTGTATGTAAGCATTTCATCCATCAGTGCATTCTCCTGTCCTGCTCCCTGATTCCTAGTGCATCCATCAAGCCCAATTGCCCATAAACAGTAGAAATGCTCTGTTAAGAAGCTGCGTTTGGGAGCAAAAATGTAAACTAGTCTTTGTTGTGATGGTTCTGGAGTAGGTGTGCTGTGTTCTCTCTCCTTAGAGGCAAATTGCTATGGGTAAAACATGTATTATGCTATCAGATGCCATCCCAGCCTTTGTTCAAGTGCACTTTGCAGAGGCACAATAGATTGTGGTAGTTTGATACCATCTCCTTAGTTTCTTTCATCACATTTGTTTGTATCTGCTAATCGGCAGAATCCAGAAGCCTTCAGCAGGTACTCTCTGTCCGTAGTCTCAAATCAACCAGTCAAGCCTTCACCATCCTGGGGGACCCTCTGGACAGCAAACCTTCTTTCTTTGCATTATTATTTTTAATTTATCCACCCTCAAGGAAAGCAATACCTTAACAATAAAAGCTTATACAAGATGACTGAAGCCTAGAAGGTGGTGGGGGTGGGAGGCTCATCCTGAGTAAATTCTGAGATTTTCAATTTGTAAAGATAAATGATAAATTTTAAAAGGTTCTGCTTAGTTAAAAAAAAAAAGGAAAAAAGAGGTAGGAAGGGGGCATGTGGAAGAAAGAAAGAATAGCAAAGAAAGAAGATGAAGTCATTTAAGCATCTCAATTGTGTTTCCTCCCCTGGTTGTCAAAAAGCAAAATGATCCCCACTTTACTCGCCCTCAGGTGCCTGCAGCCAGCTCAGCTTGTGCTGGGTTTGGAGGTGGGTTTCAGGTGGTCCAAAAAACCACCCCATTTGAAAGGAAAGCAAGAGCAGCTAGGAGTATCTGAGATTCGTGAGATCACTCCACAAATTAAAACCTTTTATCAGCCTCTAATAGCTGTGCAAACTAATTATATTTTGGCCAAACTTTGCCAATGACTCCCCCGAGGTATTATTATAAAATTTTGAGCTTGGAAATGCGTCCCCATTCTGTCAACATCAGGATGTTTCAGCTGCAGGAATTGGGCTCCAGCTCATTTTAGCTTCCATGATGTGCTTTGCATAAACTGGCATTTGCACACTGGTATGGCCAGGAGGGTCGCGGAGGGAGCACAGCTGTACTTGAAAACAAACAGGGGGTGTATTTCTAGCAGTTAGACTTCAGACACAGGGGCTGCATTGTGAGAAGAATACATATTTGACCCCAGATTTTAAGGAGATGCTGTAGGCTGCTAACCCCAGATGTAAAGGCAGTCACTCAATTGTTCTGTTGAAACAGCTTCTAACTTAAGGGGGACATGTCACCTCTCTTCTCAATGCTTCCATTTCTCCATATGCTGGAACAGTGTTTCCTAATGTCACTGCTCAAATCCTTGAGCATATTTTAGAGTAAAATCTGGAGGAGGGGGACTTTCTTGAAGAGTTTGATAAGAAGTCAATAGACCCTGATTGGTCCCAGAATTTAGGTTTACAAGTTATTTAGGGTTCAAGCCCTATATAGGTCAAATAAAAATAATTTGTCAGTCAGCAAATGCTCATCAAACACACTCGGGCAGTGGGACATTATTAGAGGTGTGTGATGGCATTCAGTGTACCCATGTATGCCAGCAGATTCCTTTCCTGTCCTTCTACTTGCTGATAATCCTCTGTGTGGCTGGCCTCAGAGAGCAGAATCACTCTGCAGCAAATGTACATTTTCACATGCACAGAGTCCCATGAAACAGTAAAAATCAGAGGGGACTGGAGAAGCCCAGGGTTTTCCCTCATCCATCGCCAGCTATCAGAGCACAGAGCCAGCGAGTGGGAGATGCTGTTTATTTCCTTTGCTGGCTTCATTTAGTCCAGCTAAAAGCAGAAAACCTAGTGAGATGACCTTCCAGTGTTCCTAGGCACTTTAGGACAATGTGTTTTGACCACTGCCAGAAATGATCATCTGCCTAACTTTTTGGACAGCTCTGGGCCACTGGTGCAGCCAGGGATCCTGGAGGGTCAAGGGAAGCAGGAGGAGACTCTTGCCCAGCAGTTTAGGGGAGAGCGTGAGGCTAGCCTATGGCGACACAGACCCTCTGGCACTGCAGTGTAGCCCAGAGCCCTCCCAGACCCAGAGCAGAGGCAGGGAATGTGGAATAAGGACACTGCCAGAGTCAGACCCTCCCTCACCATAGGGTCCCAGGTTCATTTTTGTCTCTGCCATCTGCCATCACATCTCAAAGGCTCCCAGGATGGTTTCATCAGATTCTTGATTTCATTCCAGTTGTCACTAATTACACTGCAGATCAGTAAATCATCTCCGGCTGGGGCTGACAGGGAGAGAAACAGGCCCTCTGCCACACAGGGCTGGGGTTCCCTGGCACACCTGCAGCAGGCGCCTCTGAGGCACCCTCCCGAACCGCACTCCGTGCAGAAGGTAGAGATGCCCGGTCACCCATGCTCGGTACCTCTCTGTCCCTGGGTTCCCCCTGCATATGCATTCTTACCCTGATATCTGTTTCAGGCAGTACAGCCACTTGGGAAGAATTTAGGCAAGTCTCTGACCAGAGGAGACTTCAACTTTGATTGTTGAAGGTAGAGGAGGTGAAAGGTGATCTTATTAGTTCCGTTGGAGTTTTATGAAGTCAGGATGTCTCCTCTCAAATTTTGTTAATGAAACACTGAGTTGATTCATTCGTTTTGGGATGGGGTATAATAATCTGCATTTTAAATGTGCACCCCAGGTGCTTCTGGGTGGCGAACCATTAACCCACTTTAAGTACCACTTTATCCCTCTCTGGCTGTAGACTCCAGCTGGCCTGTTTGCAGATAGGGTGGTGAACTTCTGTCAATTTTGCTGTTCTAATAAGGACACAGATTGTTCTGATTCAAACTGCGCTCAGCCTGCCCATCCACTGGACCTACATGCACAGCCCAGGTGCACAGGCTAGAGGCTGTAGCTCTGAGAAAGCCTGTGCCCTTGGCATCCTGCAGCCATGGTGTGGTAGCCTGGGAGGGAGTGCCTCTAGAGCCCCAAGCGCCCCCAACCCTGTGTCTCCCAACCCAGCCCATTCACTGCACAGATTGCTAGCTAATGGGGCGGAGCTAGCTCAAGTGCCTTCTATTAATGGAGCAGAATATAAACAGAATAAAGCCTTCATTTCCCAGGCTGTGGTTTCATTATTAATATACTTTACAGTTCACAGGTTGTACGTTTGCACCCGTGTTTTCTCAGCTGGTGTAATCTGCAGCTCCGAGTGAGAACAGTCATAAAATTTTCATTTCCAGTTGAATGTGCGTCCAATTCGCCGTGAAATGTTCTATCTGTCGTGAATATTAAGTGCACTGAAGCAATGGCTGCTGGATTAGGTAAAGAGGTTCATTCCCTGGCCCCTCCCAGGCTTGGCTAAGGACAGAGGTTGGCTGGGCTGTGGGTGTGACTTTTACTGAGAATCTTTGTGGCGTGAAGCTTGTAGGTTTGAGGCTGCCTCCCGGGACTGCGGTGAAGGAGAGGAAACAGGCCTTAAGAGGCAGCTGATAGGTCAGGAATAATGGAGAATGTGCACTAGGGGCCAATGAAAAGCCATCAGACAGGAGGTGAAAGGGGACTGGAAGTTCAGGTGCAGAGAGGAAAAATGGAGACCAAGGTAATGCTAGGGCAGGGGTGAAGAGGCAGGGGTGAGGCAAGAGGAGGTGGGAGGGGGTTGCAGAGGAAAGAGCAGGCCCGGGTGGAGAGCTTGCAGGTGCAGGAGGAGGCTGCTCCACAGGCATAATGTTACCAGGAGCAAGCAGCATTTTATGTGTTTTATGCACAGTGCCTTTTTAGCTGAATCCTAGCAGTGGGGGAGATGCAGGGACAGTCAGGATCCACAGCACTTGCAAGAGCTTCTGTCTGGTGGCCTGCAGCTTGGAGCAGGGCAGGAGTGGCAAGGGGGCTTGGGACCAAGAACAAAGGTTACCTGCTGCGCTAGGCCTAGAGTGGAAGTTATTGACTTCCCAGCACTAACTTGTTACCCTTTCCTCTCAGGCCACTCCCTGAGCTATTCCAACTAGTTCTGTCTTCCAGATCCCTCCCCTCCATTTAGTTGTTGGAGGGGTAGGATCCCTCACCCCTCCCTGCAGTGCAGGGAGCTCCAAGCCTCTGGGAGCCAAAGCTGGGCAGGCAGAAGGTAGAGAAAGGGAAGTTCCTATATTCCAGCTGATGTTTCCGGTTCTCTCCTCCCTGGGGGCCAGGTGCCCATCCTGTAAGGGTTTGATATGATAGCTGCCCCAGGCTGGAGGAGAAAGCGAGGCAAATAGGAAGACTTAGAAGGAGCAAGTAGAGCCTCATTGCCTCAGGCACATAGCCTCCTTAGCAGAGGTGAGAGAAGCTGGCTATGCCCTGTGGGAGGATCCCTATAAGACACTGACTTGGCTTCCCAGAGCTGAAGTTCTGACTTCAGCTGGAGCAGAGAGCCCCAGCCTGTACTGCCCACCCAGAAGGGATTCCTCCAACTCCAGCCAGCTGGCCCAGAGAGAGAGAGAGAGAGAGTGAGTGTTCACACATGTGTGTGTCTGTATATACATAATCACACAACAGAGTCAATCGGCTACACAACCCTTGGCTATTTAGAGTTAAAGCTCATGACAGCCCAGCAATGGTTATTTTCCTCACCTTTGTGGTGAAGCAATAAAGCACAACTGCCAGGTTAAGTTATTTCTCCAAGTTCCCAGCATGGAACTCACGGGGGAGGCCAAAGAAAATGCCCACATTCTGATTTGAAGTTCTGCACATCCCCCTCCACCCCATATGTCACAATTATTTGTTTGACTCCCTTTTTCCACTTTCAATTGTTTAATTTTGAAAAATATTCAGATAATTTTGTGTTTCTCAAACACAAACCTACTGGGAGGAAGAAGCTGAAAATGAGCTGGGCAAAGATAGCAGAATGTTCAAAGATGAGTGGTCTACCAAGCAAAATCCTAAACATGTCCAGCTATAATCCAAGGATGGCTAGTCTGTATTATACTTAGTCCATCCCTTCTTGTACCAGTTGCATACCTGCTCACCTGAGTTGCTAACCAGTGTCTTGAGAACAAATCCAGAATTGTTCATATGGTGTATAAGAGCCTCCATCCATTGTTCTGGCTCACCACGGCTCTGCAGGGTTCCCAGTGCACATATGACATACATATGTCACTGCAAATGCAGCTCCCTCTAACCAGAACCCTCCCTCCCCCACATCTTGAGCTCACCCTTGCAGTTCAACTTAAATGCCCCTCCTTGGGGAACCCTTCCTCGGCACCTATTTCACCCCCCAAGCACAGCCTCCCCCACCGTCCTGGGCTCCCCATGAGCTTGAGCTGGACATGTATACACTTCAGTTCCAGCATTAATCTCACTGTGATTTGTTAACCATTTGCATGCCCATCTCCCTCGACAGTGGACTCCCTCAGAACAGGGACTATAAAATGTCCATCATTCAACAGATATCCAGCTCAGAGCCTGAGAACATGGGCATTGGAATTAGATAGATTTGAGTTTCAACCCTGGCACCACTTTTTATGCCCCATGAGACTCTGGGTGGATTGTATAACCTACTTGTACCTTGATTTTCTCATCTTTAAAATGGGGATCATTAGCTTCCATAGAGGGCACATTATAACAAAAATCAGTGAGTATATATAGATACTGAACATAAAATAAGCACTCAGAAAATGTTGGTTTTCTTTCCTTTAATATCTCTTCTTTTCCATAAATGTTTATTGAGTGATTAAAAAATATTATTAAGTGCAAAATTAATTAATCATTCAGATTCAGATTATACTGGGGATTCAGAAGGAAAGGATCAAGACCAAGTATGACCAAGGTCTTCCATGAACAGGTGTCCTTGAAGTGATCCTTGATTAAGACACAAGTACCTTTTTCTTCTGAATCTAGGGGTTCACCTCTGCACATTTATAGTTCCCTCTCTCTGTGTCTGTCTCCTCTCTCTCTCTCTCTCTCTCTCATATTCTCTGATTCCTTTCATTTATTGAAGCTGAAAATGCAGCTGACCCTTCCTACCTCATGGAGCTTTAACCCATGTCTTTCTTTAATGTTAAATTTGAGATCACTGACCTCTAAGTGATCTCAATGCTGATCACTGACCTCAGCCCTTAAATACTGAAACCTTCTGAGAACTTAGCCTTCTGTCCATAGGCCCTGGAGAAAGGTATTAAGATGGCATCGAAATGGCATTAGTCACAGCCCAAAGCATCTACACATGGGAGAAAATGGAGAAATTAAGAGAAAGTGCTCTCAAAATATGCATGCCTGCTGAATCGTTAATTCTACCCCTTGTTGCTCAGAACTCCTGCCCTTAAACTGCATTCAGAATGAATTCCACCAGTGGCCCATTCTCAGGGAGAGACGGGAGGGAGAAAACTGTACATCCTTCTCCTGGCTTGTCACTGTAGAGTTGAGATAATAATAGTCTTTTTCTGATCCCCTGAACTTTCCCATCTGCTTCATAAAACAATGGCAATTTTTTTCCCTTGCTCTGTCTTCCTCTCTCTCTCTTTTATTTTTATCCTCCTACACTATAATTTAAAACTGTGGCAGTGCTATAGCCCTTGAGTTTTTTTTTCCTTTCTTCTCCCCTTGCTTTAATACATGACTGTTATTTAAAATGGGCTTTCATCTGAGCACCAGGAAGCTGCCTGGGCAGGGAAACTGCCTTGTGCCTTTACAGAGGGAGGGTCAGACCAGTCTGGCCCCCAGTCTAGTCCAGGACCCAGTTCCCTTTAGCACTGTCATGAAAATCAGAGGTGTTGGTGCATTTGTTTAGATTTCCTCTAAGGCATTTTTAAAGAAGAATTGGAAGCCAAGGTCTTAGGAATGCCCCTACATCTGAAATGTCCATCATATTAAGCTGGTCACCCTCAGTGGCTACTGGGCATCAGATTCAAACACAGCAGTATCAGCTGAATGCAGTAAGTTCATTGTGCCCATAGATGCCAGGAGGGGGACACTTGTCAGTCGCCAAGTGCAGAGGCATTCAGCTGTTGCTATGCAAGATTTTCCTCAGCTGCTTTGCCAATCACACCCATCCTTATGCATCTCTGCCTCAGCTGGATGGGCGATGTACATGAAAGGCCATGGCCAGAGGCTGCTTTCCCTGGGGAAATGTCATCTATTTTAGGTATCAGGAAGGAGGGTACATGACCCTGGTGTTTCCCATACCAATGCTACAGCACCGCTGCTTCTGGTTTGGATCTCTGACTGTTATCCCTGTGCTGGAAAATTCTCCATGCACTGCCTGTCTCTGTGTCAGTTCATTTCCATGTATGCACCTGTACCTCCGAAAGCAATTTTGGCCTTGTGTTTTCTGCCCGAGATCTCTCCAGAGCCCCCTCTGAACTGGCAATGGCAAAGCAATCATATTGTAAATGATCTTCATGAAAGAAGATGCCATTGCAATAAAGCACAGGGGACAGAACAAGGCTGAAGGCTAGAAAAATGTGTGTGTGTGTGTGTGTGTGTGTGTGTATTGTGAGTAGGAAGGTGTGTCCCAGCCCTTGTGGAGATGATTATTCCACCCTTCAGAATATGTAGCCATCCTGCCAGCTGGAGGAGGAACTCTCTGGGGAAGACAGGGCTTGCTGTCCCCAGCTGGTATGCTGGGGAGGCCACACGACCGCTGGAAATGGAGACTGTTATCCTAGCAAGAGTGGCTTGTCTCCCTGGCAGTGATGCCCAAAAGGGCGGATGGCAGGAGGAAGTGCTTAGAGATCCAGTCACGGTTCACACTGTTGGAATAGGTCCTGGGTGTCATTGTTTCACTTCCTTTTGGAAATCCTCTTCTCTTCAATATTGGAAATGATCTTTAAAACCACATAGAAATATGGGGCGCCTGGGTGGCTCAGTAGGTTAAGCCTCCAACTTCGGCTCCGGCAAGTACTGCGTCCAGCTCTGTGCTGACAGCTCTGAGCCTGGAACTTGCTTCAGATTCTGTGTTTCCCTCTCACTCTACCCCTCCCCCACGCACACTCTGTCTCTCTCTCTCAAAAATAAACATTAAAAAATTTTTAAAAAGTATTGTTTTACATAGTTTTCATTTATCATATACTTATCATATCTTTTTATTGCTCACTGCCCTTCCATCTGTTTTTTGTTTTTGTTGCTGTTGTTGTTTTTCTGCTTCTTTAGGGTTTCTTCCTACATATATCTGCTGCTGGTATATTTTCCCATTTGTTAAGTAATGAAAATGACTTATTTTGCGCAGGTTTCTGAAAGGTAGATTTTTTTAGTAGATAATTTTAAGTTGGAAGTTTTTTTTGTTTTGTTTTGTTTTTGTTTTGTTTTTCCATCTCATAAGGGTCTTTTGACATTCAACATTATGGAGGAGTCAGTTGTGAATCTCATTTTTGCTTCAGGGAAATTTATCCCCCCCCCCCCAACCTCCAAGGATCTTTGTTGCTTTTAAGACTTTTTCTTTGTTTTTGTTTGCAATTTCACTATGCTGTGTCTAGGTAGAGATTTCTTTCCTTTTTTTATTTTTAATTTTGCTTGGGATTTGTTGCTTTCTTAAACTTGTGGATTAATGTTTTCATTAGTTCTGGAGATTCTCAGCTATATGTCTTCAAACCCTGCCTCCTGCCCCATTTTCCCTTTCCCTCTCTTTCTGGGATTCCTTAAGAGTGTGTGCTAGACAGACCTCCTCCTTCTTTCTATGTCCCTTATTAATTCTTTTACATTCTCTGTCTTCTTGTCTCTTCATTTTACTTACAGGGTATTATTTTCTTACTTATTTACAATTAGCATAGTCTCTCCTTAGCTGCATCTTATCTTTTAAGCCTTTCCATCAGTATTTTTAGTTTCAGTTATATTTTTCATTTAAAGAAGTCTTATTTTTTTAACATTTATTTACTTATTTTGAGAGAGAGAGAGAGAGAGAGAGAGAGAGAGAGAGAGAGAGAGGGAGAGAAAGCATGAGTGGGAGAGGGGCAGAGAGTGAGAATCCCAAGCGTGCTTCACACTCAGCATGGAGTCCAGTGTGGGGCTCAATTCCACGATGGTGAGATCATGACCTGAGCCGAAATCAAGGGTCTGATGTTCAACCAACTGAGTCACCCAGGAACCCCTCAAGAAGTCCTGGTTTTTTTTTTAATTAAAAAAAAATTAATGTTTATTTATTTGTGAGAGAGGGAGGGACACAGAGTCCAAAACAGGCTCCAGGCTCTGAGCTGTCAGCACAGAGCCCAACGTGGGGCTCAAACCCATGAACTGTGAGATCATGACCCAAGCCAAAGTCAGACGCTTAACCAACTGAGCCACCCAGGCGCCCCAAGAAGTCCTATTTTTATTGTTCCCTTCAAAAGTGCTGTTTTAAAACTTTTTAGTTTTATTTTCCGTGAAGATTTTAAAGTTTGTGATTCATTTCTTTATCCAAAATTAGCATGGCTGTTTTATAGTCTGTGCTTCATAATTCCGTTAACTAACATAGATTTCAGTCAGTTTTGTTGTTGTTGTTGTTGTTGTTGTTGTTGTTGTCTGTCTTACGCTGCTGTCACTTTTGCTGTCTTGTATCTTGCTTGTATCTTATGTCTTGCTTTCTTGTGTGCCTGGTTATGGTCTGCTATGTGATATCCATTGTATTAAGGATAACCTGAAATAGTTTGAGACCTGGGATTATAGTACCTTACTACAGAGATGATTTGGGTTTGTGTTGGCACGATGGCTAAGAAACTCTCTATTCAGAACCACTTTAAACAGAACTAAGGTTCCTCTGATTCCCCAGATCATCCAGGTAAATCAGACCGTACTGCAATTTCTTAGAAGGGATACTCAATGTTCATCTCACTCT
Organism: Lynx canadensis; assembly: GCF_007474595.2. Taxonomy (NCBI): domain Eukaryota; kingdom Metazoa; phylum Chordata; class Mammalia; order Carnivora; family Felidae; genus Lynx; species Lynx canadensis. The sequence goes on from NC_044312.2 coordinate 28,863,077, forward strand.
CCTCTCTTGGGGATGCAGCCTTCCCAAGTCTCAAATTACTGTAGAGATGTTTTCCTCATAGACTCTCTCACTTGCAAAGGGTCTTTGGCTTTGATTTCTGATCCCCTGGACTTTTGTTAAACAAAGGTTCCAACCTTCCTATCACCGAAGATGCCCTAAGGGCCAGCTGTCCCTTGATTTGGTTTCCCTTTAATTTAGGGTTTGGTGAATCCACACCAGGAAGGGGACTCTTGGTGCTTTCAAGAAGGTTTAAGTATGTCTTATCCAGCTCTTTTAGTTGTTTTCAGTTGGAGTGCTGGCTGATAATCTAATCTGTCCTTTCCAGAAATCAGAAGATCAGTATTTTCTTAACCTACATCCATATCCCCTTTCCATCCACATGCTAAAACATATTTATGTGAGGTTGAGTGCACTCTGAGGGAGAAAGGAAGACATGTGGATTTCACTCCAATATTCTCTGGCTGTTTTTTGTCTTTCTAAGTTTCAGTTTCCTCACATGTGAAATGGGGAGACAATAACCTGAACGGCCTACCTCACAGGGTTATTGCAAAACTTAGAGAAGATCATAAGTTTTGTTTTTTTATTGATTTGATGGTATCTATGAAAGTGTTTTGTGAGATGCCAAGCCTACTACATATTTACTAGCTTGCAATTTGCTTGCTTCTCAAAGAGGGTAGAGTCACATGAAAAAAAGTAGACTAGGGAGCAGAGGCAGGACTTCTGTCTGCCTCTGACCCTACCCAGGAGAAGAAAGACTTCAGGCTCAAAGTGACAAAGCCTAGCATCATGAAAGCATGAAAGGAATGTGAGCCCAGGTGGTGCTCAACACCCCCTGCCACTTGTGCCAGTGCAGATAGAGACTGTGGGGGTGGGAATTGAGGAAGTTTGACTTTCCCAGTGGATGTCTAGAAAGGGGTCTCTCTTGGAGCCCTCACCTATCCCACAAAGCCCTCAGACACTCTCCTTCCACCAGCCATTTCCCCAACAACCTCAGCCTGGGCTGGTCATTCAGTGGCAGTTGTACTTGGCCGACCTTTCCTCTGTCATTTTTATTTTAACATTTGTTCCCTGTCTCATGAAAAATTGGAAATTTATCTGCAATCAGCCCTTCAACTCGTCTCCCTATCAAATCCCCCTGTTCATCATTTCTTCTCATTTATTTCTGACAGGCATCATGTAACAAATTCTTAATTTGATGAGCTAGATACAGCCCAGAGGCAAAACAGTGCACTGAAGTCAGGTCTGACCACAAGGCCCAGTTAGTTATCCTGGATGTCCCAGACCATCTACCCATCTGCTCCTGAGAGCTGAGCTCCTAGAAATGAAGGGCGAGTAGGGTGTCTAGGAGTAAAATGGGTGAGGGTGTAGGGAACTAGACAAAGGAGGCCCAAACAAAGGCCAACAGTTTTCTGTAAGGAAGCCTGGAGGAAGGGAGCTACATGGAAGTATGGGGCCCTGGATGTGGGTGTGTAGGTAGTTGTGAACAAGAATTTCATGGCTGGTTGAAAAATAGGACTACTGTGTCTTTGGGATACTCTTTGATAATGATGGTTAAGAAACATGGGCTTGGGTACATGAATGTTTGGGTCTGTTCATGACTGACATAAAGCTGGGCAAGCAAGGCATGCATCTGTGTACATTCCTATTTCTGAAATTGTGTTCAGAGTAACATTGATGGTCTCTTAGAGGTTAATAGATATTTCTGTAGGAAGGAAAAATGGACCTTCGTCAAATAAGTTTAAAAAACTGTATGGGCTCTATTCCCCATTTGGAGATCCATGGTGTATAAGAACCCATCAAAGATTCCGAAAAGCCCTGCATTCAATCTATTTAACCCAAAGTTTCCCCAAACTTATTCAATAAAGAAGTCATTCTTTCCAGAATACTGATTATAGTAACATCCTGCAGGGCACTTAGAATTTGGGGAAAAAAAACATTAATCCTGGAGCAATAGCCATCTGTGTTTTACCTCTGCTATTGAGGGATTTTCTGTCAAACCACATGTTTTCAGAATGGTACCTGTGAGTAAAACTCTCTTCCTAAAATGTATCCTCATGTCCTAAGAGCTTACTGTCTGGCAATGATAAATATTCCCATTTAATAAGGGTCTACTTTTGTCCTACATGATTTATTAGTGCACATCCTGTAATCTTCACAAAGATCCTACAGGATACATGGCATTATCCCCATTTCATGGATGAAAAAACTGAGAGTCGGGCTTGTTTAGTTAATGTACCCAACCAAAGCCAGTGGCTAAGCCAGGACTCTATCTAGGTCTAGCTGAGTCTAATGCAGTGTTTCCCTACCATATTACATCAATTGGGTAGTATGAAAACGGGGCACATTTACAAAGTGAAACAATTTTTTTTTAAAGTAAATAAATTTAACAACCTTTCTAAAGTTATATACAAGCACCATTTCTTGTTAGCTCCAGAAAAAGAATAAAACTAAAAATTATCTAGCCCTATTTTTCATTTCTACTTGCAAACATGGAAATGGAGTTTGGAGAAAGTGTAATGACTCACCCAAGATCATATGGCTGGTCAGTGTCAGTATGATCACCACAAATTACCCTAGCTTTTGGTCTAGAGTTCTTTTTACCCATGGCAAATCTTTCTCCCGCTTTGATCATTGAGATGAGCGGAAACTTCTTATCAGGCTAAGATGTACCAAAGCATTCAGCTTGCAAAGTGAAGATGAGGACCACACCCCTCTCCATATATCCACCTGGTGGATAGCTCATTCCTTGTATGGGAGAGTGTCAAGAACAAAGATCCCTCGATTCATCTGCGCCTGCTGTGGGCCTAGCACAGTGCCTGGTGCAGAGCAGAGTAGGAGCTGAGTTAGTTATTGTCCAGGATTCTCCTGATTTTCTCCTCAAATATAGAGTCTGAAGAAATGAGATGGTCTTTGCAGGTCTAGCCATGAACCCAAGGGGGGTCTGGAGTGCAGCTCCAGACTCTGCCCAAAGCCTCATTCTCACTGTGTGTCCTTTGCTTTCCAGTTCCCCTGCCTCCACCCCACCAAATGCTTCCAAATTTGAGCTGCTGAATAAAGCTGACAGTGGGCCACTGACTGATAGTATTCAGGTCAGCTCCTAGAGGCAGACTGATCTGCCCCATCTCTTGCCAGGGAAGCTTCTTTCCCCCATCCTTACCCTTCTTTTCTTAATTTTCCTCAGCTTTTTGTCTCTTACTTGTGTTACCTATTTTTTCTATGATTTCTCTTCTGTCTTCGTCTAGAAGCATTGTTTTTGTTTTTTCCTCCTTTGTCCCCATGGTTCTTAGAATACCACACATCTCTCCTCACATCTGACACCTTCCCTGTAAATATGCTGTATTTTATCTTTCTTACCCTCATCAAACATCTTCATAGTATTACCTCACACCTCTGCCATGGCATCCTCTCAGAGTAACTGCTACCATTCTCCTTTCTTTAACCGTTCTTTCCTCATTCCCCTTAATTTTCTTTTGCCTTTGTTTATATTATTCCTCTTTTTCCTTGACTCTTCCTTTAAAGAACACCCATTTCTTGCCCCAGTATATTCCCCATCCCTCTGCCATTTGTATATGAGCCTCTTTATCTCTCTTGGCCTCTGTTATTGTTTGCCTTGTTACTAGAGGACAGAGTAGCTCCATTCCACAGAAATGCCAATGGCTGGTGGGTTGAAGGGAAATTGAACTTCCTTTTCTAGTGTATTCAGAGGGGTTCCAGTTGGTTCAGCCTCCTCTGGCTCCTGCCTGTAACTATAGCCTGCGGATCCTCAGCCTTGGCACTATTGACACTTGGGGCTGGGTAATCTTTTATTGTTGGGGGCTGTCCAGTGTATTGTGTTTAGCGGCATCCCTGGGTTCTGCTCACTAGATGCCATTAGTGCCCACATCTAGGTTGTGATGACCAAAATGAGAACCACTTCCATAGCCCACAGGCTGCAGCCTCACTTCTGGAACCCAATGCTGAGGTGAGGACACAAAAGAAGCAGGCATTTGTCAGGATGAATGTGAGCTTGCCTTTTTGTTGCCTTTGGTCTCTTTGGCTCTGCTCCGACCTTCTTTACTAACCCTTCTTTCATCTTTCTATCTGTGTTCTCTATAGCCTTCTTTCACTATAACCCCAAATTCTGTTTCACATGATGACATGACAGGCTTGAGTCCCTGCCTGCTAAAAATGTCCCTGATTAAACCCTTTCAATGATTCTTACATAAGAGGCTCTGTCAGTGTTCCATCTGTACCCTCGGAAGGTCAAGGTGTAACTCAGCTGCTTGAGGGAACTTAGCTTCTTGGCTCCCAGGTGGTTAATGCCTGTTTGATTAGCTGTAAAACAAAATCCAGAAAATGCCAAGAGGCAAATCTCAATTCACCTTTCAGAATGTAGCTCTCTGCCCAGTCAGGGAAGAGGATGAAGAGGGGATGGGGAGTTTCACAGCTGTTAGATTTGTAATAGGTAGCAAGCAAATAGACTCAGTTCTGACTGGCTTTGCTGGTCTCCTGTACCACCTGAGTCACCTTCACCTTTCGGCTGCTGACTCTTGACAGGAAGACAGCTCAGTGCTATTTGCTGCCCTCTCTGCTCAGCTATCCCTTCCCAGCTGGGTGCCCCCCTACATTCCTGGCACCCTTCCTCCCCCTTCCCTAGTCTGATGCCATCTTGTTACTTCTGTAATAAGCTCAACTCCACAGCCAACAAACTGGTGTCCAGTGTGTCTCTCTACCATGCTTCCCTAGGAAATACATCACACTCTCGTATCTGCCCAAAAAATTAAAACCAAAGAATACAAGAAGCCACACATACTCAATGAGCCCTCCCCTACATGAAATAAAACACCCCACCTTCTTTTCTCTCCTCTGTACCACATTTGTGCTCACGCCATCCTGGAAGGCACATGTGGACTATTCAGTCAAGGCTATGGATATGGTGGGTTCCCAGTAATAATCTCCTGTGATGTTTTCTTGCACATACACTATGGTTTGAATATGATTGTTGCCTTGTGTTCTTTTCCAAATCACAGTGCAGTGCCCCCATGTACAGCCATTCATTTATGAAGACAGCACTAATGACTCACAGTAATTATTACTACTCCAGCATTAAGAATACATAGTGCCAGTTGCCCGGTGTTTCCCTCTGGCTGCTGGTGATCACAGAGTTAGCATACGAAGCAAGTTAACCAGAACTTAAAAGTCATCAGTGACCCAGGCCACTGCAGCATGGGGCTTCTGTAACCTGTGTGCTTACTTATCTGGCAGAGCCAATTCATTGCTTTCCACCTTTACGTTACATAACTCTGCTTGCTTTTCTGACTCTCTGCCTTCTGTGCATTCATGGCTCACCACATCATTTTTACCCCAGGGCATTCTTAAATAGGGCTTTCTGAATCCAGTCTGACTCCTACTGTGCTGGTTTTCCCCCTGGACCTGTATTACCAGGCACGGCATGTTTTCAGGTGGGGAGGGTGAAAGTGACATGAATGCAGCATGCGTGTGTCTCTACAAAGCCCTCCAGGTGGTCTTCAGTGACCACAGGAGAGGCCAAGATGGGTTCATCAACCAACGTCTCTCAAGCCCACAGCTCACCTGTGATACCTGCTGACTCCAGCCGAATGAAAGTGGGCACGCCTCCCACAGACCCATGTTGTCATCATCCAGGCCCCCAGCTCCCACAAACAGGATGTGTGTGTTTGTCTGGCTGACTTTCTGCAGGAGCATCTGTCACTCTCCAACATTTCCTTTATCATTGCAGCAAAGTATTTAAACACTACCCACTGAACCCCATCTGTCACTGCGCCCCATCACTGTCAGGGCCCTGCCTCCCCAGGTCTGTGAAGAAACTTGCTGGCAAAGGCTCTGTGCCAAACAACAGGGCAAATTAAATCAAAGCGCGCTCTGGCACCCAGGGGGAAAATGCACATCAGCTTTGACTTATTGCATGGAGCACGCTTACAAGAGAGAAAGCAGCGGCTTTTGTCACTGCAAGGGGCCATGAAAAATGAATTAGGGCCTCTGCTGAGAGAGGGCATGGAGGAGAATCTTTCATTCTGAGACGTTGTCCTCTCTCACCTTGCAAGGAGGAAATAATAAAAGAAGAACTTGTGGGTCTAAGTCTCTCCAAGCTTTGACTGTATCCTCAAGCACTCCTGGGCGTAGAAGGGAAGTGAGGAGTTGGGGAGAAAAGGACTTTTGCAAGGCCTGGGAACAGCCTGAGGCGCACGGTGCTCCCAGGGGCAAGAACAGGAGCAGGTACAGCTGAGAGTAAGCAGCTCCCTGCAGAGGGGAGGCAAGCGGGGAAGCAGGAGGACCAGGAGAAAACTCTGGGTCTGGTTCTCATCCTCCTAATTAGTTTGAAACTTGGATCCATAGTATTTCTAAACCCTCTCTACAGGTCACTTACTGGGATGACCCTTCTTCACACTCGATCTCTCTAAATCCTCACATTCCTATGAGATGAGGAACATTTTTGCCCATTTTACAGATGAGGAACCTCAAAAAGATTAAAGCAATTGCTCACAGCCATCCAATTTGTGTGTGGCAGGGCCAGGATTCAAGTCTACATTTGTCTGACTTCAAAGCCCATTGCTTCCCTTCATTAAAGAATTCTCCCTCCGTCTCCCAGCTCCCTGTGAGACACAGCTCATTTATTTCCCTATAATGAGGGAGGGGCCTCTGATTTCCTAATAGATTCCTCACCTGCCATACTAATGGAGCTGGCATTCACTGTGGGTTTAGCCGCAGAGTCTTACCCACCAGACACATTTGTACCTTGTGACAGCACTGAACACGTGGACAGCTGCTCAGGCATTTCTAATGCAGCCCTTCCCAGGCAGAGATCCCAGTTACAGATAACATAACTCCATCTTCCTGGAGAGGAGGAACCCACAGACCCTCTCTAATTAGATCTCAGGCTAGACAACTCAACCTTATGCTTCAGGAGCTGGAAATGCATGCCAGGGTATTAGGTGCTCTGGCAGAAAGGGCACAGGACCAAGGGATAGATTTTCTCTGCTCTGACCTCCTCTTTTCTATCCCTGTGTATCCATCTGTGGGTTATTACACTCTGCGATTGTGCATTTTCCTCAAGTTCAGGGCTGGGCTTGGATAAAATATATTGGGCCCTGGCTTACGTGGCTGGTAAGTTTTCCAATTTTCTTCAGGAGGGTGGCTGAATGTTGCCAAATGTCTGGCCAGTGGTTGGACTACCTATGCACTTCAAACAGAATGTGCCACCCTAATGAGTGTGTACTTCTTGCACTTTCATAACTGGGTGATATCCAGGCCCAGTTTTGTGCTATGCCAGTGTACTTTCTTAAGTGCTTGGGCTTATATATAACTTTGGCTCTCCTTCAAAGATTGTTGGCCATAGAGAGAAAAGCAAACAACTCCAGACCCAGGGCCACAGTATGGAAATGAGCCTTTTATCTGACCCACCCTTTTCACTCAGCACGAGCACTAGGGTATCATATGTGGGCAGAATAATGTGTGGCTTTATGGAAAATACATAAGCACATTATTATAGTGACCAAGTGTTCATCCATAAGACAGTGACAAGCACCCTTCATACATGTGACAGTCAAACAAATGTTTGGCTAAATTCAGTCAAAATAGTCCAATTCAGTAAAAACTCAAAATAATTCTGTTAGGAAGCACCTTCTATGCTTAATTCCATATGATTCCTATTTGTAAACCCACAAGTGATTAAATGGTAGAAATATTGACTATCTCTTTATGAATCTGATATAAGAATTGACCACCCCCTATGCCTCCCATCTATTTGAGAAACTACTGTTCTATAGGTTGGCTCATGTGGGTAGGACTGATGATATGTAAGTATATTCTATCTATAATCTCTCTCCCCCAAATACGTAATTTCCTAGTACAGTCATGCCTTTAGAACAGTTACCATTGTCAATGTGAATGTAAGTTTTGATGGGATTAATATTATAAAAAGAGTTAAATTCCACTGCATAATCCTAAAAGATAAGACCCCAGGGCAGGATGAGAACTCTGCAAGAGGTTCACATGAAAGTAATGGAAACATGGAAACCAGAGCCTGGAAAGTTGCCACTGAGGAACAGCCATAAAACAGGCCTTTTATTGGTCACTAATAAGTCAACAAGGGAAGTTTTGAGTAGAATCAGTTGATGAAGGGATTTGCCAGGGGGAGCATGGAAGATGTGCCCTGAGAAAACATGGAGGGTATTTTGTGACTAGAGTACTGGGGAGGGAGAGGACTACCAGTTGGGATAGTTGGTGACTCTCTGCTTCACATAGAACCCATCCTGACCCTAAACTCAAGATGAAAACCTGGGTTGAGTAGATAATCCTTTCTTCAGTGATCATTGGAGGCCAGAGATAAATTACAGGTTTAATCTGGAAAAAAATTTAAAAATCCCACAGTCTATTCTCTCTCTCTCTCTGTCTCTCCCTCTCTTTCTCTTTTTAAGATGAGAGAACACAAGTTCAGAGAGGTTAAGTGAATTTCTCAAGGTCACACAGCTAATTAGTAGCAGAAGCAAGACTAGAATCTAAGAGTTTGACGTTTATCATAATATTCTTCTTAAAACATCCTGTTGTCTTTTTGTATCACCATGCAGATATTTAATGTTGTTTGTTCATTTTTAAGAAAAGTTGACAGTTTTGCTTTACTTACTTCAAAATGTGGATGATATAATTAAAAGCTACAGAAACCAGAAGATGAATAAAAGATGGCCATAACAAATCTTTGGTATGGTACTCAGTAGTGTTGAGCAGGAAATCTGGTACAAATCCATGTCCTCAGATTTGACTTGTCTGTAGCTGGCACAACTAGATTATGAAATACTTCAAAAAATGTTTTTACTCACAATCTGGCCAAATTGACTTGTTTTGGCTAAAGACCTGCAGCAAAAGAGGGTCACCAGATGGAAAAGCCCTTTGTCTCCAGAGCATGGCCTGATGCACAGCTGAGTTTTTAGGTGTTGGCAATAGAACACCAGGGAACCTTCTGTTCAAATATGCCCCAAACTCAGCAAATCATAATCCTCAGCCTGGTTTGGAAAGTTGTTTATAGGAGTCTTTTCCTCGTTTTCTTCTGAGCACCTCTCATAGGCTCACCTTCTTTAGGAGAGGAAGACAGGAGGCATTGCAGCTTATATAGGAATGGAGTCATGGATAGAGTTTATGCTTAGGAGCCTGAGCATTTGGGTTCACTTTCTGGCTCTCATCATCCTAGCTGCATGGTCTTGGGCATATCTGTTAATTAGACAAAGAGAGGAGACGGTTTGCTAGTTCATTGGTTGGCCGGGTGCACTAAGCCACCTGCTTTACCTATTGAAAAAAGGTGGGCTTTTCATCGAGAAAACTGTTCTTTAACCAAGGAAGTACAGATGGCTTCATCTACCTTCCAGAACTTCAAAATAAGCTTTCATGAGCCTTCAAATATTACTTCATCTCCCTGAGCCTCAGTTTTCTCAACTCTAGAGTCAGGGTGGTAACGATACCCCCCCACCCCCTGCCCCCTAGGTATTAGTCCACCTGGCACCCCCCTCTGCCCACTCCCAGCACTGAGGCTGGGGGAAACCAGCCACTCCTTGCTGTTGCAGTGCTTACAATACTTTGAAGGGTCAGGTAGAGCAACGGGGCAAGAGGGAGCAACACGGGAAGAGGGAAAACCCAGGATCTTTTGCGTTTGGTCAGAACTGGATAAATGCAGAACTGGGGTTAAGATTGCCAACATTTGGAGACATCATTTAGAAGGCAACTTAATTTCTAAGATGGAGATTTGAGCATGGAAGGCCATGGGAGCACATTCACTGATAGAACATCTGCACTTCATTGTCTAGAGAATGGTTTGGTTTCAGGCTTTGGTAGGGCAGGAGCTTCCACTCAAGTAGTTTTAATAGAAATGGAGCATGCAGATTTCAAGAAAAGAAATGAGTGTAAATATTGTGAGTGGAGGAAGAGAGAAAGCAGAGAGATCATGTTTGACTAGTCACAGTGGGGAAATGTTTCAGAAACTCTATCCTGGAAATTCTTAGAGCTGAAGCAGGTGACTGGGTTGAATCCACTGTCAGCTATGAGTCCAGGTCTTGCTCCATGGGTACACATTAATGAGGCTGAGAGTGGACAGGAGAGCCTCCAAACTGGTGGGCCTCCACCAAGATTGAAGACCATCCCGGCATATGCAGTGAGCACTCAGCATTTTGTACCTTTGGCTTCCCCCCACTGCCTCCCTGCACAGCATCCAGGGAGCCCTGCCTGCAGAGACTCTGAAGCTGGTGCCTTGGCCAGAGGGATGCATAAATAGTTTCCTTCAGGGGCATTTGCAGGGCAGCAGCCCTCGCCACCTTAGCCCAATGGATTTCTTCCTTAACAGCATCCTAATTTGCCCCACATATGCAAACCTGCCACCCGCCCTGGCCCCTATCCCTTCTCAGTGTGCCAGTTTCCTGGGATTTCTCTGTGTTGTTTGGTCTGAAGTCCCAGGGGAAGTAGGACCTGCTGACACTGTGCTAAAGGATTGCCTCTACCTCCTGCCCTGACTCTGTTTTGCCTCGGGCTGATGCCCAGGTGGCCTGATGCCCAGACAGCACGTCACCTGGAGCATGACTACTCTTTTCTCTCAAAAGTCCAGCCCCTGCCGTTCTCTCACTACTTCTACCTGTGTGTCACCTGGGTTGCCATCTTCCTCTTGGACTTAAGCTGTGATTGCAGACTCCTGCCCTGGCCTTGTCTGTCTCTTTTCTCTGCTTCTCTCTAGATCTGTCACCCTCCCATCCCCAGCATGTCACAGTCCAGGCTCTTGCTAATTCAGTCCATCTCTGCTCCTTGCTGGTGCCAATGCTAATTCAAAGGATACAGTTTATCCTAAAAGGCTTATCTTTTATTTTGCAGTAGGAAGTATAAAATCATGGGCCATTAAAAATCCCATAGAATTTGGGACTCCTGGGTGGCTCAGTCAGTGAAGTGTCCAGCTTCAGCTCAGGTCATGTTCTTGCAGTTCATGGGTTCAAACCCCGCGCTGGGATCTGTGCTGACAGCTCATAGCCTGGAGCCTGCTTCAGATTCTGTGTCTCCCTGTGTTTCTCTGCCCCTCCCAGGCTAGCATTCTGTCTGTCCCTCTTTTTCAAAAATAAACATTAAAAAATAATTTAAAAAGAAATCCCATAGAATTCAAATTAGAGAGCATGGTATTCTTTTGATAAGTAATGGAGAACTGGTATTTACTTAATGTCTACGTGGCCCAGGGCATTCCTTTTCTCTTGCCTGGGTTTTTGCAGTACCCTAATAACAACTAACTACCCCTCAGCCCCTCTTCAGCTTATTAGTGGCATAGCACCCACAGTGATCTTACTAGAGCTGCATCTTGTTACACTACTGCACCAAAGCCTGCAGTGCTTTCCCATCTCACTTAGAGAATAAGCCTGCATCATCTCTCTTAGGGCTTCATTTCCTCTGTCTCTTTGCACATTCTATTCCATCCATATCGCCTTCCTGTCTGTTCTTCAGATATATCATGCAGATCCTTCCCCAGGGCCTTTGTACTTGTTATTACTTCATGGGTTGTCCTTCCCCAGATATCTACATGGCTCACTTCCTCATTTCTTTAGTTTTACTCTCAAATGTCATTCTGTAGCGTTTTTCTGGGTTTCCTGCATCAATTTATCTTTCCATCACAGAACTTCTATCCCAGTATAATTTCCTACCTCTCAGCACTGACCACCATTTCTGTGCTATATATTTCTGTATTTATTTTACTTATTTGTCTCCCCACTTTAAGGTATAAGCTTCCCGAGGGCAAGACTGTATTGTTCACTAATCTATCCCTAATAGCCAACATAGTATTTGGAATGTAATAAATGCTCAGTTAAAAATGTTTAATTAATAAAAACCCTTATTCATCCCTGTTGACAGTTTAAATGACCATCCTTCTAGAAAATTTTCTGTACAATTATACATATGTGCATACATAACACACAAGCCATATGTAAATGGAATTCCATTGTACTCACCTTTAAAACTACATATTTTAAACTTAACAATAAATCATATAATTTTTTATTTGCATATACATAGATAGTGGCATTCAGTTCAGCACTGCACTATCCATAATATGACCAGATTATAACTTATTAAACTTTGTGATAGTCATTTCTAGTGTTTCACTCTTTCCAAGAGTATTTCCCTGAAACACTTCATACAAATATCTATGTGTGTGTATGTACATATATATGTAATGTATGTACATATAATACATATATATCACATGATATACATACAATATATGAATACTAAATATATGAATATTTCCATTGGTTGGATCCCTACAATGGACTTGCTTGGTCACAGGACATGTTTATTTATGTGTTTGCAGCTAGATTGCCCTCCCCCCCAAAAGGGTTATGTCAATGAACACTCTTGCCAACAAGTGGAAGTTCCCATTTCCCAGTCCTTGGCTCTGAAGAGGTACTCTCAATACTTTACATTTCTGCCAGTGTAATCAGCAGGAAGTGGTACCTCCCTTTAATTTGCATATCCCTGTTACTAGGCAAGTTACCCTGCAATTTTTTTTTTCATTTCTCAAATATTTATTGGGTATTCGTATTTCTTCTGGGAATTGCTTATCCATGTTTTTCATCTATTTTTTCGTTGGCTTGTTTATCATTTTTAAAATCGGCTTGTGGAAGCACTATATATATATATATATATATATATATATATATATATCATAGATGTTAACCCTTTGTTATAAAGGTTGCAGATCTTTCTCCTGGTCTGTCTCTTGCCTTTTACTTTGTTTTATGATGTCATTTGTCATACAACAGTTTTCAATTTGTATGCAATAAAACCTGTCAATCTTTTCCTTTATGACTTCATCATATCTTGTGTTTTGCTTAGGCAGGCTTTCACACACAAACATACACTGTATGTGCACTTGGTAAACCATCTCAAACCCCTTTCAAAAATAAAGGCAAGACATAAAGAAATGAATGAATTAAAATAAGAAGAGTTCCTTCCAGGCACATCACATGGAAGACCGAGGTATCTTATATTTACATAGCACTTTTACTTCCCAAGTGTTTTCAACTTTATTATCTCATTATTCAGGTCTGCAATTTATCCAATAGACATAACTGCCGAAGGCTCCCTCAAGCAGCTGCTCATTGCATTTACCACTATTCCTTCTGCTCTACCCCTGGAGGGATGTGCAGGCCCCTTTAGGTTCGTAACAGGGGGTCACAGCCTTGCTCCACAATCCCAGACCCTCCTGGTGTGTCATTAGTAGGTGGATGCAGGCATGGGGAACAGAGCCATGTGCCAGGTAGTTCAGGAAGCCCCATTAATTGATGAGTGGTTGTGGACCTTCTGTAGCATCATTTGCCCTGATGTTTATAATCCCCAGCTATTTATTCCCTAAGAGGGCAGTCACTGTGAGACCGCAGGAGGTTACAAATGTCACTCTCCATGGATAGCTAAGAAGCATAGTGGGGAGAGGGGGCAGGGGACAAATGGAAAAACTTGTCATCCACACTTCCATCCAGGAAGCCCTACACGCAACTGATTACATACTGACAGTCCAAGAAAAATCTTATAATGTTAAAATGAGGCAACACAGAGGGAAGAAGACAAGACTGGGCATCAAAGTCCAGAGGCTAAGGTGAGCATATCAGCTCTCCTGCAGACTAGCTGTGATGGGGCAAGTTATTTTAACTTCCCTAGTCCTATTTGTCTTTCCGTTACTGTGACACTAGAATCTACTCTTAGCTCCTCTGATTGTTCTGAGAATTAAATAAAATTATACATCTGAAGTATGTTAAGCATAAGTATCCCTTAAGAAAAGCCAGATATTTTTATTAAGAAGTTATAAACTTCAATAACTTCTGGTGTGGTTGAAAGGAAATGGCTTCTGTGGACAAAGCTAGGTTTTACTCCTGGCTCTACTCTTTTTAAGCTATGTGATGTTGGGTAAATTACCCAACTTCTCTGATAAGCTAAAGATCTTTCCTTGCTCAAAGGGGACATCATATCTGCTCTGACTTTACCCAGAAATCACCTAAGCTCTCCAGGGCTTCTTGAACCTAACTAGTATTTGGGTTGTACTACTTAGGAGTCTTTGCTTGCACTGATTCTGACTAATATAAGCCAAAGAGTGTCAAGAATTTGGAGGCCCACAGAATCTATTGAAAGCTGGGCAAGAAGGAGGGAACATGACAGAAGAGGATAGAAAGAATGAAGCACATGAATAGTAGAATTATGATGATTATGGTAATGAGAATGACTGATGACATAGTCTCCCTGTATATCATGTGCAGGGAATAAACCATTAAATTATAATACCAACTGGAGGGGATATACATTATTATTGTTCCCATTTTATAGACAAGGAAACTGAGGCTGGGATGCATATTATAACAAATACTTACGAAAGTGGCAGATCTGGATCTCAAATTGAGGTGGTGGGCTCCAGCTGCAGGTTTTTCTCACCCAATAATGCTGTTAGGATTCTCCATCCATCTTGGTTCAGGGTTCATGGAAAACAGAGCCTTGAGCCAAAATCTTACCTGCTAACTCCTTATTCAGGGGAACAATCTCAAAGAAAGAAGACAAACATGAAGCAAAACAGAAAAGGAAGAGAGGTGAATGTAAAGGGTTGCCTTGCTAGAGCTGGGTGCAATTTCATAGTTCTGCATCTGTCACCTGGTCCCTGGGATGACTCAGTAGAATCCTGTGAAACACTGGGACAATGATTGATCAACTGGCTCCTTCACATGGCCAGTCTTTCTTGGTTGAAGCCCACACCACAGAGCATTAACTCCCCACATCTCTGGCTGTGTTACCCAGTCCAGGAAGCCAGATACTCCCCAGGGCCAGTCTGGCCAGGGTGCAGGCACGGCTGTCATCCCTCTTGTCATTCACACTGTATGTGGGCTCCTGGGTCTGTTGTAGTAGTGGCCACCATGGCCACAGAACAATGTCATGCAGACTAACATCACTTCTGCTAAAAGCACAACATTTGGCCAGAGCAAACTGCTGTGAGTAGAAAGTGAGTACCAACCCCCACCCTCCATTTGGAGACTCCTCCAAATATTATTTCACATGAAGATCACTCTATCAGGGCCAAATGGAAACCACATATAATGAGGAGAGAGGCCTTTAATCTCTTCCTCTGAGATGGCAGCATGATCTAAGTTTTAAAGATAGAGAACTCGAAGACTGGAAGGATTATGTGATTTGAACAAGGTTTTATAGCTATTTAGACATGGAGGTGGAAAGAGAATCCTGGTGCCCTAGACCTTTGTGAGTGAAGACTTCTGGATTTCCAATTTTTGTCAGTAATATGGATCTAATATGCTCCTGACAGTTTGGGGGCAGGTGGGAAGTGTTACCGAGAGAAAAGCTACAGGTGTGTGTGGAGGTAGATTATGGTCACTTGTTTTGGAGTAAGCATATGTAATGGCTGGATAACTTAAAATCTGAACCAGAGAAGTGCATTAATAGAGTTTGACTGTAATTTGTTTCATTTGAAGCCAAATGATATTTTTAGAGAGTAACAAACATTAGGGGTTGTTAGTCCTCATCAGGGAAGGTTGGCATATCAAATTGTGATGAAAACATCCCACAGGATGCTCAGGTAACATGAGTCAAGATGGGGGGCATTCACCATTTATCATAATTTTCATGTGCTAGCACCTTGTAATAAGGACAGACAGTATCTTATATGTATATATGGTATTTCTTTTCCCTGGAGTAGTTAGATCAAAGTAGTTCTCCTTATGAAATCTCGTTTAGTCTCATAGCAAAGATTCAGTAGATGAAAGGCTAAATGTACAGTCTGGGAGTACAAAATCAATTAATTTGAAAAACACAGTGTAATATATTATACTTAGTTACTTAGATGCTGGTGCTAAAATATTGTAAAGATCATTGGAAGACAAGTTATCATTTAGATATACATATTTGTCACCCTTTGGTTATACCACTCTCCTTAAATCTACTGGAATTTACATAATCTCGCTTACTCACTGTCTTTACCCACATTCAGTAGGTTTCAAATACATGCCAAAATCCTGATCATAGGCATTTTCTTGGAACAAATTTTCATTCTAGCTTTGCCCAGATGCCTATTTTTTCTTCACTTAAAAACTCATGGAAAATCATACCTTATCTATGAAGCCCCCCCCCCCCCATGGAGTCCAAGTGGATGCTTTCTTCAACATGCAGGAAAGAAACTAATACATAGGAAAAATAGTCAAATACATCACTAAGAGTACTCTGTCCCCCTTGGCTCTATTAGGCATGAAGCTCTTAAAAGTCTGAGACTGGAACATGCACCCAAGGGTTCATACCTACATTATTGCCAAATCATGAATTTAATGAATATTTATGGAGCGCTTACAGTATGTAAAGTTCAGTGCCAGTGTGACATTGGAGATACATAAATACAAAAGACATGTTTCCAACAGGTGTGTCTTCTGAATGAAATATGGCCCTTTGTAGCAACGTGGGTGGAACTGGAGAGTGTTATGCTAAGTGAAATAAGCCATACAGAGAAAGACCGATACCATACGTGTTCACTCTTATGGGGATCCTGAGAAACTTAACAGGAACCCATGGGGGAGGGGAAGGAAAAAAAAAAGAGGTTAGAGAGGGAGACAGCCAAAGCATAAGAGACTCTTAAAAAACTGAGAACAAACCGAGGGCTGATGGGGGGTGGGAGGGAGAGGAGGGTGGGTGATGGGTATTGAGGAGGGCACCTGTTGAGATGAGCACTGGGTGTTGTATGGAAACCAATTTGGCAATAAATTTCATATATTAAAAGAAAAACCAACAGGTGTGTCTTCTAAGGTAAACTTTTGGAAGCCTTATATTTTCTTGATGATCACAAACCTAAAGTAGGTCTGTATAACTACAAGGAAAAGGAAAATGTTTCGACTGTCTCTCCATGACAGGCACTATGCTGGTTAAATGCACCTTATTATGTTATTTTGATCTAAATCACAAACATGCAAAGTAGATATTGTGTAATTTTTCAAATGAGGACTTCAGACTCCATGAACAGTTCAATAAAAATTTAGCAGCACACATATAATAATCTAAAATCTCCTGCATCATGTTTTATTTTTGCTTTAAAAGGTTGGCATAAGATCTTGTTTGGTGAGAGAAGAGGCTGCCCATATGTTGAGGCTTGGCTAATGGTGGTGATTACTAATTCAAGTGTGTGTGTGTGTGTGTGTGTGTGTGTGTGTGTATGTGTGAGAATGTGTGTGTCTTTAGGGGGGAGAGATGAATTTAGGATAAACCTGCACTGTTTTTAAAGGTAGTGTGGGCTAATGCTAATTTTGTAGTTAAAAAAAAGTCCCAGTTTGCTAGGGGACAGTGATGTTATTAACGACATCTCTAATAGAAAAAAAAATAATATTGAATCTGGGTTAGGGGTCTAACAAAGGTCAGAGAAAGCTGGCTGTATTTATTGAGTGATCTGAAGTGATCACTCAGACATGGTCAGTTATGATGGCTGAGCCTCAGACATAATCGAAAGATCATCAGGATCTCCATTCCTCCTGATGCCTTTATCCCCTGTATTCCAGAGCAAAAGCAACGTGAAGGCTGTGAGGGGAAAATAAAATTGAATCTGCAGGCTGACTCTGTGTGTCCAGTTGAATTAAATGTAAGGATGTCTGCTGTGTGAAGCAAAGAGAGAAAACTCAGGAGGAAGTATAAGATACTGCTCTGAATCAGAAAAGCCGAGAACACAGAATAGCATAAGAAATAAAATAAGGAAAAGCTACCAACTGTTTTATGTGCTTTAGAATTTGTCTTCCATTTAGACTTATGTTCTATTGCAGATCTGAAGATCTGGAGTAGAGGATAGAGAGGGAAATACTAGTGATTTTATTTTTTAAGTTAATAACCAAAGGTAAATCTTCGCTTTGAGTTTGGATGGAAACAGAATGGACAAGCTCTAACTTGCAGGCTAACATGCTTCCTTGGCTAGGAGACCATTGCACCATCTACCCCGACAGAAAATTAAAAATATTTCAGTAGGCTGTGGTACTTCTCTGCGTAGACTTGTGTTAATAAGATATTTAGCTGTAACAATCCCGTCCAATAGGGCAGATAGTTATATAGTCCTCGTATAGTTCAATCTGTGCAACAACTCTGTAGAATAGGGAATGGATAATGTTCCAAGAACAGCAAAATGTTCTCAAGGTTCATTCATGTTGTGACATTTATCAGTGCTTCATTTCTCTTCATGATGGAATAACATTCCATTGTATTGATATACCACGTGTTATTTATCCATTCACCAGCTTATGGGCATTTGTTTTTTTTTTTATTTTTTTCACTTTTTCACTACTGTAAATAATACAGGTGTGCCCTTTTGTGTGCAAGTTTTTATGAATATATTCATTCCTTTTGGGGTATATACCTAGGAATGGAATTGCTGGTTCACATGGTAGTCTTATGTTTCACCTTCGGAGACGTTTCCCAGAGTTGCTGCATTATTTTAGATTCTCACCAGAGTGCATAGGGGGATTCATTTTTTTTTTTTTTTTTAGTATCCATATCAGCACTTGTTATTATTCATCTTTTTGATACTAACTGTCTTAGTGGATATGAAGTATTATCTCACTGTGGTTATGATTTGCAATTTCTTCACAGCTAATAATGTGAAAAAAAGGGGAAAAGCTTCCAGTCTTTCACGTTAAGTTTGATTCTAGCTGTGGGCTTTTCATAGATCTACTTTATCAGGTTGAGGAAATTTCCTCCTATTCCCAGTCTGTTGAGTCTTTTTATCAGAAGGGAGTGGTGGATTTTGTCAAATACTATTTCTGATCTATCGACATGATCATGCATTTTTTGTACTTTA
The DNA here is from genome assembly GCF_007474595.2 of Lynx canadensis. Lineage (NCBI taxonomy): Eukaryota > Metazoa > Chordata > Mammalia > Carnivora > Felidae > Lynx > Lynx canadensis. The sequence continues at coordinate 28,881,918 of NC_044312.2, forward strand.
TTCTGTTGATTTGGTATATTACATTAATTGATTTAAAGATATTGAACCAATCTTGAGTTCCTGGTATAAATCTCATTTGGTCATAGTGTATATTCATTTTTGCATGAATCTGGATTTCAGTTGTTGCATTTATTTGTGAAAATTTCCACATCTATACTTGTGACAGATATTGGTCTGCAGTTTCTTTTATTGTGATATGTTTGTCTGGATTTGGAATTAGGGTAATAGTGGCTTCGTACAATGAGTTAGGAAGTGTTCTTTTTTTTAAATAATTTGTAAAGAACTTATATTAATTCTTCTTTAGATATTTGACAGATTCACTCGCAGAGGCATATGGGCCTGGCCTTTCTTTGTGAGTAAATTTTAGTTACTAATTAAAATTTTTACTTGTTGTAGGTCTATTCATATATTTTTTAATTCTTTGTGAGTCAGTTTTAATAGTTTTTATCTTTCTGTGGATTTCTTCACTTCATATGTTACTTATTTTATTGGCGTATAACTATTCATAGTATTCTCTTGTGGTCTTTTTTTCCTGTAAGTTTGGCTCCTCTTTCATTCCTGATGTTAATAATTTGAGTCATTTCCCTCTATTTTCCTGGTCACTCTTTCTAAACGTTTGTCAAAGAACTAACTTTTTGTTTTATTGACTTTGTTTATTGCTTTCTATTCCCTATTTTATTAATATATTCCATATTTTTTATTTTCTCCCTTGTGCTTGCTTTTTTTTAATTTTATTATTATTTTTTCTTTAATTTACTTCCAAATTAGTTAGCATATAGTGTCCCTTGTTCTTGCTTTAAGTTGAGTTTGCTTTTCTTCTGGATTGGTAACTAGTTCCTACACTTACATTAAACTTACCTTAACTGATAAGGAAGGTTCACTGTGCCTAGACTGTTGTACAATGAGTTTTATGCTGCACATGTGCTTTCCTTATGAGAGTCTAGAATTTTGATATATAATATGCAGAGGGTGCCAGTCCATAATTAAAACTATGGGCACTGTCTCTAATGGGCTTCCTTAGGCAGAAATATTACACACATGTTGCTGTATCTTCATTGCTGGGGGAAAGACTGTGCTCTATGCGACCCTTCATGGGAGGAAGGGAGTATATAGACGCCTCATATGAATTCCTTCTGACTCTGCCTGTGTCTTTTTCCTTTATGACTCAGCTATATATCCTTACTACATCTCTGTAATAAATCCCAGCCATGAGCACAGCTACATGCTGAGTCCTGTGAATGCTTCTAGTGAACCCTTTAGTATGAAAGTGGTCTTAGGGACCCCTGACATATTATTCTTGCCTTGTTTCATACTTAAACCAGAAGACTTCATTCTCTCATTGTTAATTTATTATTTACTTTTCAAGTGACTTATGATTGAATGACTTTACCATTGCTTGATATTTTTCTAAGAGTACATTTCTCCTGAACAGGAGATAAGACCAGAGCTTATGCTGTGTGGGTATGAGATGACCAGGTATTGAAGGAGAAGGCCTTTATTTATGACTATAAAAGGGATTAAAGGATGATATTGTGGTATCTGAAGAATGACTTAACATCTTTTGCAGTTTTTCCTCTGACTTGCTTTTCTTCTTCTTCACTTATATAGCTCTTAGTTTCTAGCCCAATGCCTAACACAGTAGGTCCTGAAAAAGAAAAAGAAAAAAAGGTCTTCAAATACTTGAATCAAAACACAATCACTATAAGGGGTTATTATTAATTTTATCAAATGCATAATAATATTTGGTAATGTAATATCAAAAGCATTACTTTTTAGGGATATATTCTGAAGTATTTCCAGAGAAAATGATATAATGTCTGGGGGTTACTTTAAAATATTACAGCAAACAATGGTAGTAACTACAGTGAGGTTTTCAGAATATTGATCATTGTAAAAACCTAGTGCTAGGTATACCATATTTAAAAGTCTTTTAAAAATATCAATCAGGGGCGCCTGGGTGGCACAGTCGGTTAAGCGTCCGACTTCAGCCAGGTCACGATCTCGCGGTCCGTGGGTTCGAGCCCCGCGTCAGGCTCTGGGCTGATGGCTCGGAGCTTGGAGCCTGTTTCCGATTCTGTGTCTCCCTCTCTCTCTGCCCCTCCCCCGTTCATGCTCTGTCTCTCTCTGTCCCAAAAATAAATAAACGTTGAAAAAAAAATTAAAAAAATAAAAAATAAAAATATCAATCAAATGTCCTAAAATTTTCAAACAAATAGGTAAATTCTGGTTGGGGGATTTTTATCTCCTGAGTTCCAAAAAATGAGTAACATATTTGACAATTAATTTTTCATGATGGATTATTGAGAATTATAAAGATATTGGTACTGTCAAATCATCAATTGTTGAAACATAAGAGAGATGCTTGTAGAAATAGCGGTCTGCTTTCATTGCTTCATCTTCCTTGGGCCATGTTCACTGCTTAACTCACAAGGGTATAATTTCTTAACTCACCCTGCACTGGGAGAAACTCAGACAACCACATGTTTTATAGATGCCAAATCTAATAGACACCTCCTCACCTTACTTCAACTGTTTGCCTTTATTTGTAGTGTTTATAGACTGCTCAATTTCTTTTGGATTTCTATTCCTTTACTTTGCATCTGTTCCATGCAGCTAAGAAACTATCCCCAAACTTACTGGTGTAAACCAACCATTTTATTACACTCATAGATACCTTGAGTCAGGGATTTGGACAGAAGCCAATGGGGCCAGCTTGCCTCAGCTCTGTGACTGGGAAGACCTGAAGGCAAGGCTGACTAGACAGCTTAGGAGGGTGGAATCACCTCAAGGTATTTTCACTCACCTGTGTAATTGTTCATACTGATTTTTGGCTAAGACCTCTGTCAGGCTGTCAGCCAGTCTCCTACATGTGGAGTCCCTGCATGGCCTTGTTTGGGCTTCCTCACAGCAGGACTACTGGGTTCCTACAGAAAAAGTGAAGCTGTAATACAATCTCACCCAGATATAAGGAGAAGGAATTATTGACTCTGCCCTTCATTGAAGGGATTGTCAAAAGTCAGTGTGACATGGAGACATTGTCCAGAGATCTGCAGAAAACACTACTTCCTTAGCCTCATAACAGTCTCAGCATTCTCTTCCCTCATTAAAATTGTTTTCTTGAATATCCAGTGGAAAAAAGACAATCTCTTCAGCAAATGGTGTTGGGAAAACTGGACAGCAACATGCAGAAGAATGAACTGGACCACTTACATGATACACAAAAATACATTCAAAAGGGATAAAAACCCTAATTGTGAGACAGGAAACCATCAGAATCCTAGAGGATAACAGGCAACAACCTTTTTGAGCTCGGCTAGAGCAACTTCTTATTAGACATGTTGCCTAAGACAAGGGAAATGAAAGCAAACATGAACTATTGGGTCTTCATCCAGATAAAAAACTGCACAGTGAAGGAAACAATCAGCAAAACTAAACAGCATCTGATGGAATGGGAGAAGATATTTGCAAAATAAAGACATAAAGAAAGGGGCTAGTATCCAAAATCCATGAAGAACTTGTCAAACTCAACACCCCCCAAAAGAGTAATCCAGTGAAGAAATGGACAGAAGACATGAATAGACACTTTTCCAAAGAATACATCCAGATGGCTAACAGACACATGAAAAGATACTTAACATCACTCATCATCAGGGAAATAAAAATCAAAACCATTGTGAGATACCACCTCACACCTGTCTGAATGGCTAAAATTAACAACTCAGGAAACAACAGATGGTGAGGCTGCAGAAAAAAGGGAACACTTTTGCATTTTGGTGGGAATGCAAACAGGTGCAGCCACTTTGGAAAACAAAAATTCCTCAAAACTTTAAATAGAACTATCCTACAACCCAGCAATTGCACTACTAGGTATTTATCCAAAGGATACAAAAATGCTGACTCAAAGGACCACAAATAGCCAAATTATGGAAAGAACCCAATCGACTGATGAATAGATAAAGAAGATGTGAGATTATATATATATATATATATATATGTATATATATATATATATATATATCCATCCCCTATGACATTTTTCCTTTCATCTCATTCCAGACCCCAGCTACTATAAACTATAAATACCACCAAAGTGCAGCTGCAATGAACAACCAAAGAAGGAGGTCTGCATAGTTCAGGCTCCACTCCTGAGCTCCAAATCCAAATATCTAACTATTTAAAAGACATTCTCATTTTAATGCCTACAGCCACTTTAAACTTATAATTGGAGTCCATCATCTGCTTCTTGTATTCCTTATTACAGGGAATGGCACTACTGTCCTATCGTCTCACACAGAAAATATCAGTTAACTTAGCTTCCCTCTTTTTATTTGACATATCTTTTTAGTTTCTGAGTCCAAGTCCTTTAGAAGCACTTCAAATCCTTCTGAATATCCTTTCAATACATTAATTTCCCTCCATTACCACTGCCACTGCTGGTTGAGGCACAGGTTGTACCTTACCAGGATCATTCACTATTTCTCTTGCTGATCTCTTTGTCTCTTAGACCTGTGCTTCTCTACTTCATCCTCCATTCTGCTGGTAGAGGGCACTATCATAGATATTTCATTTTGTTCTTCTCTTGCTCCAATTTTATAAATGGTTTCTCTTGCTCCTTAGGAATATCCTAAAACCTTTTTGTCTGTCATATTTAGATCTCTACCCAAATGCCCACCCTTAATGCCCACTATTCTTTCCACTATTTCACTTTAAGCCCTGGGATCAACAATTGATTTATAAACACCTCTCAAATACTGCTTTTTCTGTCTCTGTGCTTTTGCACATACTATTCCAGTTTCCTAGAATCCTTTCCCCCCTTGTCTTCCAGGCTCTTTGTTTATGTTTGACCTTTTAAAATCTCAAAAAAATAAATAAAAATAAAATCTCAATTTAAGTGTTACCTTTTTCTGGGGCTCCTGGGTGGCACAGTTGGTTAAGCATCTGACTTCAACTTTGTCTCAAGTATGATTTCGTGATTCCTGCATTCAAGCCCTGCATCAGGCTCTCTGCCGTCAGTGCGAAGCCCTCTTTGGATCCTCTCCGTCTCTCTATGCCCCTCCCCCACTAGTGTTCTCTCACTCTCTCTCTCTCAAAAATAAAAATTAAAATAAATGTTACCTCTTCCATGAATATTTCCCTGATAAATAACTCCCTTTACCACTGCCCCCCCCAAGATACAAACCCACCAGAATTAACTATAGAGAGAAGAACTCTATAGTCTTGTGGATGCAATACTCTGATTGCATTGTTTCCTTTACACACTTCCAGTATAAAATATCCCAGTGTGTTATAATGGTTGCATTACATAATTCTCCAGAGGCTGTAAGCCTCTTAATGCTAGAATTCTGCCACAGTAATTTCTTAATTATTAACCCTATTAACAAATAATTATTGGTATCTCCTGTTACATGCCAGTCACTGTTGTCAGGTCATTATCTATTTCTAGCTCCTGGTAGGTCTTCAGAAGATTTGTGTTGAGTTTTAAATAAATAAGCAATAAACTATTATAGGTGTCCACTAGTGTCTTTAAGAGGTTGTTGAGGTGAAATGTGCCAACATTGCATGGATCTAAGCTGGGGTCATTAGAGACATTCTTCTGGGCCAGAATTGTGATTTACATAATTCAAGTATGTAAATTTGAAGTTTGCTGTTAAAACTCTCTTGATTAATTTAAAAGGCTGTTGACATTCATATCCCAAAGAAAAATAGTAATGTAGCATCATGAGATTTCAGGCCTGGGAGACTGTCATGCTGTTCTAACAGTATTCCTTTGGTGGATTCTCTGGGAATCTGCCTCTATTTGCTTCTGGTTGTATAGACAGCACCCAGATTCCAAAGCAACAAATAGATCTTCACCCTCCTACAGAGTTGGCTACCATTGCCCACAAGCCTACACAGACTATGCTGGAAAATTAGTCTTGAGACAAATAACATTCCACTTTTAGCAGCTCTTATCACTTTTTTTTTCTTTTGGCCTCTATTGCATTGTAGACATTTTTATAATGGGCATAAATCTTCATTTAATTTCATTTGACATACGCTGCTTTAAGAGTGCCACATCACCACAGAGTATCACTTTTTTAGTAACTGAATTCTGCTAACAGCTGTAAAAGAACAACTCTGGGTGTGATCAGGGGTGATTTGGAGCATGGCCACATTTAGATTGGTTAAATTTTCTGTTAGTCCACACACCAATTACTCAAGCATAATCACAAGCTTGAAGGGTGCAGGAACTCTTATAAGGAAGTAACATTGCTACCTTTATCAGTGTATTATTATTTTTAAGTAAGTACCTGATAGTGTCTAGGTAAATAAATTCTGTTCATACAGAAAGCACAGTGTGCCCCCAGAAGGAAAATAGTTGAAAAATATTTTTTCACAATTCTACTTATGCAAATAACACAGAAATATTTGTTGACTTTCCACTGGGTGCTGTTTATTGTGTCTTATAGAGGAAGAGGTCCTTGCCCACCCAAGAGACTGTAGGAGAATCTTCTTTCATAAACATAACCCCAGTTTATTCTTATTAGAGATGTAGAAATATAGAATCCTGATGCCCAGAAATCATCTGTGAAGCCTGATTCCAAAGCATGAAACATAAAACCTGAAGGATGACAAGACAGTATGTAGTCACTCACATATAGGTCAAGCATGGGCATATTTTTCTTTTAGGTTTAGAATAAGGGTTAATCACATAATCTAGAAAGCATTCGGGACTATCTCTTTGAAAATTCTCATAGTTATGAATAATATCAAAAATTAACCTCACTCATGATGAAAAGAACAAGAAAGCTGAGAATTCTTTCAAGTCTTAAAAAACAGCATTGTGATATTAATAACATAGATTAAATTTATTTTTATTAACTCCTACTTCTAAGATTTCAACCAGTGTGCTTTAAGCCCACATCTTATAATACAGTTATATTTTATTTGCCAAAAATGACTACATATTGATATTTCAGAAATGCTGCAGGGCCTTTATGTAACTAGTTGCTATTTTACCTCAAAAAATAAATAATGCTTCCTGTTTTTACTTTTACTTATCTGGAATAAGTAGCTATTGACATCTGCTGAAGTCAGTATAAAGATTTATTTACCTGAGTGCAAATATTGACCAATAGGGAGCCTGGCTCAGTGTTTATATTGAAGGACTATAAATTTTGATATTGACTGGCTGAGACATCGATATTTGCATTGTTGTTAACATTTTAAAAATCTCCATGAAATATTCTTCAGAAATTCTCTTGTCATAAGTGTAGCTGAGCTAGAGCTGTTTGGGGAATAGCTTGTGTCTGGAAGCGAGTGGGTAACTTGAAATACTTATAAATTGTTCTGGTTTCCAAGTTTACATAAAGACACATTTTTTATGGTGATGGATAAGAGTGATTATTAGGAGCTTTCAGATGACAAACCAAGAACTCCACCCCCAGGTCGAGGATTTTGTCTAAAACAGCTCCCTGAGCAGAAATATTCTCCATGATCAGCTTATGATGTGAAAATCTCATGTTTTCCAAAGAATATCTGATCTCTGATAGAGTTAGCATCATTAATTCTAACTAGACTAACTCATAACTTGGGATATTTATACTGAGCTTGGATGATTTTCTCCTTTATGTTTCCAGCAGAAAGAAGATGGTTTAAAACATATTAGGGCAGGTAAAATGATAAATTAAACACTTACTGAATTTAAAAGAGAAATTACACAAAATCTTATAACTTATACCTATGAATGCCTGTGTTTACCTGTAACTTGTTGAATACAAGTGGTGTGTGTATGTGTGTGTGTGTGTCTATGTATTTATATGGTATGCATGTTTTTTTTTTTAATTTGAGAGAGACAGAAGCAGAATGAGTGGGAGAGGGGCAGAGAGAGGGAGAGAAAGAACCTCAAGCAGGCTCCATGCCATCAGCGCAAAGCCCAACATACGACCTGAAATCATAAAACCATCAGATAATGACCTGAGCCAAAACCAAGAGTCAGACGCTCAACTGACTGAACCACCTAGATGCCCTGGTATGCATGATTTTTAATTAATTGTTTGGATAGATCCAGGGTTACATACCTGCAGTAACATGCCTTAATATTATTGTATGTACTTGGAACAAAACAAAGCATGGGCAATTCCTATCATATAGTGTATGAATTAGACTTCTGGCTATTATTCTATTCTTAGTTATTTACAAGTGAGTAAGGTCATTACCTACTTTGTCCAGCACAGTAGCTGTAGGTGAGTGATTCAAGGTAATGAGCTCCATAGACTGTCCTAGTTCAGGGTTTGATGCCCAATGTCTCTATACAGAAAGGCAACTATGACAGCCTCCTGATCAGAGATCACACACCTTGGGAAGATGGAATATTATGCCTATTAAAGTTTGAGCATGAATTTTGATGGAAAATTTGGCATTTAAAAAAATATTTGCATCATGTGTATTTTCCTGGAGGATTGGGGGAAAAAAGAAAAAAGAAACATCTAATATGCCCTATCGTTGCTTAAACCTTTTCTCTAGGCTGTTCTTCACAGCACCCTGTTCTAAGTTGGTCTCAGGGACTGACAGTGCTTTCAACTAAGAGGGCTGGAAGGGAGGCCAAGATGGGCAAGACTAAAATAGGCCTTCCCTGTTAAATGAGGGGCTTATTAGGGAAAGTGGAAATTTTCCTGCCAATAATGGTGGCTGCAAATGAAACATTCAGCTCTTGCCCAGTTCCTGTGGCAAGCCCCTGTTATGTCTTTGCCCTACAGACACCATTTCCATCTCCTCTTCCCACTCCTTTTCTTGTATCTTCCTCTCTCCAGCCTCCCCGTGCTTCCCTTCTCCATCCCTTTGGGGAAGCTTCTTTACCCAGCATTGGGCCTGTGTGTCAGGCCCAGTGTGCATGTGACTGAGCACAGGGCCCTTGAGCTAGCTGTGTATGTGTCAAGCTGTGAGTGTGTATGAGGTTGAAGTTATGTGATTTCCTAGGGGGAAAAAAAAACATCTGGTTTATAAGAAAACGTAATACACTAAAAAGAATTGAGAAAGGGATTTGGGAGACTGAACAACCACTAGAGAATATGATTATAGGAAGTCAAGTGCAAATGAATTAAGGACTTATGATTCCATGAATGCTTCCCAATATAGAACATCTGAAAAATAGACTTAAAGAGAAATAAATGGCAAATATAAGTATTCTGCTAAATATATAAATAATAAAATGTGCTAACATATGTGTATATGTGAGCATGCATATGAGTGTGTCCCAAATAGGCCTTCAATTTTATTAGCTTACACTTTGGGGTCTATGTGCATGCCCAAAGAGAGTACATGGTGTATGCGAATAAAAGGAAAAACACAGTGCTCTGAAGATGTCCTGGGTGAATACATGTCTATTTTGAAGAATATTGAGTAATAATTAAGGCTAGTCATTCAGTATACATTTATGTGGTTGGCAAGGACAATGTATTTTATCCCTGGAGGCAAGACTGTTCAAAAGTGAAATTTTAGTTCTTTATATGCTTTGTGAAATATATTCTCCTTTTTTTGTCAAAAACCCTTAGAATTGTGTGCTATACACAGAGACTAGAGTTAGTGTTTCCCTGGGAACTGAAGCAGTTCTACCAATCAGTGTAGAGGGGAGACAGCGTGGACAGGACACAAAGCACAGAGTGGAGAATGGGATTCTTAGTAGAATCCAGAACCAAGAGCCACAGAAGAAAAAAGGGCTATGAGTTTCCCAAAATATCCCCAATTATTTGAAGGAACCCTGAGTTTCTCAGTGCACTGAAAATCCTGATTTACTTAAATTTAAAGAACAAGTAAATTTTAAGAAGAGCTCTAAGCTTGGGAACATCCAAGACTTTGACTTATGAAATATAATTTGTTTGGCACTTATGTTGTACCATGCACTGTATTAACTGCTAAAGGTAGTTACTTTTTTTTTCTTTTTTAGGTATACATTTCTATAAATTTTAACATGTTCCTCACCACTAAAACTGAACAGAATACACAACAGCCCCATCACCCCAAGACATTTATTATGTTGCCCTTTTGTAGTCAAGCTTTATAAAACTAGAAGTTTTCTGTTGAAAATGTATATGTTCATTTCAAAAGTATTCATTTTTATTTCATGGGCCCTAGCTACTACCTGCTTGAAAGTCTCATATTTGCAACATATATAGAACTTCTGAGGGTTGGTTTCTGTTGTCTTTGGCCTTGTGAGTTGTCGAGCATTTCCTTGTTCTTTGTATAATTAGTGATTTTGGATCATGCCCCACATGCTGGAATATTAGGTTAGTAGGCTCTAGATTTTATAAAAATCCTTTCAGTGATCTGCTCAGAGATAGAATTGGCTATTTTTACAGCCTATTAGTTCAGTTTGGTCCATGCCACAAATATTGACCCTCTTTTTGCTGTCTGTGGTTCCAATGCCAGTTCTACTCCAAAGTCGTCACAGTGTTATTAAGATATGTCTTCCATTGGCTAACTAGGACTCTGGGTTAAACAAGACTTCAGTTATTGAAACTTTGGGTATGCTGTTTGGAGTGAGTTCCACAGATGTTCAGAGGTGAACTTGAGGTTTTACACAGTGTTTACGTGACCCTTTTCTTGAGCTCCCTTCTCTGTGATTTCCTCCTACTCTCTAGCACTCATGGTCCCCTTTTCTTGCCCTATGCCTAGAAAACAAAATTATTAGACTTTCCTTAATGATTCTAATTTCCTGTGTCTGAGTCAAACTCTGGGGCACAGCAGTGAAAGAGGACAAAAGGAAGAAAAAAATATGTAATGGAAATTCCTTCACATTTTTCAGACCACAGGGGTCCTTTTCCTTAGTTCTTTTGGTCATAAAGAAAATTATTTTTTTTAAGTTTTAGGTATTTTTGTGGTCACTACTGCCACTACCATTGTTGCTGCAGGACTGCAGCTACAGGACTGAGGTTTACCTCAGGGCAGAGCCAAGAAGGGAAACAGCAAAAAACAAAACAAAACAAAACAAAAGAGAATGTCCCTTACTCTCCCCATCTTGCAAGTTTCCCCTGTCTTCATCCTCAGACCCAAAAGAGAGGGCTTACATTTTCTCAGTTTGCGTATATCACACCATTTCAGGATTCTGGCTGTTCTGCGTTTATGCTGAAAAAGAAAGGGAAACAAAGCAAAACAGGAAATTTACCACTGTTTTGGTCTTTCTTCAAGTTTTGATTTACCTCTCCAATCTACCTGTTATTGTTTGTTTTTCAGAGTAATTAGATGATTTTTAAATGTATTCTGTCTAGCTGTAATGAGTGGAAGACCGTAAGGTGTGCTTAAGGTACAGTGAGCTTACTCCATCTTAACTGGAAATGCAAGTCCTGCAGAGGATTAATGATAATGATAATAATAATAATAACAATAATTGACTAAAATGAGTCCAATTTTTAATTTTTTTTTTCAACGTTTATTTATTTTTTTTGGGACAGAGAGAGACAGAGCATGAACGGGGGAGGGGCAGAGAGAGAGGGAGACACAGAATCGGAAACAGGCTCCAGGCTCCGAGCCATCAGCCCAGAGCCCGACGCGGGGCTCGAACTCACGGACCGCGAGATCGTGACCTGGCTGAAGTCGGACGCTTAACCGACTGCGCCACCCAGGCGCCCCGAGTCCAATTTTTAAAATAATCACCATGAATGTGTAATTTTTGGGTAATGTCAGCAAACACACATCCCCCACCGGTAAACCACTGATGTAAGAAAGATGGAAGCTGGGAGTAATAGAAAATGGGACTAAAGTCAGGTATGTATGTCATGTGTTATTAAAGAATTTAATAAGGGCAGATTTCTTTGTTAGGCATCCCTGAATATGCATTTGATTATAAAGTGGGTTACTTGAAAAAATTCTGTCCATACAGATATAGACAGAGAATTAGTGTGGACCTAGTTAGTTATAAATTTACTGACAGCAGGGAACATATCAGCTAATATATTAATTCATTCCTTCATTCATTTAACAGCTATATATTGCAAACACTATGTGCTACATATACAGAACTATTATCTGCTCTTAGTGGACTTTTAATCTGAAGGGAGAAACAGAAAAATAAACAGACCACTTCAATATGATATTATAAGTGTTAAGGTAGAAAAAAAAACTGGGTACTTATGACATACGATGAAGAGAGGGATAAGGTGTTATTCCAGGGGCACCAGGAAGGTTAAAGAAAGGGGCATCTGGGTGGCTCAGTCAGTTAACCATCTAACTCTTGATTTCAGCTCAAGTTATGATCTCACAGTTCCTGAGATGGAGCCTTGTGTCAGGCTCCATGCTAACAGCACAAAGCCTGCTTGGGATTCTCTCTCTCCCTCTCTCTGTCTTTCCCTCAGTTGTGTTCTCTCTCTCTCTCTCTCTCTCTCTCTCTCTCTCTCTCTGTCTCTGTCTCTCTCAAAACAAATAAATAAACATTAAAAAAGAAAGGTTGAGGAAGGATTCCCATATGAGATGAGATCTAAGTTGTGACCTGAAGGAAATGGATAAGGCAGCCTGAGAGAGAAAGTGTTTCTGGGTGATAGCATGAGTAAAACCAGGGACCAAAGAGAAGATGATATTCTCGTGGAATTACAAGTTGTTTTTTTGTTTTGTTTTGTTTTGTTTTTAGTGAGGCCTGAGCCAAGTACAGAAATATATTAAGGAAAAGGTGGTAAAGAGAGAAAGAGGGGTTAAGTCATGATACACTATGTAACAATTTATGTTTATTTGGTGTTTACTGTATCAGCTGTACCTACCTGGTAGTGTTATTGGAAAATATTGAATAGATAATAATTTTTTAAATTAGAAAGTCCAGAGGCTGTTTCAACAGTATGCTCTGTGTTGAGCATGGAGCCTGCTTAAGGTTCTCTCTCTCTCTCTCTCTCTCTCTCTCTCTCTCCCTCTGCCCTTTCACCACACTCGTGCTCTCTCTCCCTAAAAAAAGGGAAAAAAAGAATTTGAGATGGCACATTTGGACAATAGTTTCAAGATGCTTAGGGTTGTGAAACAGTGTCAAGAGAGGAGTAATGTTAAAACAGACATTTAAAAAGTGAAAAAAATCTGAGTGGATTACAGCTAGGAACTAAGACTGGGATAGCAAACTCATTTTTATCAGTTAAACAAAGTCAATTGGAGTAACTGCCTGGAATGGTGCCTTTAAAAATAATTTTTAAAAAAATCTGTGAGGCATAAATAAATAAAACAGAATGATGTCCTCAAAAAAGTGAGAATGGAAGAAATTATAGATCAAAAGTAAGACCTTTTTTTTTGTTTTTTTGAGAGGAGACAGACAGCTGTTCAGTTAGAGGGCAGGAGAAGAGGAAGAGGAGTTGAGGGTACCCTCCAGTAAAAGTTTACAATGATGGGTCATTTTCCACAACTCAGGAGACAATGTGATGATAGGCACAGATATAGAGGTCTGTAGATTTGATTGTGAAAAAAGGAGTGATACTGCCTGGTGGCTTCTGGGTCCCCCTCATTAGCAGATCATCATCAGAGGATGGCACAGATCATCATCAGGGAGATGATGACCTGGCAGTGAGGTGTTTGAAGAGAGTGAACAAGAAAAATGAACCTTGAGAGAGGGGGAGTCTGGTTATCAGAGAAACACTGTAAAATTCCAGAGCATTGGTGAGAGCTTATTTGTGATGAATGTCTGGTGAAGTCAGGCTCCTCTTTGTGTGATACTCCTAGAGTAAACACAGAGAATACAGATATCTGGATCTATGTAGAATGAGGCTTCCTCAGGCTAGTATAATGTACAGGTAGATGTGAAATAGTTGTGAGTATTTTCCAGTGAGAGACTACAGTGATGGGTCATAAAAACCTAAGTTTTATCAAAAGGGATGCCAAACGAAAAAAGAGTAAAAAGTGTTGTGTCAGTGGATTTGAGGCTTCAGGGAAATAGAATAATGGTTTCCATAAAGTCATTAAGCAAATGTGTAGGCAAAGATATGAAGTCATGGACAAAGTGAGATGCTCAGATTCATGACTTCAGAGGTGGTACAGTTTCTTATGAGTTACATGTGTGCGTGTGAAGTAGGTCACTGAAGTGAGCAGAGTAGAAACTCATTGGAGATAAGGGATAAATAATGTGAGAATCAAGTTTTTGATAGATTATGTTTCTGGACAACAAATTCACTGAGAATGATAGGTTGGAGGTGGCATGGAGTTTAAGACTCTAAGCCAGGAGCAAAGGTTTTCAATGAATGGGAAGGGATGACCAGGAGGTCAGTAGAACAGATGTGTAGTGAGGCAAAGGAGTGTGCAATTAGGTACAGGATTTTATAAAGATGGAGTCTAGAAATTTCACTAGAAAACAAAGATACCAACAAACAATAAAATACATCAGTAGCCTCCACTTGATAGGGTGGGTCAGTGGAATGCATACCCTTAGACTCCATGACAGTGAGAGGGAGGTATCTGTCCAAGAAAAGTGGGAGGAGATAAGGGAGTCTCTGGTCACTGCTAGAGGTACAGAAAGCAGAATGGAAGAGGTTTGAAAGAAAAGGTAGTGTGAAGTTGAGCCAGATTAAAGTCCTGTGAAACTGTGAGATAAGACTATGGGAAGTAGAAGGCGACTGGAGAGATTCACACTTGTACATGAAAAGTCAGCAAACTACAGTCTGTAGGCCATATCCAACCAGCCACCTGCTTTTTTGCATGTCTTGCAAGCTAAGAATGACCTTTACATTTTTAAATAGTTGAACATTAAAAGAAGAACCATATTTCATAATAAATTAAGATTATATGAAGTGGGAATTTCATTGTCCATAAATAAAGCTTTATTGGAAGGCAGCCACTGTCACCCGCATATACTCTATGGCTGCTTTTGCACTACAACAGCAGAGTTCAGTAGCTGCAACAGAGGCTGTATGGGCTACAAGGTCTAAAATATTTTCTGTTTGGTCTATGTACAAAAAGTGTGCTGCCCCCTTTTCCGCTTAGATGGGTTTCCTGGAAGGAGTGGTTATTCTAGCCAATGCCAGGGTCTTTGAAGCCTAGTAAGACACTCAAGTGCTGTGCAGACTAGCTGCTCCCACAGACTTCATACAAAAATGTAGTTGTGTCTAACTACTTCCAGAGTAGTGACAGTAGTTTTGATGAGAACACAGTAGTCATGGGAGCGAAATTCTGATTTACCTAAGCAACTGGATAATTGCCTTTAGCAAACGCATGCATTCTGCTCGCTTTCTTTGTTGTTTGATGTGTAATTTTATCATCTGCTCAAGCTCTACTCTCTTACACTCTCCTCCTCTGTTTCACTGCCTCTGTCTCTTTCTCTCAACCCAGACTTTACCAGCCATTGACTCTATGGGCTGCTTCATGAGCTTCTATCCACTTGTCCACTGCACCATAGAAGGTGCCAGTCAAGTCTTAGATGTGGCAATTAGTCTCCTAAAGTAGAGAATTAAAACAGAAATTAAGAATAACTTATGGCCCATCAGTTAAGGCAGTTCATTGTTTGCATTCAAGAATCAGTGACACTTTGGTCAGTGATAAAATAAAATGTCCCTTTATCCCATCTCTTGGAACTGTAGGAAATGGGAGCTAATGCAGTTTAAATAAAGCAGTGGAGGACAGGTAGAAGCGAAAAGAACATGACACTGTTCATGTCAGTGGCAGGCATAGCCCCTGGATCCTGAGAAGGAGAGAGGGCAGGGGACTGTCATGAGCACATGTGTGAGAACAGGGACATTTGTTTGGTCTTTTTGTGCATTTTGCTTTCAAACTTCATGGAGCAGGTGATAGGGAGAGCTCAGGGTGCTTCTGATGCTATAGTACAATGTTGCTGTATGAGGCCAAGTTCAGTATTTTCTCAGTAGAAGCAGCCGTTGCTTGAAACCACATCCCCACTTACCAGCTTCCATGCCTGGTGTGATGCTGCTTATTGTAGTGCTTATTGGCAGTGGTGTTTCTACTGCAGAGGCTCCCCCTTCTCCTGTTGAGGCCCATTTTGTGTTGATGACAGCACTTTTTCCCTGCCTGTCCCAGGAAGGTAAAGAGCCTAATCACATTGCTTGCAATCATTCCACCACTAATTACATATAGGCAGAGCTGAATCACCAAGCTGATTCCAGTTGGAAAAAATTCATCCAAATTGACTATGACATAAGAAAGCTCTCTGAGACACTTCTGATTAGGGCACGCTGCATCATAACTCGTTCAGAGGAAGCAGGGACATTAGCTACAAGAGCTTTTAACTAAGGATATTTGTGGAGATGGCCAAACCCAGCTCTTATTCACTCCAGGCCTAGCTTGATGAAGGCTTTTTTAGCTCACCTTAGAAAATGTGGAAAAAATTATTTAACTTATGGACATTTGAGAGGTCCAGCCCTTTATCAGAGAGAAAAAAAAACTTAAAAAAATAGACCTCTGCTGTTTTCTCCAAAAGAAGGTTTTCAATAGTTCATTATGGCAGCCAGAACAGCCACCAGAATTATAGTCAGTTAATTCATTCAATCTTTGGCCATATGATCATTTGGTGCCTTCTTTGGTTAAACACTGCTATAGGTATTAGAGATATAGAGACAAATAAGAGTCCTTCTTTTCCTGAAATTTTAAGTCCAGATGGGTAAACATATGCAAATACATAACAATGCAGTATGATTAGTGCAACACTAGGAACAAAATAAACTGGGTAGAAAGGAAGCAAGGAATTCTGAATGTCAAGAAAACGTTCATTCCCAGAGGAATGATACCTGAGATGGTTTTGAAGAATGTGCAGACATTTGAAAGGGGACATAGGGGCGTGAGATCCCCGGTGGAGAAGGACAAGGTAGAAAGGCACATATCAATAGCCTAGTATTTTAGGAACTTGCTGGTGTGTCCAGTGAATGTGAGGAGAAAGGAGTTGGTAAGAGAAAAACCTGGAGATGTAGACAAGAGCCAGCTGCTAAGGAGCCTGTATATGCCATGTCAAGGAGGAATGTGGTGCAGTGAAAGGATTTAAGCAGGGGTGTGATTGTTTTTTATTTTTAACAATAATTGGACAAAAACAAAAATAATGAGTTGGAAGCAGGTAGATCAGTAAAGAGGGTATTAAAATAATCTGCAGTAGATAATGGACACCTGAATTAAGATAGTTAACAATGACAAGGAAAAGAAGGAAATAGATTTAAAACCCCTAAGGAAGGTAAAAACAACATGATTTGTTGAAGAGAAAGAAGAATCACATGTGACTCTTTTTTATTTTACTTTATTTTATTATATTTTATTTTATTATTTTATATGTTTTATTTTATTTTATTTTATTATTTTATTTTATTTTATTTTAGGAGGATGGGGAGTTAGCCAGACCAGCAACAGAGCCGAGTGGACATGGGGTGAGAGCAGGTTTGAGGGGCAAGATGGTAAATTCAGCCCATGGTGTCTGTGAGACTAGTGAGGCATTTGGTGGGTGGAAAGTTCAGCAGAGCCTCCTGGGGTGGTGATGTACATGTGGAAATTATGAGCATAGTTGGTATTTAAAATGTTGGAATAAGGTTTCAAAGTATAGGTTGACCTGGAAGGGGGTAGATGTAGCAAAGTGGCCCTGATTTAAGGATTATCTACTGTCCTGTGGTTTGTTCCTTCTAATATGTATTGATCATCTTCCATGTGACAATCACCCTTCAGTGCCTTCCACACGCATTCTCTCATATAATTCTCAGCCCCGGTCTGTGAGTAATAAGAAAAGTCTTCACATTTTGGTAATGGGGGAACTGGGGCTCAGTAATTTACTCAAAGTTCCCTTATTTCTAAAAGAAATAACCATAATCAGGATTCAGACACACCATGCTTGTTCTAGTAGATAATGGTTGTCTTGTCTATGTGGAGTGCATTTCATCCTGGACCCACGGGTGCATGTCTACTTTTAGATTTTATGTGAAATGAAGACAGGTTAATGGAAATATTAGTAGTGTCACTAGTGAAAGAGTAAATCAACTCTGCTTTTTCATACATTCTCTTTTCATGGATTCCATGTGGTTGAAAAGTCCAGCTGTATATAGTGGAACGTTAAGAATGGACACATGGCCCATGTACATGTTGCAGGCAGTATGATTTGGTAGCAAGTAGCTTTTGTGGTGGATAGATTTTGAGAACTATTTTCAAAGATACACACACACATACACACACACACACACACACACACACACACACACACACTCAAAGGCTGTAATAAAATATGGCAAATATAAAGGTTTTCAGCCATGCCTTCCTTTCTCTCTGGGCCCAGATCATCCTACATCAGTAGGCTTCCTTCTATTCTATGGGTAGTTCTATTTGCTTTTCTCAAGGCATTTTCTTACACACATTCTTTTACCCCATGCCAGTTTGAAATGTTGGTATACTCTCTACATGTCTAGTATTGATGGTACTTTGTAGACTCCCCTCATGATCTAATCTGAATATATGCATTAGATTACCTTAACCATAGATATGACCTCACCCCAGCTTTTCTGCTCCCTTCCTTCCCCCAAATGGTCATTGAGTGTTTGCTTGATACAGTCACCAATAGATGGGATTCTTCAGGGAATTCATTCTGCTCCCTATCTGAGGATGCTGCATGCCAAGAGAAAGCCTTATCCTTCTTCCCTCTGTGTCCAGCAGGCCCCTGGCTAATCAATAGGTGATCACGGTGCTCTGAGGGAATGGGCAGAAAGCTACACACTTTGTTCCTTTCAACCTAAGTCTTGATGGGCAAAGCACTCCCCCCTCTTTTAGTGAAGAAAGAACTCCTCAGCTCTGCATAAATATTCTTCAAAAGTATTATTTAGAAGTTACTTACCTCCCCATCCTCCCCAAAATATTTAATGACATATACACAATGCTGTGTTTTTTCTTCTAGAGTTCTGTCCTTCCTATCGTTAGTTTTATTTTGAGGAGCTTTTCTGTTTTATCTTTGTGGGGCTGGGCGTTGATAGAGATTTGATTCTGTATCATCACTGGGAGACAAACAAAAGGAACAAGAAGTGTAGATATTAATCTTTTTCAGAAAGGTATACAATCCTTCATTAAGGAAAACACACACACATATTTGCACATGCATCAGGTCATTTCTTGAGAGTCAAAACCCCTAAGGAAAACATACACATATATGTGCACATGCATCAGGTAATTTCTTGAGATTCAAAACCTCCTGGGGTTAGAGTTCCAAAATTCTCAGATTAATAACTCCTGTTTTTAATCTAAAAAGTATCTTCATGACTAAATTACAGACCAACTGTACAGACTGCTCTGCTTTTCCCAGGCAATTCAGAGCCAGGTTGTGAAGGTGACTCTGGGAGTGGACTTCTGGCCTGAGGGTATGCGGGCTGGTGTTAGGAGAGCCTTCCCCCATTAGGAGCCTCTCAAGTAAAAATAATTCCCTTAAATTAATCTGAGCAGGAAATTTCAAAGCAATTAAATTCTTCACATTTCTCAGCATTCAGTACTGACTTATATCTCTAGAGATTTAGAAAAACAGAAAGCAAACAGCCAAGATACTGAGGTAATATGACACTGAGGAGTTCTATATTTATCCCCTATCAATGTCTTTCAGATCAAATTGGCTGAGTTTACAAATCAAAAGCTGATTTCTTTCTTTATTTATTTATTTTTTTTTAGCAGCCATCAGCTGCACTGCTGCAAATACCCAGGTTCCAGACATCAAGCTGCAAACTCCAAACATCCAGCTGTGTGCTTTCTGACTCTGATATCATCACCCATAATAGAGGGTCTACATGCAAAACCTAGCTGACAGGCTTCATGCAAAGGCTCACAGAAGAGCACACAACTCCCAGGACCCAGGCGGCTGCCAAAGCCGCATCTGCACAGAGAACTAGTGTCATATCATTAAGGGAGGAGATAGGCCTCAGAGATACACAGGGCTCGGCCCTGTGGAGTCCCAGGGCTCATTTTCATATAATTACATTTTGGGCTTCAGCTCCTCCTTAATACAAAGTTTATGATTATTCCCAGAAAGTTTCCTAATCAAAAATTAACGGAATTCTTTTTCTTTTTTTTCCCCTCTTTATATCTGTATAATAATATATTACATTTTTATATATGTATATTCATACATATTCAAACAACAAACATATATTCAGTTTTATCTATAAGATAAATTCTTAATATATGCTAGGATCTATGCTAATTGTCTCTCTGTTATCTTTGCTGGTAGATAATAGATTGATAGATAGGCAGATAGATAGATAAATATAGATAGATGATAGATAGATAGATGATAGATAGATAGATAGATAGATAGATATGCAATTTATAGTTGGCATCAGTGTATGTAATGTTTTTATTGGATCTCTATCACTTTATGATGGAATCAGGTTAATAGATTAATTTTTAAAGTCTCAGTTTGCGTTCTCATCTTAAGCAGAGAAGGTCATGAACAGTGAAGCTGTCTGGGGAATGATATCTTCTGTGTGTAGAATGTGGTACAAGAGGTGCTGTGACCAGCTGGAGTTGCTCAGAACAACCAGTTCTTAGGTCTCTAACAGAAAGCTGAGGGAAAGGATGAGATAATTTTCACAGGTATAAGAAGAGGCCATGTGACACAGATACAGATCTGAGACTGGCAGGTAGGTAATGGCTTAGAGACGTTGCCATACATAGAGTGTACATTCTGCAGTTTTAGTTCCCAGCTCACTAGCAACAAACACTAACATGTTTAAGGAAGAGCTCTCATATAGTGGAAGCCAGCTATTTAGAACAAGTCAGTTTGTCTCATTTCCCAAACATGGTCCCTATGTTGGTACCAAGAGTAACTTTCTAAAAGACTGAGGCTGTACCTCAATGTTATACCAAGTAAAAGCAGGTTTGCACTCTCTAGAACATTTTTTTCTGAAAGAGATCTTATAAATTCGCTCATTCAGACTCTTTTCTGCCAGTTATATTATCTGTATCCAAAGGAAGTGTCGAAGAGAAAGATATATATATATATATATATATATATATATTTATATATGCTATATATATATATATTTATATATGCTATATATATATATATTTATATATGCTATATATATATAACATATATATGTTATATATATATAACATATATTTATGTTATTTAACATATATTTATGTTATATAAATTATATATATATGTGAGTGTGTGTGTATACTTACATAGAGACATTTCTCAAGCTCTCAGCAGGTCTCACATGGGCTATGCAGCTACACCAGCTTTCCTAGAAGAAATGATCCTGAGAAACCGTATCCCTTATAAGTCAAATCCTATTTTAAGTGAAGGGAGTAGAACTTTTTAGTTAAAGGATCTTTGGTGAATCCTTCATAAAGTTCATTACTATTAAATTCCTACTAGAAAAGCAGAGATCTTATTCTTTCACTTCTTCATTGAGATTTTCTTGTATCGAGGATCTTGTATATTAAAATGTGCTCACTCTCTGTCCCAAAAAAATAAATAAAAACCGTTGAAAAAAAAATTAAAAAAAAATAAAATAAAAAAATAAAATAAAATGTGCTCAGAGTTGTGGTATCAGTAATAGCTAGCACCTAATGAGAACTTACTATGTTCTAAGTACTTTACACATATTTACTTATTTAATACTATAAGGTAGCACTGTTTGCCCCATTTTACAGAGGAGGAATGTGAAGCACAGAGATGGGAACTATCCACCAGTGTGTTCTATGGGGCTGACATTAGGTCGTGGGAACTCAGCCCTGCCCGCAGAGCAGTCAAGCCAATGGTGCTGATATCTGTGATCAGCTCTTCAGCATAACATCAGACCCTTAGGGGCTATTCTGTGTGGACAAACTAGTACTGTTACTATGTTTGGATATGCTTTTTAACATCATAATCTCACCCACTTGCCATAGGTATTGCTGTCTAGAGTCTTTGTGCAGCCGACGTGTCCCTAGCCTGGCCCCACAGCACAAGGATTACATCAGTGTCATGTCAGTATGGCTCTCTGGGCCCAGCTGCAAGCCCAGAAATCTCCAGCAGTATCTCAGTGTCTCCTCTGCTTAGTTCTTGGAGTTGCTGCCATGTGTTCAAATATAAGTAGCCTCATGTTCTGCTCCCTGTCCCCTCAGTGAAGCCCCTTTCCTTTGCCTCTGCTGACATAGAACGAGCCTCTGTTCTCAGTGGTTGTTGGTTGTGAGCTCACAGTCCAGCCTGCACTGAGTTCTCAGGTGCTGGAGGATGAGGAAGGACTTCCCCTCTTCATTGGCAGATATTGACCCTGGATCTCACAGCAGCACCACCCACTTCCAACTCATTCATGAACACATCTTCTGTAGTTTCTGACTCTAACCTTGGACTCTGTAACCATTTTCTCTGCTTGCAGAAATTGGTGTTGCAGAACAGTAACCATACCTCTGTCACATGGCTTTTGTCCACCCTACTTCCTAGTGTCTGAACAGACCATGTTTTTCCCCATAAAAACACAAAACCTCCCATGCTGGTCAGCTCATAATAAATGCCCCAGAGGGACCCCAGCCAACCAGTCATGTAAACAACTGTCTCTGAAGCCCAGTCTGAGTGTAATAGGAACATCCTGATGGAAACCAAGAAAGAGAGCAGTAGCAAGAGTACTAGCCTAGTACTAAACTAGTTATAGTATTTGGACCTAAATTAAAAATAAAAATCCAAGTCTCAAATTCTGGGAGTCTGTATTCTGTGTGTTTTGTTTTTTGTTTTTTTTTCAATTTCTGAGGTCCCATGATTTTTATCTCAGCTGGTATATATGCTATAAAAATATTAAGTAAGGAAACAGCTGTGCCCTCTCCTCTCCAATAGCTACAGCTGTTCTCCTGACAAGCTCATTCTTGGGTGCAATAAAAATGATAATTGTGGCTATTATTATTTTTCAGTTATAAAGGTTTTTAACACCCAATATATGGAGTCAGAAACTTGGGGTTTTCTTTTCCACATGGGTATCACTTATACAGGGCAGTTTTTGTCATTTGATTTGTTAAAAACTGCTGAGCTCAAGCCTTTGGACAATGTGAAACCACTCTAGGGATTGAGAGACAGGTGTAATCACATTTCCAACTTGCTTCATTTCACTGCTTGGGGTGTCAGATTCCACTTCACGAAATAGCTGTGTTCCTGAAAAGTTGGCTATAAAACAAACTCTGTTAGATAAATCATACTTCCTCATTGATCTACATTTTTAAATTAAGAATGCATTCCTCTGAGGAAATAATTGGCCCGAGACTAAATATAAATTATACTAAACACTCAATAAACCTTTTAAAATCACATATTTAAAGAAAGTCTGTTTTGTTAGAACACTAATAGTGATGGTATTTTTTAAAGTCAGGAAATACAAATATTGTGCTAAGAACGATTTCCAGAAGTGGCACCGTCTTGGGAATAGAGCCAATGAAGATTAGGTGAGCAACGTGGAGCTCCTGACTTTTTTTTTTTTTTAATAGAACTCAACCCATAGTTCTGAGCCTATCAGTCAATCATTTTATTAAAAATCAGTTGACAAATTTCAGATTATGTAAACTACTTTCCTAGGTGCTTGAAAGCCAGAGATATCCAAGATTTGGTTTTTACTGTCAGTTTCATTTGCACTGGAAAATAAAACCAGTGCATACAGCATAAAACAGTCATTACAAAATACTGTTTTAGTTCCAGGAGCTGTGGATTGGACATCAAGAGACCTGGTGGGCTCCATCACTAACCAGACATGAACCCCTCTGCACTGCAGTTCCCCACATTAAGATATAAGGATTTAACAATATCACTAATTTCCAAACTTGGCTGTATGTGACAATTTCCTAGTAAAATTAAAACTCCTCATTCCAGAAGATTCTGATTTAATAGGTGTGGATGGGATCTAGAAATCTATATTTAAACAACTATTCTAGGGAATTTCACTGAAATCAGACTATGTCCTAATATAGCAAGTATGGCATTATATAACCACTAATATCTCTTTAAGCTCTTGAGTTTAATTTTCTTATGGTTTTAAAGCCTAGAAGAGCTCTACGTACAACAAGAGGGACAGCCATAGGCACTGACAGGAGACAGATGGGAGTCTGGGAGTTTTCTAAGAATGCCATAACAAAGTAGCCCAAACTAGATGGCTTAAATAACACAAATGTGTTGTCTCACAATTCTGAGGGCCAGAAGTCCAAAATCAAGGTGTCAGCTTGCGTATGTTCTCTCTAACTATAGGGGAGAATCTTACTTTGTCTGTCCTAGCTTCTGTGGTTGGCCAGCAATCCTTGGCTTTCCTTGGCCTGTAGAGGCATCACTATGGTCACATGGCTATCTTTCCCCCATTGTCTTCCCATGGTATTTGCTCTGTGCCTGTCTCCAATGTTCCCCTATCTATGAGGATACCAGGCACTCTGGATTAGGGCCCACCCTAAGTCCTCACTTTAATTTGATTACCTTTATAAAGACTCTATTTCCAAATAAGGTCACATTCTGCTATTATGGACAGGATGGTAAGGGAGACACAGTTCAACCCCTAATGGAGTTCTCATGGAAGAATTAGAATTTGAAATCTAGATGGTGTCTGCTTTAATGACAGGAAGAATATAGCTGAGTGACAGATGCAACCTGTGCAAAAAGAATGAAGATATTTGTCCAAGATGAAAAATAGCATGGCCTGGCTCAAAAGCTGTGACAGCGGTGGTAGAGACAACAGTGGTGACAGTACTAACACCTGCAAAAGTGTATCACGTGCCTTTCAGTGTGCTAGCTGCATTGTGCATGCATTCCATCTTCAAAGTGCCTCTTGGGGTCTGATAACTGAGTTGTAGAGAGGAAGCAATGCTGGCACAAGGGAGTCAGGTAAGTTAACTCTTCAGGAAACTTGAAGTAGAGGATTGGGTTTGTCTGATGCCAAAATTTGCTTTTTATCCTGATGACGTATTGCCTTCCTCACAGCACAGATGTGAGATGAGCTGGGAGGAGTAGATTGGGGCTTCTTTATGAAGGGCTTTGATAAAGCAGTGGAGTTTGTGTTTGATATTACAGAAAATAGGGAGCCATTTTTAGTGTCTGAAGAGGTGTGACATGATAGAGGGGGTATTTTAGGAAGATGAGTGTGTCATTCCCACCGAGGGATGTGTTTTCTTTGGAAAGGAAAGACTTACAAATGAGAAGCTATTGACCATGAAGGGTTTCTTTTCATAGAGTTTTATCAAGTGATTTGCCCCTTTCCCACTGGTAGTTCTTAACCAAGAATTTCCTTTAGCACTTTAAATGCACTTTAAAGTATGCTCTGCTTATCTGCTTCCCCCACCCCACATTCTTTGTAAGTTCCTCATGTGAGTGATAAAGCATTGATCATTTACAGCCAGAGCACAAGTGCTATTAAAAAGAAAACTCCTTGAATCATTAAATCTATAAATTCAATCATCAACTCTGTAAACTTCAACTTAGGATTTTTTGTTTGTTTAATTCTTCATTTGTTTTAAACAGCAAGTATAAGAATTTCATTTCTGGTGGTTCAAAGTATAATCCATTATGCGTATACTGATCTTTTTCTCTCTGGTTTCACTATCCATGCTTCTACTAGAGAAAGAAGCATATTTAAGAGAAAAGGGAAAATAGTAACAGTGGAAGCTAAAATGTGTGAAGCATTGTACTATACAAATTACTTTTCACATGTTTTACCCAATTTTATCAGAAAGTGTAAATATAATAATTGGTAAGCAATGGACTCATTGTGGTTTTCCTATAATTCTACATTTGGTCTGGAGAACATATGATAGTAAAATTAAGCCTCACTGCTCTTTGCAGGATGACTTAAGTGTAAATCCCTTCTCTCTGTTAATAGAAATCTGGATCAATGGAGAACATACGGCTTCCCCAAGTCGTAAGCCATCCAACTTTCTTCCCTACACAAGATTGCCTGAAATTCATGTATAAAATTACACATACGCTAATACACATGTCCCCACAGAAAGCTTGATGAATTCTTAATTTTAATTAATCTAATATTTATGTGCTTTCATTTGAGACTGTAATTCCCCAGACCTGCTTCTCAGCTTAGATGTCCATATAACGAGCTCATCCAAGCTTGGTCCTCGTAAATCTTACTGTGGTCACACAAGAACATATTTGGATGGTAAAATTAAAAACCATGCTTGGCATCTCGTTGGAGAGAAGAAGAAGAGATTAAGATACCCTTGTGTCATTTTGTTTCCTTGCTTTGGTGGTATAGTACATGGCCTCCCAGGAGTTGTGAGGTCCTACAAATCACTGCTCCAGCACTGGAGCTCAATCCAGAAACAGCTGTCCAGAGCTAATTTATTTCCTAATGCTACGGCACTGTTAATTTATAAATTACATTGGTAATTCAAGCTATTATTAATTTCAGATGGTGTAGGGCAAGCCTAATTAAAATATGACACCAATTGCCACACATATGTACCAAGGACTACCATTTAAAATTAATGGGAATATTAAGTGTGACACTGGTCTCTGAGATGCTTTGCACAGTAATTATAGCATTCTAGCTGGAAAAGATCTGACAAATGTGGGCTTGAGGTTGGTAGAAAATAAACAATGACAACATAAAAGGAATCACAAGTTTTTCATTTAAACCTTTTCTTCTTGTTTCCTACACTCTTCCTCAAATCAAGGTTAATACTTGTTCCCCTCAAGATGGTTAAAAGAGCAATAACAAAAAAGCTACCTTTTGGGACACCTGGGTGGTTCAGTCAGTTAAACATATGACTCTTTGTTTCAGCTCAGCTCATGATCTCATAGCTCATGATTTCTAGTCCTTCAGATTCTATGCGACAGTGAGGAGCCTCCTTGGGATTTTGTCTCTCCCTCTCTCTCTTTCCCTCCCCTGCTCATGCTCTCTCTCTCAAAATAAATAAGTAAACTTAAAAAACACCTACCATTAATAATTAGAAATTTCTTAATGATTTGGATTGTGAGTCTCTATGGGTTAATATTGATTGTCGTCTCCATAGCCTGGACTTTTTGGTGCTGTGTCTTACTTATTAATGTGTTCCTGGTTCTTCTTGTGAATTAATAATTCTTGGTTGCTTGCGGTAATAGATTATAGACTGTTTTTTTGCTCTCTAGTCGGGAGTAAAGGCAAGAGATTTTCTATGCATCTAGAGTTTCTACACATATGGCATGAAGAAGAGTGCACTTGTTGTACTTGTTACTCAACGGTGACACAGACTTCTTATGACCAAGCAGTGGTGGCAGTGTTGGGCAGGTAGTGGCCCCTCTTTGCAAGGAAGTCATTTTCTTATTGCTGTCATTGTTATTACTGTTATCTTGACAAAACAATGTAACAATGTCACAGAACAAATACAATGGTAACTTACATACCACATGGATCATTCTTTGTATTATAATAGTTTCTTACTATTGTCATTTTTCATGCTTTGGATCAGCAGATCCATGTGGCATTATGCAGGTTTTTTTTTCACCTGGAAAGAAATGCTCCTTTGTTTCCTTTCCACTGATGTGGACCACTCACAGTAAAATAGTTTCACTCCACCTGAATCTGTGCCTCCCAGAGGATTATAGGCTTACTACCTAAAGGAACAGGTATACAGCATGTGAGAGTTTTCAGAATGCTTTCATACACACACACACACACACACACACACATATATATATATATATATATATATATATATATATATATTCATGTTATTCCAAACAACCCTGTGAGGTAATAGGACTGTATGCATAACCTGCCTGGGAAATGTCTCTCAGTTGCCAGGGATAATATCAGTTTATGCTTATTCCTCTATAGTAACTATTAATAGCACCACTTTTACTCTTAAAAGTATCCCAGTTTACATGATAAAATATATCATCATGTTAATTATCTTTACTTAACAGATAAGGCAGGATAATGGTGGGATATAAACAGTTCCTTTTTTTTTCTCCATTGCCTTTCCACAAGTAGGCTGAAGTTCAAGGTGACTATGGGAGAGAACTGTGAAATCAGTCTTCTAGGCTTTAACTTTATGGTCTTTCCATTGCCAGTGCTCATGGCTAGTGTTTAGGTAGGAAGCCAGTAGGTAGTGGGTTGGTATTGTTATTTATAATTTTTCAATAGAGAAACTGAGTGTCAGGGTAGTGACAAGACAGCAAGATTTGCAGCCATGTCTTCTTGGTCTTGACTATCTTCCATATTTGTGGTTAGAGTATGGAGTCCTTGTTGTTGGTTTGTCTTTAGAATCTTCTACACAAAAGCTCCAGCAGGTCCAAGTTTAGAAAACTGATCTTTGCTGATCTTATTGAAGTCTAAATTTAAAAACAGGAATTTAAATTCATTTTATTAGTGTCTCCACTGCCTTTTGTGTCATGTCTATGTGTGTGTGTGTGTATGTGCGCGCGCGCGTGTGTGTGTGACAACTAGTGTGGTATTTTTAATTGACTCATGGTCTGGGATTCAGTGTTCAGCTCTACACTTCAAAGTTCAACCTCAGTGATACCTTGAAATCAGAAAGAGTTAATATTCACTCAGATCCCAGAGCCCCATTGCTTGGTAATATTCGGGCAGTGTAAATGTCAAAATTATTAATCACTTATCGAGGACCACTAATTCTCTAGGCTCGGTGTTTAGTCTAAATAGGAACACAAACATTTCAGCTGGTCCACTGGGGAACTAAGAGAAGTTGATGAAGGAAGCAATAGTGGGGGGCCATGAATGAGGGAAAGAGAATAGACATTGTTCCCAAGAATCTGAACTTGGAAATGGCACAATTCTCTGCAGACATAACCATTTTATACCTTGTTTTATAAGTTTATACCTTTGGTGTGTGTGTGTGTGTGTGTGTGTGTGTGTGTGTGTTTTCTCACCACAACCTCTCCTGCAGCTGTGGGCTTTGTGAGTGAAGACGAATACCTGGAAATCCAGGGCATCACACGGGAGCAGTCGGGGGACTATGAGTGCAGTGCCTCGAATGATGTGGCTGCACCAGTGGTCCGGAGAGTCAAGGTCACCGTGAACTGTAAGTGGTCTCAGGAACCCTCACCCTGCATGTGTGTGAGTCTGGCTGTTGGCATGGCCACAACAAAGAGCTGGATCACATAGCCAGCTGCTCACTCAGGATGGGAAATAATGCCATATCATCGTCCATTCTCTGCTTTTAAGAGAAAGAAGTCAAAATTTTGTTTTAAAAATAATTGTAGCTGAAAATAACTTAATATAATCCCAAACATGACTTGTATTCTTAGAAGATCATCAAATGGATTTCAATGCAAAATTGATAGAAATATGTCTTTGAATCCCAATTTTTCCCATACTTTACTCCTTATGTTCCCAAGCTCCTCACTCTCTAGACCAGCCATATCCATAGTGGGGAGCAAACCTGTGTATATGAAGGAAATGTATGATAAATTTATGGTACATTTACATGGCCTCATACATTTTGTGATGTATATATGTTGATGTACAAAGTACACATTCATAATTTAAATATAGATAAGCATACACATATTAGAGGGTGCATCTCAAAACCTGTTTTGACTAGTAGAGGTACAGAATCCAAAACTTTTGGAAGCCACTGCTCTAGTACCCTCATTCTTTCTTATCAACCACCCAGATTCTCTCTGACATTGACTCTACTCAACTTCCCCACCTCTCTCCCACCCTCTCCCCTCTTGATTCCTCATAGTATACATTGATTTTCTCTAAGACATTTTTAAAGGTTTCTCTGCTTTGCTCATTTTAAGAAGTCTTATAACAGTATAGAACCCAAGAACTAAACCACCAGACAAGAAGCCTTTCCTTTTCAAAACTTGGGTGAAATGGAAGTGCAGGGAGAATATTGTGCCTTGGTGATTACTCATTCTTTAATATTTTGCTTTCTCTTACAATTTGAACCTAATTAATATGCAACACTTTAAGAAGCAAGGAAATAGGTATAATAATGCTACCATTTTTTATACCAAAAATTTCATCACCGATTTTTTAAAGGAACTTAAAATGACTTGCAGGTAATAAAAATTGACCTGAAGAGTAAGGGGATATGAGCAAAGGCAAACCAATTTAGGAAAATAAAGGGTAAATCAGCACAGAAATGATATACCACAAGGTGGGTAGATGCAGGTGCAGAATTTGGCTTTGAGTTGTGAAATCAAAGAGGGAAAACATTATCTGTTTTAAGGTTTATGTCCATAAGATGAAAGCAAACCAGTTGCCTGGGAGAAACGCTGCTTTTTCTGGTACTGAAACCCAAGAGAAATTTCTCTTTAGTGTCTCCACAAATAGATCACTTTGAGATATAGTCAACAACATCACACACGGTATTTCTGCAATAAATAGAATGCCAAGTTTATTATGCCTGTTTTTCATAATGTACTTCAATGCAAACTGTTGGAATTGCCAAGGGTAGTTAGGTAAAGACTTCAAATGAACGCAGGCCAAGTTTATAGGTCTAGTTTGGTCTGGCTTGATTCAGGGATCCATTTTAGAATACCTAGAAGAATGACTGATCTGTCTACCCTTCAGGCAATTCTCCATGAATATTATTTCTTGAAACTGAGCTTTTGATGGGAATTGAATAGTTCGAGGTTATATACTCTGGCAAGAACCCGGTGTGCAGAAATTCTATAAAGCTGATTAAAGGAGTGTAGGGTTGATGGGCTCCCATTCTCCCATGAAAGTTAAAAAGTTTAAACAGGAAATATGCCTGAATACTTGGGCTTTCCACCTCTGCACAGAGGGAAACAGAAGCAATACATGCTCGGAAGACACGCTTTTCCTTAGCAAGGTGTTGAGTGGTTTCACTTTCGGGCTCAATTTGCGTATCAATTTGTCAGCTCAAGCAAGCAGAGGTAGAACAGGGAGGAAAAAACAAAGCCAGTGAATGAGGCGGCCTGCCTCATTTTAGGATGCATTGTAAAATGCTCCGGGACATCTTCTCTCTGCAGATCCACCATACATTTCAGAAGCTAAGGGGACAGGCGTCCCTGTGGGACAGAAGGGGACTCTGCAGTGTGAGGCCTCAGCAGTTCCCTCAGCAGAATTCCAGTGGTACAAGGATGACAAAAGGTAAAGACCCCTTCCGTCTCTTACCTGCCCCCAAGGGGAAGAAAGTTTTTCCAGGTTCCTGACTCCATATTGTTACAAATGAATTTCTGAAAAATCTTCTTCTAGTTCCAGCTAGCTATCAAGGAGAGGGGAGCATATATTCTGAATATTAATGATTTTCAGATAGGTTTTTAACATTTCCATACAGAGTTAGCACTCGCCAATCAATGGGCCTGAAAGAAAACATTTTTTTTAGGAAAGCAAAATGTCAAAGAAAGGCCACCAGTAGCCTTGTAAGGCCTGTGTTCTTTTCTTTTCTTTTCTTTTCTTTTCTTTTCTTTTCTTTTCTTTTCTTCTTTTTCTTTCTTTTCTTTTCTTTTTTTCTTTTTTCTTTTCTTTTCTTTTCTTCTTTTCTTTTCTTTTTTTCCCTTTCCTTTCCTTTCCTTCCCTTTTCTTTCTTTCTTTTCCTTTCTTTTCTTTTCTTTTCTTCTCTTTCTTTTCTTTTCTTCTTTTCTTTCTTTTCTTTCTTTTTTTTAATAGGGCAAGAAAATAACGCATTCTGCCTGAACCTATTTTTAACACATTCTCAGGTTTGCATTAAGAAGCCTGGAATATTCATGGGGCTCTGGGAGTGGCCAAGAAGTTAGCAGGTCTCCAGTTCACTTCCAGACACCATCGGTGGTGGTGTAGAGAGGAGTCTATGACCCGATTTGCCCTCCCTTTGTGCCCAAGTTGTTCCTTCAAGGTAAAAGAAAAGAAAGGGGACTATTCCCTTCCCTCCCATTGTTGCAGCCCTCATCGGGATTTTTGTTGTGATTCACTGAAGATTGTCATTGTGAGGAGTTATCAAATGGCAAGTTAGCACAGGGTTCAGCAGCTCAGAACAGCCAGGCAACATGACAATTACTGTTATCAAAGAGCTATTTTAAGGTGGATGAACAACAAATAAATGTGCAAGAGCTGTCCATGTTCAAAACACTAATAAAAAATGGGGACAGGATGATGCAAAAAAAGTCCGAGGTGTGTATGGGGTGGAGAAGGAAGGCTTTACAGAGACTGAGAAGCTAGTAAGAAAAACAGCAAAGATGGTTAATTGTGAGAACACTGAGCAGTTCCAGGCCAGGAGTGACCCAGCTGTTGTCCGTACTATTTAGAACACCTTCAGTGTTTCTTTCTTTATGAGGTCTTTATAAATGAAAAGAATGAAGGCAGAAAGGAAAAAAAAAAACACATGAAGAGATAAGAAGAAACAGCTGGCTTCTCCCTTCTTCTAAGAATCCGGAATCAGGCATAAGGGAGTAGCATTTCCCAATAAATAGCTTTATTGCAAGTCCTGCTTCATTTGTCCCTCCCCTTTCCTATAATAATCTTAGTATCAGGAAAAACAAAAACAAAAACAAAAACAAAAACCAATAGCAAAATACATGGAGCTGAACACCCAGTTCCTGAACCTTCGGTTGTCCAGATCTTCCCACAAACTAATCAGAAGCATCTTTTTTAGATACTTTATGAAAGAAAAATTCAAAAAAAAATGTAGCGGAGGGCCACCTGGGTTGGCTCAATCGGTTAAGCATCCAAGATTTCGGTTCAGGTCATGATCTCATGGTTTGTGGGTTCAAGCCCTGCATTGGGCTCTGTGCTGACAGCTTGGAGCCTGGAGCCTATTTCAGATTCTGTGTCTTCCTCTCTCTCTCTGCTCCTTTCCCACTTGTGCTCTCTCAAAAATAAATAAATAAATAAACATTAAAAGGAAACATAGGGGAAGGTAAGATCTTATAATATGTGGAGGAAATTAGAGCAGACCATAGGCAAAAATTGCCAAAAAAGGAAAGTCTGTTTTACACACTTTGTCACCAGAGGTGCTGCTGTCTATGCGTTATTAACCCAGGAGGAGAAAGCCCAATTATGTCACTGGGGTGGGGGGTGGGGGCTTCAGAAAACCCTGGCTCAGGCAGCCTTGACTCCTCCTCTGTCCAAGCTCTTCTCATGGGGCTCTTTTTTCCCCTTTAATTGATTCTGGTCAGTTTTCTATGTGCTCTGCATTTATGTATTTCCAGTGTTCTCCTACTGAGTGGAGTTGTCTGCCTTCCTGACACCCAGCTCAGCCTGAACATCTCTGGCTCTGAGATGCTTGTCCATGCCAGTCCTTCCTGTGCCCCTGAGGCTGGCAGGCAACCTCCTCTAGTCGGATATCCCTGGGGAAAGAACAGCTCTACCCTAGCTCCTATTCCAGTGAGATGGGTGGACTTCTGAGGCAAATCAAAGGAGTCAATATGATGGGGACAGGCAGTTTTCTCAAAATTTGGGTAGAAGTCTCTTTGTCCACACACTAGCACTACTGAATGACATGCCACTGCATGTATCATCAATGAAAAGGAGAGGAAATAGGATGCTGTGTGTAATAAGAGCCACCCATCCATGGGGGCATGAGCCAATGAAAAGCCTCAGGTTCATTAAAAAACAAAACAAAACAAAACAAAACAAAACAAAACACAAAGCCTGGGAGCAGTTTGGGATGGGGAAAAGTGTGACCACACAGAGAAAAGGCAAGTCTGTCGCCCTAGAAGCTGCAAAGTGCTGCAAAGAATGGCTCGCCACCCCACCCTGCTTTTAACTAAAGACATTTCAGAGCTGTCAAGTAGGAACCTGCTTCGGGTAAGTGTCTCTCCCCACTGAAGAGCTGAAATCTAATTCACAGCTTGGTTCTGATGTGAAGGCTTCCTCCCCAGCCCAGGAATAGTGTCAAAATGGTAAATGGGATCAATACACTTGACGGGCTCTCTGAAAACCTCCTGGTGGGTGGCTGTAGAGCCTTCTTTAGACAGCACCTCCTAGAGGATCAATATCTACATAACAAGCTGGAAATATAACAGTGGCATCTGGCAGCACAGCCGGATGACTCATTCAGTTCCTACAGTGCTCACATTTTAATGAAGTCCATGGACTCAGGCCAGTTCACTGCCCCTAGCTTAGGAGAGAGAAAGGCTCTCAGAGGAAAATCTACATAATGAAAAGCTAGCAAGTTCCTTCATGCAACCTTCTGACTTCCCTGGAGACAGATGTTGCATGAGAACTGAAGCCAGAACCTGGCTTTCTCTTCTGATCATGGTAGGGATGGTGGAGAGAATCGTCCCGTGGTCCTACAGAGACAATCCCCTCAGATGATGACAAAGCAGCTGTCCTCTATGCCAAAAACATGCTGGGACCCAGGGATAGGCAGGAATTCTCGATGTCTAACTCCACAGAAATACAGTATATTGAATAACATTTTATAGTTTATGGAGCACTTTCTCATCATTGTCTTGCTGGGCTTCCCTTTCTATTCTGCCTTGAATATTATCTTTCTCAGTGTGATGACTCTGAAACCAGCCATTTGCCCCAATTCCTGTCCCCTGTGCCTGTTCCATTATGTATCTACCCTGACATTTCTTCCTACACATCCTGCCCCAACCAGGCCTAAAACCATGTTTGCTGAGATCCTCCATTCAGGACTTTTTCCCCACTAGCATTTTATCTTTCCCATAGCATAGACTCAGCTTCTGGGCAAGGAAGACCATTTTATTTCAGGGAATGTAAAAGGTTGGCTTAAAGCCCATTCTCTGAAATGGGATGTTCCAACGTTCTAAAAAGGAAGAGAGTTAGTCTCATAATTTCTATGTAGACATGCATTGGTAGTAGGAATTTTTGTCAACAGTGTCCTGAGATGGAGGATGTGTCCCCACTGATCCCTGAGCAGTATTCCCCTATCCTCACCATCTGTCCAGTAGTGGTATCCATGGTTCTACTAGGTATATCTGTTTTCCCCCATTAACTCTCTGTGGCCTTTCTTTAGTAGCCCCTACCAACAATGGGAACCCTTGTGGCATATGGGGCTGCCATCATGGATTGCTCAGGGAAACTGCCCAGTCTATAGGGTCATATTCTTAGGAATCCATAATCCTTCCCAGACTGAGTTGCTATAATACTCTGGGAAGACCGGTCTCTCAAGCCCTTCAGAGTACCTTGCTTAAAAATGATCCCTGATTCTTATAACCAAAAATAAGATATTATCTATAGAATGCCTCAAGCTGATAAGAGAACATTTATTACCCAGGTGCTTGAAAACATGTTCTTTCAAACTCCTTATGTTCTTCTCTTTGAAGACTGAGATTTTTTTTTATTTATTTTTTTTTATTTTTATGGTTGCCATCATCATCTTCTTCATTAACACCATCATCAACATTGATTAAGTTCACACTTGGAGCACCTACTGAGTGAATAATACTGTCTGAATGTCTCACAGCTGGCACATTAGAGTTGTTGAAGGCACCTGCCTTCAGAGAACTTGGTGAATATCTGTGTAGTGCCAAGAGAGTCTCCAGACACCTGTGTAAAAATAGAGAAATACAATTGTATGCATCATTGTGTGTTAACTTGTATAGCTGAGTGGGGGAAAAATAGTCCTCCTAACATCAGAAAATGGACAATAAAAAGATCATTAATTCCAGAGTCTTTCTCCTATGAGAAAAATATAACCATCTCCTTTTTTCTTCTTTTTTGTCTCTCTTGTTTGTCTCAGACTGGTTGAAGGAAAGAAGGGAGTCAAAGTGGAAAACAGACCTTTTCTCTCAAAACTCATCTTCTTCAATGTGTCTGAACATGACTATGGGAACTACACCTGTGTGGCCTCCAATAAGTTGGGCCATACCAATGCCAGCATCACACTATTTGGTAAGACTGAGCCCTGAGTTGGGCAGTAGGAGCAGGAAAGGGTCGCATGGCACAGGAGGAATTGGAAGGAACGGCCGGGGTAGGGCGGCAAGTGGAAGAGAATCAGGAACAGCTGGGCAGGGTTGAATGGAAAAGAGAGAGGAGGGGGAGTTGGAGACAGAGAGAGAGAAAGAGAGAGAGAGAGAAATGACTGCATGGACGAAAATGGGTCCTAGTAGCAGAGGAAAATGAGAAAGAATGTTCACATTTTATTCTGAAATGAAAAAACCCTGAAGTGGGAAGAAACGATGTTGGGATGCTGAAGCGACATTTAATTTTCTTCTCTTTAAGGTCTCCTCAGCTAACTGAGGTATCAGGGTTCCAACTGGGTGTGATAGCAAAGCGCTCAGAGAGGAACATTTGCTATTTTCATACTTTGTTCCCTAGAGCAGTGTAAAACATTACCATTGCTGAGCCTTTTCCGGGTTGTTGGGACATAGGAGAAACTGGATTCTGTTTATAAAAGATGGGTATTGAGGAGGGCACCTGTTGGGATGAGCACTGGGTGTTGTATGGAAACCAATTTGACAATAAATTTCATATTTAAAAAATAAAAATAAAAGTGGAATCATAGGGCTTGGGATCCTGAATGATATTAGCTTCAGAGGGAGAATTAATAGAAAATGGGGGATTTCCCTAGCTCTTCATTTATGTCAAAGGGTATTGTCTGACTGGTTTGAGATATATTTGTCCAACCAAGCCACCATCCTAACAGAAGCCACATAGTCATTCATGCATTAATTCATCAAACAACTATTTATTTGGGGGGGAGTAATATATGCACAGAAAATTTCTATGCCTTCATTACCTCTCTGGCAACTATACTTGTGCCAGAATCAAATGAAGAAAGCAAACAAACTCCCTTGTAGACCTGCGATGTCTCAAGCAACTACATACAAGTGAGCCTGGCTGTCTAGGTGTGTGTCATCAGGCAGGACTCCAAGCATCCGGTGATGGCTTTCATCACTTAGTAGATGCAGATTCGTACTACAGGCCATATGGTTAATATCTGGTTGCTTTCTGGGGAAGGTCCCTTCATATCCCCATAAGTCAGGTAGCTTAGAATTTTTCAAATCCATTCCCTTAGTCTCCCATGGTAGCAGGCACTCTTGAATATGATGGGGAGGGAAAGGGAGTAACTTAGCAGATAATTGGCAAGAACATAAATTCCTTTTATTCTGAGAACTCCCAGATAATCCCATAGCTTCAAGTACCTCACTTCACCCCCCACCCTCTACCACACCCCCTCCACAGCCCAGTGTATCCGGCCTTACCCGAATAACCCTCCTGTGCTTCTCCATTGTTCCATCTAGGCTTCCAAATCACATTTGGCCCACCTTCTGTCCAGCACTTAAAACAAGGCCCAGCTTGATCCAAAGGGGGATGGGAAGGGGAAGACTGCCCTTGATCCCAGACCTGGTAGGTCAGAATGGACAGAGATGGGATTAGAGTGATTGATCTGTCTGGCATCTCTCACACAGGGATAGTCATAATTGCCCCTCACATTTGTCAGGCCTTTCTGGCTTTCTGGCAGGTGTCTGTCTGCATGAACAAAAGGGCCAGGATTATAAAGGAATGGACCCCTCCTTCCCTGGCCTTGCAAATCTGAGGCTCTCCCAGCTGTGCCTCCCACCCCTCCCCAGGCCTGCCCCCCACCCACAGTGCCCCTCATTCCTGTGAACAGTATTCCTCCTCCTCTGACCTCCTCGCTCTTCTGATTTGGATGCATGGCATGGTTTTGCAATTGGCTTTATCACTACTGTCTAATTCCCTGGACTCTTCCCCTTAAGCCATCTGAAGATGAGAACAGGGAGAAGGCACAAGCTTTAAGAATGAAATAACTGGAGTCTGTGGCAAGGAACGCAGTGAAGCATGTGCCATAAATCTGCTCTTCTCAGCTGACCCCTGCGTGGCAATTAGAACCTCTGCCTCCCCAGCATCATTCTGTCTGCATCTGCCCTGTGTCATTGGGACATTCCTCCAATTGCCAGCTCTGTGGAGTCCAGGATTCTCTAAAAAATAAAAGAAAAAGTGAAATTATGTGTTCATATAAGTTTAGAAAGACTGGGTCAACCGAGATGAATGGGGTGCATGCAGAGATGTTCTTTAATGCAGAGACCTCAGAGCTTTTCTTTATGTGCTAAATCTCTAAGAGGAAGAAAAAGCATGGAACATTTGCCAAATTTAATCTAACAGTAAGCACTTTTTAAGCCTCAATTGAGAGACCATTTGTGAGGAGGAGCCCATCACAGAAATGCTCCATGGCTAACATAGTTCCATGAAACTAGTAACTATGTACTATATACTATATACTATATGCTATATACTATATACTTGCACAAGTGTGCAAGGTGGAGTAAAATGGCATTAGTGTGCAAGATGGGTGTTTTCACCCCGTCAGCTCTCTCTGAGGCTAGTCCAGACATTGCAGCCCCCAAACTCCTGATGGACACCCATCATCAATAAGTCCTTTTGACAAATACAGACATAGCTGAGTTTTCTGTGTCATCTCCCATTGTCAGCAGACTCTCAGCCCAGAGCCATCAAGCAGACTAGGGTGAGGGGAAAGGAGCATTTGTGTTATGCGAATATATGAACTTTGTGATGCAGTCCATTCTTCTATAGCATCACAGAAAGCCAGCTACATTATCACAATTTTGCCACCAACTTTTGCACAACCTGCACGTTGTGCATCATGCGACCTGAATGTTGAGAAGTGAGGAATGCTGTGCTAGGAGGTCCCATTGTGGCCATATCCTCGACGGTACTTAAGGAAAATGGAGCAGGGTGGTCCTTCTTATCATGAACCCTTAAGATCATGCTCCTGATCCCTAAGACTGAAAGGATAGCAGGGGCCCCCATAAGCTGAATCACCATGGTTCTTGGGGCCACCTTGTTCCTGCTATGGTGCCATGGGACCAGAAATTCCTGAACTTGGTCTCCTGAAGTGAAACAATGGGGGTAAGATGTGGGACAGAAATCTCATCTGGAAAGGGACTTTGGTCCTTTGCTACCATGTCAGTTCCCCAGCTCAGCACAGCACTGTAAATGTATGAGCAGCCAACTCCGTCACTTTCCAACCGTGGCATCCAAGGATGGAAGCATAAGGCACCTTAGTGCTTCTCATGCTGCATCTTGTCCATCTTTGGTTTTTGTGTCTTCCTTTATTTATCCATCCCTCAGAAATGTGTGTGAATAGCAGTATACAAACTATATATGACAAATATATAGCTACTGTATATAATATATGTGTTTGTTTTCATTTTTCTCTCCTGTACGTCCCTCACCCGATTTAGAACTAAATGAGCCTACAAGCTCAACTTTGTTGCAAGGTCAGTATTCCCCTTGCTTTATGGTTTTTTGCCCTTCCCCCCTTCTTCCAGTATCCCCCTTCTCCTCCCCCACCCACATTACCTGCCTGTGGAGTTGCTTAGAGGGTGCCAGGGGAAGCTAAGGAGGTCACTGGAGCTGAGAGAGCTCCCAGGGAAGCTGTCCTTTCTCTGCTCACACCTTGCCCACACTTCCCCAGAAGGGCCTGGAGGGGGAAAAGAAAATAAACACCATTAACATCTGAAAGCCCAGAGATCCATGTGCAGGCCAAAGATAGACAGCATGAGTCTGAACCAGTAGGAAAACAGTCCAGCCCACTGAGCAGTTTTCATAGCAACCTGCATAGCTTCAATGGCCCATGAGCAATAGAAGCAAACACCATATGCATGAAGGTTTAGGTGTTCCCTAGAATACATCAGCTGGTTCAAAGCGAGGTTCTCCAAGAAAGGAAGATGGGCAGGGTACAGCGTGCATGATAATCAATAAGTAGTGACTGGGAGTGGGATACCACTGGGATCGAGTTCAGAGCCTGACATTTAGTAGTTCTGTGATCTTGAGCATGCCACTAAACATTATTGAGACTCCATTTCCTCTTCTATAAAATAAAATTGATCTGTCTTATCTACCTTACAGTTGTTCCAACTTTCACCTGAAAACACATATTAAAAAGGCTTTGAAAACTGCCAGGTGCATTTTGAATCATTCAAGCCCAATCCCCAGATGCAGACTGAAAGACAAGAGTTTCCTTCAGTGTAACGTCATAGGGGTTAATTAACTCGTTCAAGCTCTTCTCTCCAGCCCCGTTAATCCTATTCCACCTCAAGCCCTTCCCCTATAAAAGTCCTTCATCTCTTGCTTCTGTTCGCACAGCCACAATTTTTCTCAAAGGCCCACCAATATAAGTGACTCGCCAGAGTCCCCTAACATAGCAGAGGTGGTTCTCTAAGACTGAGACTGAGCATTTGGGCAGGAGTGAGACTACCCAAGTGGTGCAGTGGAATCCATGTGGCACATGCTACTGTTTTCCTCCTGAGGACAGTGCTGATCATAGGGTAGCCTAGCAGGAAGGTAGCTTGAGGCTTTACCCACCTTCCACCCCAGTCCTTGATCTTTCTCCCACACCCATCCCCTGCATCCCTTCCCATCTGTAAGATGTCCCATCTTACAGTAGACTTGCAAGGTGGGAAGGAGATGAAAGGAGATAAATTACAGGGGAAGCTGTTTGACAGATGAGGAAAAATACTTTTGTCAACAAAAAGAATCAGGGCTGCGTTCTTCACCTTAGTGATGTAGAGTGCCATGGTGAGGCACTGCCAACAAGAAAATGAAACAAAGAAATAGAAAGTAAAAGTGAAGTCAGTGGAAGAATTCAGGTTCAATTTATGATTCAACTTATGTTTATTAAACCCTGGCATGAGGAGATCCACAGATCTCAAATTAAGAGCATTAGGAGATGAGAATAATGAGAAAAGGAGGAGGCATGAGGGACTGGAGTGAGGACAGATAGTGCTACAGGATGTGCTTTTAGAAGTGATTCTGATCACTTAGCTTTTTATTTTCAGAGGGAATAGGAACTTTTAAAACAGGTAGTGGTTGCTAAGGAGTTAGTATTTACCTGTAGGCATACTCAACTGACAGAAGGGGCATTGTCCCACACCAGAGCCAATGATAATGAAACAGACCAGAAACAAACAAATCACTTCTGACTGTCACTGCACTGGAGCAGGAGAAGGACACTTTATAACCAGGGTCCAACCTGCTGAGACAAAGCTGTCCTGCCTCACCCCTCTCTGCTGCAACAATGAATTTGGGTAAAAGGATCTGTATGCCAGCTCTGTACTCAGATTCTCAGGCTGCTCTCAATGCCACATCCTTCTTGTTGAGTACACGGCAATGGGTCATTGCCAGAAGTTGTAGATTGTAGACATCTGGAATGTTCCAAGATTTGGATTAGTGTGGTCTTCAGTATAGCTATTGGATTCTTTTGTACAACTAAAAATATCTTAGAGAAAACAAATCTTGTGCCTGGGGCATTTCTCCCCTTCATCTGTGTTCATTTTATTTTCCCCTCCTTCTTTGCTAGTCTCCTATAGAATAGAGAGCTACCTATTTTCTCAGGGAATACCCCCAAGTTATGCTCATCTTATGCCAGAAATACCAAGCAAGATTCATACAGATGCATGGATTTCCACTGACAGGGTACAGTTGGCTTTAAGAGAAGTTCTAAGCTATTTTGTTACTCAATATCTGGATGGACTAGAGAGATTCTGATAAGAGAATTTCATTCCTCCTCAGCATTTTCTGCCACCCTTGAAGTATTTCTCTGCTCCCCTTTTGCAAACACAACAGATTGCATGTCACTTTCCCGTATTAATATTTGGTGGCGCAGTACTCCTGCCATGATAAATAAGGATTCAGGGATGCACCACCATCCCTCACTGAGTCCCTCCCCGGCAAGTGTGCCGGGGCCCACACTGCAAACTCAGCGTCTTGGTAGCTGTTCATTTCCCATCCACTGTTCTTTGTTTTTTATCTCCTAGGCATGAAGTCAGATTTGATGGTATCAGTGGGCTGGGAAAGGTTGGCTGATTAATGTCTGTGAACCTCACAGTGACCATCAAACCAACTTATTAAAGAATGGGGGAGTTAGTAAACTCTGTATATCAGAAGAGGGGAAAAAAAAGTGCAGTAGGAAAGATGACCACTTCTTCCCTGCAGAGGATTAAAGATAGTGAATTAGGCCCAGCCGTCTAGCAGTGAGCATTTCTATGGCACATAGAATGTCTAAATACTGAAGGTATAAAAAACATTTTCTCAACCTCTTTCTAGAAGGTGAATGTATCCATCCTGGCATGCAACCAGCTCTTCTCTGCACACTAGAATCAGAAGCCCAGTGTTTACATAGGTACTTAGATTTAGCTAACATTGTTTCTGGTGGCAAAAAAGATCACATTATGGATTGACTACAGAAACTGACTTGCAGGCTTAAGGGGAGTGGTTCTTTCTTTCTTTCTTTCTTTCTTTCTTTCTTTCTTTCTTCTTTCTTTTTATTTTCTCTTATACTTTCTTTATTTTGAATATTTTATCCAGTTCTACCTGGCTTCTCATTAATATATCAACAAAATTCACCAATTTCAGTCAAGTTCTTGCCAAGGAAATACATGCTTGGATTTTCAGGGATTGTTTGTTTTCTTGATAGCCAACAATGAACTCAAAAACATGAGGTTATTGGTGGCTAGTGCTCCATGGGTGGCTTGGAGACTCAAGCAAGTCTCATACTTCTTCAAACTGACACAACAGTGATAGCATGTAGACCATGATCTAGAAAGCATGTTAACCTTTCTGCATCTCTTCTTGGAGTGGGATGGAGTATAGCATCAGGGTAATATCAGGGTAATACAGACAATATCATGGCAACATTACTCCCCTCACTGTGCTGAGATGTAAGGTGGACAGAAGGACATTCCAGTTAATTAGACAATTTGAAATGGTCACTGAAGAGTATTGTTCTCATTCAAGTAGTGTGTGTTGGAGTTCAGGAGAAAGAATAGCTGGATGGTAACAATTAAGCTAAAGTTGTTTACAGATGCTTTTGCCTTACATAAAATCACAACAGGTATCTAGAGCCCTGTGGAAACTTATACTTTTAGTTCACTTCTCTTTTGATGTTCTGGCAAGCCAAACTACCAAGTAGAACCCTTCCCTGTGTCCTTCCTACAGCAGTGTTTAAACCAGCACCCCATAAGTCAGTGGCTGCCCTCCCTCAAATGTACCGTACATCTGCACTGCTT
This sequence comes from Lynx canadensis, assembly GCF_007474595.2. NCBI lineage: Eukaryota > Metazoa > Chordata > Mammalia > Carnivora > Felidae > Lynx > Lynx canadensis. The sequence goes on from NC_044312.2 coordinate 28,924,687, forward strand.
GTGGTTTGGGGATGAAGGCCTATGACTACTTTTTCCTTCCATGAGTTTCTCTTCATCCTCCATCCTGCCAGTCACCCTTCTTCTTGGTACAGAGAAACTCTAGTCAGTGGTACCTGAGTGAGACATTTTGGGAAAATAACCCCACATTGGCTTTGGGGTGGGTCTCTAGGCCCCAACAATCACTCCAAGAGACTGTCCTTGCTAAATGCACAGACAATGAGGCTTTTCTTTACCATCTTGATGTGACAGATCTTCTGTGAAGCATACCTTTGTTCTCTGATCATGGATCATCCCTTACTTTTTTTTAGAGTGGCTTCCCAAGGTTGCCAAGGTCCACTTAGTTCAAGAGGGATATCATATCTCGGGCACCCTAAAGAATAGATAGCTTGAATGCATACATATCTATTCATCTGATTTTGGTTAAATATTTTAGTTGAGTTTAGGTCAAGTTATATCTAGGTTGCCTTTCCTTCTATATGCAAGGACCTTTGCACAGAGAGTGGTATCACCTTGATGCAAAGAATTTAATGCATTTTTTTAATTTTCAGATTTATTGATGTATAGCTGACAAATAAAATTATGAAATATTTAAAATGTAAATCACTGATCTACATACACATTGTGAAAGGATTTTCCATCCTCTTTGCATCCAGGCTGAACTATTGCAGACACCTAGTTAAAGAGGCAAGTAAAATGTTAGAGATTGGACCACTTTCTGACGACTCAGGACATCTGCTATTAGCAGGAAAGTCTCTATGGATTGTTCTGAAGGCCTGTAGCTGGTGAAATGTGGGTCTTTTGTGGTCTAATCATCAAAGAAGAGCTGGCATCCCAGTAAATTTCCACAGGCAGGTCTTAGGAAGTGTAAGTGCAGCAGCATAGGTGTGGGTCTTATTGCCTGAGATTGTCACTCTGGACCAGCTTGCTATATAGTCTGACTCATCAAGGGAAGTCAGGTATCACAGGTATGAGCTCCTCTGGCACAGTTTTTGTAAAATGTGCAGATAAGTGCCAAAGTTTTACATCTCAATGTACCATAGGCACCTACATTCAGATTTTTATAATATAATCCATTTGTATCAGCCAATTTTATACTTGAGGCCTACAGACTTTAACTAACTAGGGGATAGTCCAGTGGCCAAAGAAAGAAAATTGTTGTACAAAGAAGTATTATTGGCTTGGGGCCTCAGGCTCCAGCGTGTACCAAGCTTCCTGCTATGATCAGATGGGTGTGTTGGTTCTCTTTGGATTAATGAGCCAATCTGACCATCAGTCATATCCTTCCCCATTCCCCCACTCAACCTTATGGCAACTGACTTCCCAACAAAAAAGAGAGGTGCACATACAAGAGCTGGACTGTGGTCAAGACAGCAAGAGGCAAGTGCAGAAGGGTTGGGGAAGGCCCTGGGCCAGGAGAACCACCTCCTTCCCAGAACCATCAGAGGACAAAGCAAGTGACTCTGACTGCTTTCTACCTTAACAGTGGCTTGTTTTTAATTTCTTTTAGAAGTGAAAACTACAGCTCTGACCCCTTGGAAAGGTTGGTATATTTATTTCCAGGCACCTGCTTGCTGCCTGGGTAGGGATGGGCATCCAAAACTCTTCACTTTCTTCCAACATGCCTTCTTTTCTGAGCTAACCCCACAAGCAGCCCAGTGGGAGTCCTCCCTGACCTTGGGCCATGTCTGTGCCAATCTAGATTAACCTGTCTCCAAGGATATGCCATTCACCCTGGGTAGCTTCCACTTGCAGACCTCTAACTGCTGTTTGCTGGCAGCACTAATGAGCACCTGCCAGGGCCCAGAATAGCTCCATGTCTTGGCTGCTCCAGACCAAACCAGCCTCTCCTCACAAGCAGATGCTCTAATGTGATGATCTTCTTAGACCTTGGCCTTGCATGCTATCCTTTACTTACCCTGTTCTCTCTTTCTTTCTAACTTGGAGCTGGAAGGGGAAGTGGGAGAGGGAGGGGAAACTGGAAGGAAGGGGGAGGTTCTTTGGTGAGTCACTTGGCCACAAATAAAACACATCTTATTTGAGGCTTTCCTTCCCACTAGATGTCTTTGATGGTTAAATTGATGTTCATCACAGTTCTCTGGGACCCTAACTGTTCTGATGATTAGTCTCTTTAGGCTTTCACAGCTCTCTAGTGAAATAAAGGCAATAAAGGCATCTGAGGCAGAATGGAGGCGTGGCTGGATGATGAACAGAGGCCTCATCTGTGTGGCCCATGTCACCAGGCTAATGGACTGAGTTGCTGCTCTGTCTGGCACAGGCTCTGAGAGGGCCTTGCTCCAGGATGCTGTGATCCACACCTGCCTAGACAAAACACTCTCATCTCGTGGAATTCTTTCATGTGCTGGCAAGTGTGGGAAACCATGTGTGGGTCCCACCTTACCCAGTACCAATGTGGGACAGGCCCTGTGGCCTCATTTTCTCTCCTTTCTTCATTCTTGGAAGATGTGTGAGTTACACAAAGTGACAGCCCCAAGTTGGTGGAAAGAAAATTGTATTTGGAGACAGAAGTCAAGGGAGTTAAGCTCTCTGAGGTTAAGTGTCCACATATGAAAGCACAGAGAATAATCCTCATTTCATACCTGAGTGCTTTTAAGGGTCTGGGACACCTTTCCAACTGTAAGAATTCTTCCTAGAATCCTAATAGATATGGTTTTACTTCTATGTATACTTTCCCTCAACCATAGGAACTTTGAGAGACTTTTATTGGAAATAGTTAGAAAAAGAGGGAAAGGATGTTTGGAAGAGAGAAATTGAAATAGAAAAAAAGGTAGAGAATTTTTTGTTTTGTTTTGATTCAGTCGATCTTTTGCTTTTTTGTCTCAGTAAAATTTTAAGAGAAAGGAAAACACAGAGACAGAGTAAATGTGAACACATCAGTATGCATCAAAATGTTCTGGTTTCTTCTTTCTTTTAAAAAACATTTGTTAAATACCTGCCATGGGCCCAGTTAGACACAGACCCTACCCTTCCTTAAGAAACTTTATAGCACAGCAGAGGAAATTCATGTTAGGCAAATAAAGAGAATTATAACACAGATAGTACGTATTTTAATAGTGGGATACATATGGTGCTGTGGAAGCAAAACAGGAGCAAGTCAAGGAAGTCTGCTTGGAGGAGGTAAATGGGGACCAGAACAGAATCTGGAACAATGAGTGGCAGTGATTTGGGTGAAGAGCACATCAGGCATAGAGGCAGAGGGTATGTGAGGATGGAAAGGAAAGAGAATGTGGTTCACACACACTCGCTTACGTGACCATGAGTATGTGTAGTGTCTGTGTGCTTGTGTTGCATGGAGTGGGGAGTGGTGGCAGGGAGTAAGGAGAAACAAAGGAACATGTGTCAGGAAAAGAGGCTGAGGAGGCAGATAGCAAGCAGACTCTGAAATGTAGGGAGTGTTATACCAAGCAGTTGGGAAGTTTCATGAAGGCTGTAGGAATCACATAGATTAGTGTCATGATGAGTGTGGAATCATAGAAACACTGCTCTGGAATTAGCATAAAGAATAAACTGAAGGGGTCAAGGCCACAGGTGGCAAGGCACAGTCTGTGAATTTCTATGGATTGGAGGATTGCAGCTGTCCCCTTTGGGAGGATGACTGGAATACCCTCGTCTCGATGCTTCTCCAGGGTCTACTCCTGTTTCTTCCTCCTTATGACCAGTTTTGTCCAGGTCAGATTTCCTGGATGTGCCCAAGAGAAGGATGGGGGTGGGGGGCTGGCGAGGGGAGAAAGTATGTGGAAAAGGAGGAGGCAGGCTGGATATGGCCCCACACAGTGAGTGACGGTCCCCTGTGGGCCTGGGACAGGAGAGAAGCAGAGAGACCCTGTGTGTTGGGCAGGGAAACAAATGCAGGCAAGAGGAGGAGGCTCTGACGCACTTGGTGGCCTTTTCCTTTCTTCTATGGTAAGAGTTTTTTGACACAACAGGTCAGGACCTCTCTCTGCTGGCTCTCTGTGGTGCTTCCCAGCAGGCAGCAGAGCCACAAAGGAACTCTGAGGGGTTTAGCAATGAAGCAGAGCACATGGTGCCCAGAGAGCACACCTGCAGAGGCATCAGCCATTGTGAGGTGTCTTGGGGATGGTTTGCCGGCTCACAGCCCTTCCCTGCAGCGCTGCAGCGGCCCTGGCTGCAAACATGGTTTTCTGACTTTTCTTACATGGTAAGGAAGCAGGCTCCTGCTGGGCTCTCTACCTGGCTGTGGCATTAATTCTCCACTTTCCTCCCTGGAGAATCCCACTAGCTGGGTGGCCCCAAAAGAAGAGAATGCAGGTGAGAATCCCAGAGACACTAAATTCAGATACCTGGCATTTAGTCCCTTTTACTTTACCACAGGGCATCTTCTGAGCCATGGCCAGGGCTGGGAGTATGGTGGGAATGTGCTGGGGTGAATGGGGGAGTGGGCTGCAAAGCTGTGTGTGTAAGTGTTGAGGAGAACAAAAGACATGCAAGAGAAAGAGAGTCATGCACCAACAGATGTGTGCCTGGCCAGGAGCATGGTGTACCAGGCACATAGAACACACTTAGAATCACCATGCATTGCACAGGGGAAAGATGGAATGCAGCCAAGAGGACTTCCCAGCTTAAACTCAGAACCCAGCTACACAAAGACCTACTGGCCTGCTGGCTTCAGAAACAACCTTTGTGGCTTAGAGTCAGCTTCAGTAACAGGCAAGGGTCTTAATGTGAAGAATCTTGGAGTGGCCCAGAGCAGCAGGGCTTCTTCACTGGAGAGAGAGGCAACCTCATCCTAGAAGGCAGGGGGAGTGGCTTCTCTCCTGGGGTTCCAAAGAATGCTGTATAAATAACACAATGATTGAATATGAAGAAATGAGTCCTGGTGGTGGTTTACATAGAAACACAATAGTTACATTTTACAAGACAGAGCCAATTAGTGATCATTGGTAAATGATAAGCATTTCTGAAATTGAAGTGTAAGTGATAGGAGCGTAATAGGAATGCTCCTTTGTCATCTGTATCCACCATGGGCTGCAAGAAGGAAGGCATTTCATGGCAGATGCCTTTAGTTTTGTGTTGCCCAGAAGTTCACTTCCCAGCCAGCGGAGAACAGAATACCTGTGTTTTGTGCTTCTTATCATGAGAACTTGCGCTGCCTGGCCTTGGGAATATTGGGAGCCAGACATCACAAATACATGAGATTGGAAGACCTGATACATTCAAATTCATGACCATCTATTTAACCACTGCCCCAGAATCAGAGTTTTGTCCCAAAGGTCTAAAACATAAAATTGTATGGGCAGTGGTCCCAGGCCAGGGCTTCAAGGATGTGATGGAATCATCCCATATGAAATCAAGAAAGCTTGATTTGATGCTGAACTGCATTAGCCAAAAGTATCTCTGATGCTTAGCACCCAAGTCAGGCAGGCAGGTTCTGGCTTTGTTTCTTGACCACAATGGGAGGTGGCCTTAGGGGAGATACTGGCTTCAAATACTTCCATTAAATTCAATGCAACAAAGCATGCCAGAGCAGGTGTAGCCTGAGAAGGTTCTCTGCTGCAGTAGGTACCTAACTCATCTGGGCCTCCACCCTTGTGTGTACTGTTCATGAATCATGGCCCCATTTTTTATGGGCATTCTTGGCCAGAAAGCTGATGTTTCAAATGACAGGAAAACTGCTGGGAAATTTCATGCACCTCATAGTTTTCTTGCTTCCAACATTTGTCCCCATCTCCCAGAGTATCTGCATGCAGGCCAGGTGGAGCTGTGTCTCTCAGGGAAGTATGCCATCCATTTCCAACCCACAAACCTGCACGGTGGCAGGCTCTGCATCCCAATTTCCACATAAGCCTTCTCTCACTTCCATGTTCACAGCAGAAGGCCACCTGTATTTTTACTTGATCCCACTTCGATGTGCAGCAGGCTGATTTTGGCCTTTCAGGCACATGACACTTGAGTTAGGTCTGCTATTACCTTGTCCAGATAGGGAAGAGGCCAAGTGTTCCAGGCAGAAGCCCAGTGCCCAGTCCTGCGATAGAGTGATTGACAGAACAGGCACCAAACCCAATGTGGCAGCAGCAGGGAGACAGATTGCTGTGTCCAACAGGTCCTTCCCAGCACAACAGGTTGAACAGCTGGAGAGCTATGTAAATGGTTAAGGCACACGCTGATTGGTCAGTTGATGATGCAGATGATACAAAGGTTTCACTTCCTTGACTCCATGTAGAATATTAAATAATCTGCCACCTTCTTGAACTTGACCCTGAGCCTTGTCCTTAGCATATTACAACACGAGAGAGGATTAGTGGCCACCAGCACACTTTAACCTGATCCTCATGTTCTCTCTTTGCAAATGAAGGCTCCCTCTTATACAGCGTGCATTCATGGGATCCAAGCTGTAAATGGTTATTTCTAATGCAGCCACTCCCCCACCCCTACACACACATATGGCACTGGAACATCAAATGTCCCAGTTACAGGGATGCCTCATCAGAGGCAAGGCCTAATGACAGCACATAGGGTGACAGATGTTCCATCTTAGACCAGGCAGCCCATGACGAGTCTGTTCTCTCCACAGGCCCAGGCGCAGTCAGTGAAGTGAACAACGGGACATCGAGGAGGGCAGGCTGCATCTGGCTGCTACCTCTTCTGGTCTTGCACCTACTCCTCAAGTTTTGATGTGAATGCCACTTCCCCCCGCTGGGGAGAAGCTGCCGCCGCCACCACCAACCCAACAGCAACTGGCAACTCCGACAGCAGCAAGAGCATTCCCGTTTCTTATGAGATCTAATCCAACAAAATTCAGAGAAACAGAGCCTAATGGGACACAAATTCGAGGGAGGGGAACAAAGAATAATTTTGGGAAAACACATTTCAAAGGGAAATTGAAAATCGCCTTGCAGGTCTTGCAGATCAGTACGCACAGCTGAGTTTTCTTCCTTTGCCCAAACGGAAAGAATGCGCACCCTGCTCTGGACCCACCCGCAGCTGCATCATGACCTGTTTGTTACCAGGGTGGGCAGGGCTCAGCCACTCCGCCCACTGACGCACCCCAAGCAAGGAAAATTCTGGAGTCGGCTATTCCCAATTCCATAGAGACGAACGCAGAAGGAGTCGTGCGGACCCAGATGTGCCCCTGTGGCCCCGTTCATAGACTGTGCCACTGTTGTGTGTGTTACAAAATGCAAAATTAAAGAAAAAAAATAAAAAGGAGACTAAACAAAACAGCCTGACAGCTACAACAATCCCACAATCAACAGTCACAAAAAAAAAAAAAAAATTGTTACACTTTTTTTGTTTGTTTTCATTTTACTACATGGACATCATGGATAATAAGGGATTCTGGTTCATTATTAATTTTATTAATTATATTTTCTGATATGAGTCTAGAATTTAGTGCAAAAACAAGACAAGACTAAAAACATACACATATGAAAGGTGAAGAGAAGTATGTTTGTTAAACATTAAAAATAGTGTACTTCTAAACTAGGTTTACAACTGGTGGACCACCAGGCATTAACCACCTGGTGAGGATATGTCAAATCCACCAAAAAAAAAAAACAAAACCCACATACGATTTAACCAACATCTCCACCAGCGCTACAGATTTCTCCTTATTCTGGCATTTAATGCAGAAAATACTATGCTTCTACATGCTGTTTAGAAATGGAAGGATGATCCACACTGTATCTTGAGTTTGTTGGCTATGCTTCTTTTGATGACATATATTATACAGTATATATATACATATATTTTTTTTGTTAGAGTTCTAGCCATTTTATTTCTCAGCAGGGTCCTTTCTCAGACATTACTGCATGCTGTATATGGCGTTAGCTGTGTGTTGATCTTCTAAAAGATGATAGAGTTTACTGGTAATTGTGTAATCAGCTCCTGCCTTTTTATTTCCTTGGTTATTTACACGTCAGAGACATTTATAAAAAGTGAAAAGAGAAAATGAAAACAAAAACAAAACAAAACACTAATACTAGGTGCAGCATCTTTTCCAGGTGTGGCTCTTGGAGGCCCGGACCCTGATGGGAGGCCTGGCTTCTCTGTCCTGTCTTAGGGTATAAACAGCAAGCAACTGAACCAACCACACAGTCAGTAACCACTTGCTTTAGCCCATTGTGGGAAATCTCTGATGCCTTTGTTACTACTGGAGAATTGAATCCTCTTGGTTCGTTTTATTTAATTTCCCACCTTTGTGTGCGTGTGTATGAAAGAGAAGAAAATGCAGTTTTTAGATAACTTTTTTTCCTCCCCTGAAGTCTGGGAACCAGAGAGGCCTCGGGGAGGGGTCCTGGATGTGATGAGGGAAAGTGGGATTGGGGACTAGGGGAGGGGGGGTTGTCTCTGACTTGACATTAAAAAGTGTTCCATGTCCCTCTTCACCTGGTGTGGTAACTCATTCTCAAGCGGGGTAGGGTGGGGGTGAGGGGCCAGAGAGCCCACCTGGCTCGGGAGTGAAGAAGATGGAGGGAAATGGACATCTGAATCAGACTAATGGTCTTTAGCTCCCTCCTTGGGTGGAATGGGTTCTTTCTGTAGAAGTGCTCTGATGACAGACGGGTTCTGGAAACCACCTTCATCCTCCTAACAGAAGCGAAGGAGAGCTGGGTCTCATGACCTCCAATGCCTTCAAGAAGGTTCTGGCCGAGGTTTGTGGCATCCTGCTCATGTCCAAACACCTCACCTCATAAGCTGGGCAAAATGTCAAGCCCAGTTCAGGGAAGGCTATTATGTGTGATTGTTTCTGTGAGACAGCGTAGCACAGCTATCACAAAAAGAAGAAATAAAAAACAAAAACAAAACAAAACAAAAAAACAGAAAGCTTAAAACATTGTGGGTTAGTAATATATATTTCCAAATTCTACCAACCAGTGTTTAGGGGAGTCTCTTCCCTTCACAAACCTTGCCTCTGGTCACAAATTAAGAGAAAAGGTAGATTTTAATCCAAAATAGTAGTCACATAATTCTAATCTGTTCGGATTGATTCTGGGAATTAAGTAAACAGCTGAAGATTCACTGAGAGGCAGAAATAAGGTCAGAGCCAAAACATTCAGGAATTTCTGTACTTGGGTCCTCAGGGGTCAATTCTACCTGAGAGGAATAGGCAATATTTAGAAAGGAATAGTTTCATTTCTGGCTGTTACTAGCACAATTGAGAAAATACTGTTGACTTCAGGTCTGTCTGTGTGTCCTTCTGACCTTCCACCCTCATCACCACGTGCCAGGTATACCCACTTTCTTCCCAGCAGCATGATCTGGAGCAGTCTGGCCAAACCTCACAGATGTTGGCTGCATTGCAGCCATCCCCTCCCATATGTCCCAGAACTACTAAAGACATGGGATTTGGGTCTCCTTAGACTGAAAGTGGATGGGTGAGATTTTTTCAGCTCTCCCTTGCCTGACACTACTATAGACACTGGTGAGAGAATTTGCATGCAGATCATGGTTCACAGGATTAAAGTGAACACTGGTAATTCCCATATTGCTAAACTTGAGCCCAGAACACATCTGAATAAAATGTACCAAGGCATCTGCAAGTAAACACTTCCCAGAATTTGCTTGGATGTGAGAGTACTGTGACACATGATCTCCATTTGAATCAGATCTTTCTCTTTCATACTTACCAAGCATGCTTCAGATCACTGCTTTGCCACCCTCCCATGAGGACTGCTCAGTCACGACCAACACTATAAAGTAATATTGATGAGGAAGACTTAAATTTACCTATTTGTGAACTTGTAGCCCTCCTCATCTTGTGGTTCATTAGAGCTCTGATTATTAAAGAGCACGTGCCTTGTATAAGCTGCTTTGGCATGACTTATAGGTTCAGCAGATAGGAGAACCACCCCCCCCCCATTCTGCTGCAAGGGGGAGTTTCTCTCATCTTCCCTGATCTGCTAAATTTCAGTCTTTAATAGGAGCATCTATTTGCTCACAAGAAAGGGCCTTTAACCAGATTTAGAGTTCCAATCCAGGATGACATGACTTTGATTAGGACTTTATAGGGACAATCTCAGGCCTATCTCTTCTCAGGAAAAGGAGCTTGGCTAGAGAGTTCTTATTCATTAGAATGAAGAAAAGCATCCTGAAGAGTGTCTGAAGTTAGCTTTCTTGATACAGGTACTGATGGAAGACCATTACTACAGGCTGGCCTAGATTTCAAGTGTACCAGAATCCTTGGGACTAAAGTCAATGTCACACTTTAGGATTCACCCACCACCCTAACTTTGGGATGTCTTTTGGGAGAACCATGCTTTAAGTCTGGCAGGTTTTATCCCATAACAATCTCTCATGTGTTTAGGGGGCATGGTGGTGGAGAATATTCTAGCCCTACCCACTCCAAGCAAACTCTTGAAGAACTCCATTCATCTTCTTTCAACAGAATATCTATACATTTCTATCCACACAGATGTTCAATGGCTCACGAATTATACTTAGGTACAAAATGTTTCTACACAGTAGGATCAGATGTCTAACCTGAAGCATTCAATACTTGTCCAAGGACTGCCTTGTGATTATTGGAACTTGCAGATCTGGAGCTATAATTACAGTAGATTATCCCCAAATGTTTGCTTTTGTTGCTGTGGATGGTGATAATGATGGTGATGATGAATGATAGGTATTGTTCTTTAAGCTGCAGATAAGTTAGCAAATGAATTAATACTAAAATATGATTGAAATTTAATACAGTTCACTAGCCCAACCTATCTTTATTGTATATTTCTGTTTAGAACGGAGGACAGTCACACCAATCACAGAAATATCCCTTTAATGTGTGCACTTGATATAAAACATGTAAAATCTGGGATCAGTAAAACATCTACAATTTTTTTTATATTTCCAATGGTAAAATTTTGAGGTACTTCTCATGAGAGGAGAAAAATCTATCCAAAAGAGATATGTGACAGAGTAGATGGTCCCTGCTAATGATGAGCCTACACACCCTGGTGCTTCTACGGCCAAATGTATATGCACATGCCAGTCATTTATTCTTCATCAGATAAGCAACTTAAAAGAACTGTGAGTAGTGGTATCTGAGAGAGGCACTAAATAATACCTCTTTCCAGTATTTTTTTTTAAATTTAAACCGAATCCCAAAACTAATTTGGTTCACAACCTGCTCACTGGGATTTGATTGTATGGTTGTCACTACAAACTGCTCAGTCAGGTAACTCTAAAGCATCAGCTATTACCTCTCTGTTTTTAATTCAGACACTATCTCCATGAGTGTCCAACTCTATCTTTATCCCAGGCAATAAACGCAAATTAATATCCCCATGACTTGTGAGCAACTGAGATCTCTCTGAGTCTTTGCATCTTCCTTCTAACTGTCCTTTATAACTTCATATCTCTCTCCCATCTTGTGACTAGATGGGATCTCTCTCCACATTATGTGACTAGAACAACATGGCTTTCTGTAGAAAAGACTTTCCAATTCCTGAGCTCAAGACATAATCACTTCTTATAATTTATATCTAATGCATGTTGGTGTATTATTTTTTTTATGAAGGGGGTTTAGTTTGGCTTTCATTTTCTGAATGTTGATCTTACCCCCATGCAAACTTCCATATAACTTAAACATTGCTTCTGGCATATTAAAGTACATGAATTTATTTCTATACTTCAGGGATCATTATTAGCCTTATTTGAAAATGAATTATACCTCTGGCAGAATACATATGTGTGATTAAAACTTCCTAGAAACATATGTTGGCAATGGCCATAGCATTTACCTGGTTTCCAGTGACTCTGATTTTAGAAGTTCTAAATATCAGTACAGCACTTTGGATACAGAACCAAACTGTTGACCAGTAGAATTAAGAAATAGTCCAGATTCTATTACTAGCAAGTTGGGTTCTTCTTATGTTTTACATAAGATGTTATTGATGGAACATTAATAATCATTTTCTATCTTTAAAATTCAATCTTGTAATTTCAGATTCTATAAGATTTCTACAAGAAAAACTTGGGAAAGCTGTGTTTTTGATAAATGGCAATGGAAGGTGTGGATCAGGGTGAGTTCCAGAGCTGATGCATTGTCTTTGTTCCAGAATGGCTTATAAGAAGGGGACATGCATGATCAAAGCTGCCATTTCTGCAGATTTTTGGAATGACTCCTTAAGGAGAATTTTAGGGATGACCACTGCAGCACCTGGAAAGGAGTATTATCTACTGAAAGACAATGACTTTTTCTGGAACAGAAAATGATGTCATCCCCAAGCTGCTGTTCAATTTTGCTCTCTATATGACACAAATAAAACAAGAGAATAAGTTGCCATACAACTAAAAGTCTAGGGAAGTCAAAGGTATTGGAGATATGCAAAATACTCAGAGTTCTCTCTAGGAATGTGTGTGTGCATGCTTGTATGTGTATGCACATGCACATCCGTGTGGGGAAGTATTTACTGTAATTATTAAATTACTTAATCCTTCAAAATAGATGGCACCTGTTATTCCCAAATTCATCTTTAAAATAATAAGAGAGAGTAATGAAAAGAGAGGTCTCCAGATAAGATTTTTAATAATTATATCACATCATTCTGGTAAGTGCTCTGCTCAAGGGTCCAGGAGTATTTGTGTGGGTCTCATATGACATATGTGCATTGTTGGTCCAATTCTAAGTTCACTTAATGCCCCTCACTTTTCATGATGCTCCTAGACTCTATGCTTCATTTTTACCTCCTCTGGGAAGAGCATGAGTCTCTAAGAGGCAGTGGGCAAAGACTTGACTGAGCTTGGTGTTCGAATCTTCATGGTCCCTGATCCCTTTTTCCAAATGTTTGTCCCTGGCTACTACTGTCTTAAGCTTTAGTTTCTTCTGAAGTTTCATTTGCAAAGTTGATGAAAGGTTTAGGTGGAGCCATCAAGCCATATCTCCTGTATCTATGAACTGCAAAGGGGAAAAGAGCCCAAAGCATAGAGGACACACATGAGTGAGGACTCCTTGTCTTCTTTTGGAAGGAGGGGGTAGAAAAAGAAGGGAAATGAAAATAAATACCATGTCACCAGTTTGAGCCAGTGCCCTGTCATTCTTTTCACTCTTGCCCACAATTCTCATTTGTACTTGACCAGTTGGAAAGGAAGACAGCAAAGAAATAAGATGTACTGTAATAGATGCTGTCTATTAAATACAACATTATTTTCTCTAAGTGTCCATCTTAGAGTTTAATGAACAAGGAAAATGAAAATAAAATGATAGAGAAGAAATTCAAAAGGTATAACTCATTCCTGAGCCTGTATGTGTGCAGGGGTCTAAATATGCATATGCAAATGTGTTCTGTAGTGCCAAAAGTAAGTTCTTAGAGGGTAAGGCAAAGTCCTGCCTCTTTCCTAATCAGCCACTGGGAGCACCATTCCTAGATGGCTCTTGGCAAAATACAATCAGATTTCATTTTGCATAGTAAAGGTAGTATATGCTATTACATGCCAACTTCCCCTCATTTTTGAGGAATGAGTATGGGTAGAATAGAGAGAATATGAAACAGGCAGCCGAAGGCTGCATTAGGGTTTGCAGTGAGATCTGCAATAGGTCACCACTATACCTTCTGGGGCCTTGTTTTCCTAATTGCTAAAATGAATATTGGACAAGCTGGTCACAAAAGGCCTCCCAAGCTCTGAAATCCTCTGGACCTTCCTTCTCCAATCTTTCATTGTTCATATCTATTTCCCAAAACAAGAGAAGTCCACATTTGAATTGGTCTTGTGGAGGTATGTAAGAAGTATCACTATTCACACTCGACTAGGAAGGGCCTCTTTTTCTGGCATGGAAATAAGGATTTAAAAGGCTACCATTCTGAAAGCTCTGGATGTCAGGCTACTCTTTGAGAGTCTGAAGAAATACAATCACATTCTCAATACAAGAAAACCAAACAAGTCCACATGCTTAAAAAATGCTTACAAAATTCTCTAGATGGTTATGGATGGTTTGTGGACTATTCCAAATCCATGTTAAAGAAACCTACTGTGAAATTTCACTCTGGATTTTTCTTATAGGTTGCCTACATTTCTCAAATATATTTGATAAGAATTGTGTCCTACATGCATTGATTTTTAACCAAATAAGCAAAAAACAGCAACTTTTGGAATCACCCAGGGAGCCCCATATGGATTAGAGCTAATCATTAGTAATGATGTAGCTTCACAAGCTCTTTGCCTACAAACTCTTTCTCCTGACTGACTGAGAGAATGTTCCTTATTTGGACAATGACACCAGTTTAGGTAACAACAAACTTCTTGGTGCTTTTATTTGTAATAGCTAGTAATTATGACTCTTCTTGTCAGCAAAACAGCTCATAGCACACAGAAAGCCAAGGAAATTAAATCAGCACTGGTTTCCCCCATGTTTGTTAGGCCTAAAGTTATTGGGACATTCTACTTAACAAAAACTAATTCACCAGGCCCTCCATGATCCAGAATAATGGATAATTCATCCCACTCACTAGCATTTTCTTCTTCATGTTCTGGGTACAGGATGCCTCCCTCCAAGAATGAAAGGCTTACTTCATCTACTAAGCATTTGATTGAGCCAACACTAGCACAGCACGTGTGTAAAAAGGTCAGGCAAACCATTTGCCCAGGCCTAGTTCTGAACAAAGAAATCAATATTCCACGGTGTAATTCACCAGTCAGAAGTAATCGCCCTCTATCACAGCAGCCCAAGGGCAGCAAATTCATTACAAGGTGTTTGTTGCCATTCTTGCACGTACCTCAACACTGGTGCTTTACAAATACGTCAGACACCCTGGCCTCCTGATCATTTTTGCATTAATACCTGTCTTTTTTCCAAGCCACATGTAGAGTCATTCTTCTAAACATTGGCATACTAGGAGCTTCTATATTAATGTCTCATCATTCCTTGTCTTCAAAAATATAAAAGAATAATCAGTCAGGTAGAGTCCATGGCATAGGATTATCTGAGCTCCAGAACCCTGGGCATCAAATTGGAATTTATGAGTAGAGGCATAGACTATTTTCATTAACAAACATAGCATGTTAAGACATATCCTTGAATTATCAATGAGAGAGCCTCTCTGATTAAATAACCTGCTAGCCTAGCTCACTCATGTCTTCTTTAGTAGCATTTTTTTTTACACATTTCCCTTTATCTTTTCTCTTCCCTATTCCCTTCCTCCAGTACAGCCTTCCTTTTATTAAGAAACTAGAGATTTAAGAATTTTGTGGGGAAAATATCACTTCCATAGAGTTGTTCCAGTACTCCTTTGTTTACACTAGGCATTCTGGGAGTAATTATGACATTGAGGAAAGAAATGTGGTCTAGTTGGGCTATACCTAGAAATATATATTCTTAATACTTTGAGTTAGATATATAGTACCCGGAGCTACACATTAGCCGAGGTCATTGTCAGGGGCTTGGTAGACCTCTGAGGCAGTTCTACTCCATAAATGGCATAAATATATCCTAGCCACTTGGTTAATTTGAGGGAGAAAAGCTGTTTTGACTCAAACACATTTATCCAGCTTTAGTCATCTGGTGACTAATCCAGATTAGGCACATGAAAAGAACAATTACCAAAGAACTCCCATGTTCCATTAGTCCAAAAGGTCCTTGAGGAGTGACATCAACAACATGGCTGATAAGACATTCTTGTCAAATCCCTGCTTTCAACAACAATTTGGCACACACCCACAAGCAGAAGGGTCTTTGTGGGAACTGTGGGATTCAGCACCGTGTTCCTAGGGACCAGAGGAGCCTTGCTTTCCTGTGCATCAAGTAACAAACATATAGACCTTGGTCTGGCTTTGGACCCTGCAGTGACCATGAACTGGCTCCAACCTCTCTCAGACAGTCATGGAGCCCCTGGAGAACACAATCTTAGATCAAGCATGAACTTGAGAGCCTTTATGGAAGCCTGGGTTTCCAGCAGAGAAGTTCTATTTTAGCATTAGAGCTAAAAATTCAAGTTTTACCTTGGAGAGGGTAGGAGGACAGTCTGACTTTATTGGCATAATGCTTTCTTCAAGGCAGCACAGCTCAGTACCAAGTGATACCTTCTCAATCCATGATTTCTCCCACAAGGGAAAGTAAAAGTGTGTGAGTAAGCATTCATCTTCTCCGGATGGGGCCCATTTCCCTCTCACTCCATCCCGAGTATTGTCATGAGCTGGATGACTGGGCGGCTGAAAAAGGCTGTAAGAGTGGCAGATAGGACTCTAGGAAGACATAAAAAGAATGAAGATCCTACTGACTGATCACAGCCTCCATCAGGAAGCCTTCCCATGAGCTGCTTGCTTGTGATACCTCATCCATGGATTCCCCCAGTTGGCCCACCCTCAGAATTCCACATGTCTCACCCATACACTCCCACATCCTGTGACCAGTTCTCTGTGCATGCCCTTAACATTGGAAAGTGTAGGCTTTGGTAGATGACTAGTAAGCATGTACAGAAAAACAGACCAAATCTATAGGCTAAGGAGAAACAACAAATTTAAGTTTTAGTGCTTCCTTTGAGAAAGCATAAGGGAGGTGTCAGCACTTGGTCTAGTGCATTGCAGAACAGAGAAAAAGCACACAAGCTTAAGAATTCTGCCATAAGAGAGATCAAAAAGTGTGGAAAAGGCATAACCATAGAAAATCTGACAAAGCCTCAGAATCCCTAGAAGAGCAGAGAAGGTATTTATCTCCCAAAGTCAGGTAGTAAAGACTGGAGGAGGTGATTGCTACTGATAATGTGAAGACAGCAAAACTTTAAGAAACATGAAAAATCAAGGGGACTTGATAATACCAAAATATCACAGTAATGTTTGAGGAACGTAACCCAAAGACACAAAGACTGACAATTTACCCAATAAAGAATTCAAAGCAGCTATTTTAAGGAAGCTCAATGAGCTACCTGAAAACACAGAAACACAGGTCAACAAAATCAGGAAAACAATGCACAAATGAGAAATTTAACAAAGAACAAGAAATTGTTTAAAAAGGGAGAGAGAAAAACTCGAGCTGAAAAGTATAATGAATAAAATAAAAAATGCAATAGAGGCCATCAACATCAAAATGAATTAAGCAGAAGGAAGAATCTGTGAATTACAAAACAGGATCTTTGCAATTATTCAGTCAGAGGGAACAAAGGAAAGGAAGTAGAATGAAACAGAATGAAGAAAACCTATGTGATCTACGCAATACCATTAAAAGAATAAGTTTCAAATTATTGGAGTCCCAGAAGGAAAAGAGATGGAGAAGGTAGCAGAAGGCTTATTTAAAGAAATGACGATGGACGACTTCCCAAATCTGGGGAGAGATTTAGATATCCAAGTTAATGAATCATATAGGTCACCAAATAAACTCAAAGATAAACAGTCTTGGGGCGCCTGGGTGGCTCAGTCGGTTGAGCGTCCGACTTCAGCTCAGGTCACGATCTCACGGTTTTTGAGTTCGAGCCCCGCATCAGGCTCTGGGCTGATGGCTCAGAGCCTGGAGCCTGCTTCCGATTCTGTGTCTCCCTCTCTCTCTGCCCCTCCCCCATTCATGCTCTGTCTCTGTCTCAAAAATAAATAAAAACATTAAAAAAAAGATAAACAGTCTCCAAGACACATTAAAATGAAAATGTCAGAAATCAAAGACAAAGAGAGAATCTTCAAAGCAACAAGAAAAAATAAGTTGTAACTTAGAAAGGAGTCCTCTCAAGGCTCTAGACAAATTTCTCAGCAGAAACTTTACAGGCTAGGAGCAAGAGTATGATATATTTTTATTTATTTATTTATTTATTTATTTATTTATTTATTTATTTATTTTTGAGCTAGAGAGAGAGAGCACGACAGCAAGAGACGAGAAAGAAGGGGAAAGAATCATACATAGGCTCCATGTCCAGCACAGAGCCCAACACAGGGCTCAATCTCACAACTCTGAGATCATAATCTGAGCCAAAATCAAGAGTTGGATGTTTAAACGACTGAGCCACCCAGGATTCCTGAGAGTGATGATATATTTAAAGTGCGAAAAGGGAAAAACAAAAACAAAAACGAAAACAAAAAACAAAAAACCTGCCAGCTAATAATACTCTATTTGGTAAAGTTGTTCTTTAGAATGGAAGGATAGATAAACTTTCCAAGATAAACAAAAGCTGAAGGAGTTAATCACCACAAGACTTATCTTATTAGAAATGCTTAAAGGAGCTCATCAAGCTAAAATAAAAAAAAAAAAAAACACTCAATATATGAAAACATATAAAAACATACAAAACACTGGCAAAGTTAAGTTTATAATCAATTTCAGATTGTACCAATACTATAATATGGTGATGTGTTAACCACTTAATTGTAGTATAAAGTTAAAGGACAAAATAGTAAAAATAACTTCAGTAAAATAATATGTTCATGAATATACAATATAAAATGAGGTAAATTGTGACATCAAAAGTATAACTGGGGAGTAAAAGAATATAGTTTCTGTATGTAATCAAAGTTAAGTTGTTAGGATAAAATAGACTTATACCTATAAAATGTTGTTTGTAAGCCTATGGCAACCACAAAGCAAACACCTACAGTAGATATACATAAGCTATAGGGAAAGGAAAAAAAATCATGCTGCTATAGAAAATCATAAATTTATAAAGGAAGGCAGAAAGAGAGGGATAAAGAATAAGGGAACTGCAAAACAGCCAGATAGTAACTAATAAGATGGCATTAATAAGTACTTACCTATTGATAAGTAATTTTAGCGTAAATTCTTGAAATCAAAAAGCATAGCTTGGCTAGATGGATTAAAAAAAAAAAAGACCCAAATATATGCTGCCTACATGTGACTCACTTCAGCTTTAATGACACACAGGGGCTCAAAGTGAAGGGATAGAAAAAGATATCCCATGCCAGTGAAAATCAAAAATCAAAAGAGAGCAGGGGTTTTTACAAACATATATCATATATAAGCCAAATTGACAAGCCAAAAACTGTAATAAGAGAAAAAGACCATTATTATATAATGATAAAGTGATCAATTTATCAAGAAGATTTAACAATCATATACATCCAACATCAAAACACCTAAAATATATTAAGCAAATACTAAGAGATCTGAAGGGAGAGATAGACAATAGCAGAGGACTCCAATACCCCACTTGCAACAATGGATAGATCATCCAGACAGAAAATCAATAAGGAAATGTTGGACTTGAACTACAGTTTAGACCAAATGGACCTAAAACATGTAGACAAAACATTCAATCCATCAATATCAGAAAACACATTCCCTTGAAGTGCACATGGAATTCTCTAGGATAGATCATACTATAGGTCACAAGATAAGTCTTATCAAATTTAAGAAGACTGAAAACACACCAAGTAACTTTTCTGACCACAATGGTATGAAACTGAAAATCAATTACAGGAGGAAAGCTGGAAAATCCACAAATAGTAGAAAGTAAACACACTCTGAACAACCAATGAGTGAAATATGAAATCAAAACTATATTGAAACAAATGAAAATGAAAACACAACATACCAAAACTTATGAGATGCGGCACAGCAGTTCTAAAAAGGAAATTCATAGTGATAAATGCCTATATTAAGAAAAAAAGATCTCAAAAAAAAAAAACTAACCTAACTTTACACCATTAGAAACTAGAAAAAGAACAAACTAAGCCCAGTGTTAGCATAAGGAAGGAAATAATAAAGATGAGAGTGGAAATAAAGATATATAGGACAGAAAAACAATAAAAAAGATCAATGAAACTAAGAGCTGGAGTTTTTTTTTGAAAAGATAAACAAAACTGACAAAACTTTAACCAAATTAAGGGGGAAAAAAGAAGACCAAAAAGCTCAAAGCAGAAATAAAAAATAGGACATTACAACTGATGCTACAGAAATATAAAGTTCATAAAAGATTACCATGAGCAATTACACACAAATAGATTGGACAATTAAAAAACTGATACATTTCTAGAAACTTACATCCTACCAAAACTGAGTCACCAAGAAATATAATACCTGAACAGAGAAATAACTATGGAGATTGAATCAGTAAACAAAAGCCTTTCAACAATGAAAACCCAGGACCTGATGGTTTCCTTGGTGAATTTTGCCAAACATTTAAGGAATAATTAATGCCATAATTCTCAAACTCTTTTAAAAAATTAAAGAGGAAGAATCATGAGGTGAATATTACCCTGGTACCAAAGTCATATAAGGACACAAGAGAAAAAAAAACACTATAGAAAAAATATTCTTAATGAATATAAATGCAAATACCCTCAACAGTACTAGCAAACCAAATTCAATAGCACATTAAAAGGACCATATACCATGATTTAGTGGGATTTACTCTTGGGATGCAAGGATGTTTAAGCATACGCAAATCAATATGCCATGAAATGAAATGAAAATGAAAGGTGAAAATCTTATGATCATCTCAACAGATGAAAAAAATTTTGACAAAGTACAACACCTTTTTATGATAAAAAAAAAAAAAACCTCTCAACAATTGGGTATAAAGGAATGCTCCTCAACATAATAAAAACCATATATGCAAAACCCACAGCTAACCTCATATTGGTCATATGAGGTTATATTGGTCATAACCTCATATATGGTCAAAGGTTGAAAGCTTTTTCTCAGGAGCAAGACGAGGGTGCCCACTCCTATTCAATATAGTACTGGAAGTCCTAGCCAGAGGAATTAGGCAAGGAAATTAAATAAAATATATTCAAATCTGAAAGGAAGAGTTAAATTGTCTTTGTTTGCAGATGATATGATAGTATATAGAGAAAATCGTATATAATCTACCAGAAAAATCCACAAATTCATTAAAATTGCAGGATAAGAAATCAAGATAAAAAATTAGTTGTGTTTCTGCACACTAATAAGAAAATATCTGAAAAAGAAATAAAGAAAACAACACTATTCACAATAGCATAAAAATCATAAAATACTTAGGAATAAATTTAATAAGGGAGGTGAAAATTCTATACACAATAAACTATAAGACTTTGACGAAAAATTTAAAGAAGGCTGAAGTAAACGGGAAGATGTGTTCATGGACTGGAAGAATTAATATTGTTATAATGTCTGTATGACCCAAAGCCATCTATAGATTCAATGAAATTAAATTCAAAATCCCTAAGGCATTTTTCACAAAAATACAAAAAGAAATCCTAAAATTCATACATAGCCACAAAGACCCTCAAATAGCCAAAGCAATGGGGAGAAAGAACAAAGCTGGAAGTATCACACTTCCTGATTTCAAACTGTATTACAAAGTTGTAGCAATCAAAATAATATGGTACTGGAAGAAAAATACATAGACCATAGAACAGAATTTAGAGCACAGAAATAAACCCTTATATATATGGTCAACTAATATTTGAAAAGTAAGCCAATTTTTTTTTCTTGTGGTTGATTTCAAGTTTGATAGCAAAAATATTCAATGGGGAAAGGTAGTCCCTTCAATAAATGGTGCTATTGAATGATCACATGTAGAAGAATGAAATTGGACCCATATCTTGCAACACTCACAAAAATCAGGACACCTGGGTAGCTCAGTCCGTTGAGCATCAGACTTCGGTTCCGGTCACGGACTTCGGTTCCGGTCACAGTTAGTGAGTTCGAGCCCGGCATTGAGCTCTGTGCTGACAGCTCAGAGCCTGGAGCCTGCTTCAGATTCTGTGTCTCCCTCTCTCTCTCTGCCTCTCCCCTGCTCATGCATGCTCTGTCCTCTCTCTCTCTCTAAACACTAAAAAAACATAAAAATAAACACTAAAAAAACATAAAAAAAATTAAAAAAACAACACACAAAAATCAACTCAAAATGTATTAAAGACTTGAATGTAAGTCCTGAAATCATGAAACTTCTAGAAGAAAATATACAAGACAAGATCCTTCACATAGGTCTGAGCAACAATTTTTTGGATATGATACCAAAAGCATAACCAAGTAAAGCAAAAATAAACAAGTGGGACTACATCCAAAACCTAAAAACTTTCACAGCAAAAGGAATAATCAAAAAAAGTGAAAGGTAACCTACAGGATGGGAGAAAAACTTGCAAACCATATATCTGGTAAGGGGTTATTGTCCAAAATATATAAGAAACTCCTACATCTGGATACCAAAAACAAACAAAATCCCAGACAACTGGATTAAAAAAAAAAAAAAGGCAGAGGAACTGAATACACATTTTTCTGAAGAAGACATACAGATGGCCAAAACTCTTAACAACTTCAGAGTATATAATAAAGTATTATTAGTTATGATCACCAAGCTATATATGTTTTATATATGTATAAATATATGTATATTTATATTGTTATATATTGTTATGTTGCTTATAATTATATATATTGTTATATATTGTTATATAATTACAAATATATGTAAATAATATATATGAATATATATAAATAATATATATGAATATATATTACATATAAAATAAATACATATAAATAAATAATATAATTATATATAAAATATATAAAACCTTAATTCACTCATGCATAGACACCTTTTGGTGTGTAAAAATGTCCTTAATATCACTAATCACCAGTGAGATGCAAATCAAAACTACAAGTATCACCTCACACCTGTTAGAATGGATCAAAAAGAGAGAACATGGGTTCACAAGGATATAAGGAAAAGAGAACCCTTGTTCACTGTTGATGAGAATGTAAATTGTTGCAGCCACTATGGAAAACATTATGGCAATTCCCCCCCAAATTAAACATAGAACTACTATATAACCCAGCAATCCCACTTTTAGGTATATATCCAAAGAAATTAAATCAGGATATCAAAGAAATATCTTAACTTCTGTGTTCATTGAAGGATTATTTTTTTACAATAGCCAAGACATGGAAATAATCTAAATGTCCGTCTATGCATGAATTAATAAAGAAATTGTTATATATTGTTATATAATTATACTATTTATATTATTAATTTATGGTACATAATTATATAACAATATGTAACAATATATTTATATAAATATAAGCAATATAACAATATATAACAATATAAATATATTACATATAAATATATGTATATATATATATATATAATATGTATAGCATGGTGACCATAACTAATAATACTTTATTATATACTTGTAAGTTGCTAAGAGAGTAGATCCTAAATGTTTTCACCACAAAAAACCAATAGTAATTATGTGAAGGGATATAGGTGCTAACTACCCCTCATTTGGCTATATATGAGTAACCATTTGGCTACATATGAGTGTATCACATAATCACATTGTACACTTACACTTTCATATGTAATTATGTATGTAATATGTTAATTATATCTCAATAAAGCTGGTTGAGTTCCTTAAGGGAATGAATGGCTCATTTTAAACTCCAGTTTCCCAGTGACTAGTGATTTCTAGTGTGAGAGGGTCTGGCAATAAAGTTCTCACTTCAACACTGACATTAAAAGAGGACTTTAAAACTCCTTTTTGGAACATTAGGACTCCACAGAGAGTGGAAAAGTGAATTCAATAGGTTTTTGGTGTTGTTTCTGACATTTAAGTTTATGGAAAGATTTTTTTTTGGTCTAATTATTTTCCATATATTTTGGAATCATATTATCTTCTTTCTGGTGCATTCTAGTCCTAAGGGTAATCAATGAACTGCCACCAAAGAGAAGAAAAGTATTTACCCTTGGAAATGATAAGAAACCACATATGTTAATGTATCCCCCATTATTTATTGACTACTTAATATATTCCTGACACAGTCCTAGGTGCTGGGATAAAATGGTGAGCAAAACAAAAATGGCTTGATTCCTGAGACACTTCCAGTCTAGCATGTGAGAACATCAATGATAAAATTGTCACAGACACACACACTGCACACATTGACACACACACTGATATACATACACACTGTACAGACACACTGCACACACAGAGACACACATTACACAAACATTCACACACAATATAAATGTGCTCTGTGTAGGGTGCTATGAACACGTGTATCATGAAGAGCTATGTGTGAGTCCAATAAGATTTCTTGATGGGGTGCAATTTGATTTGAGGCAGGAAGGATGAGAAGGGGTTACCTGTGTGGGTTGGAGGAGGAAGGGACAAAGGACACAGGACCTATAGACACAAAGGCCCTAAAGTTGGAGGAAGGACTAGTGTAATAGACCCCCCTTCATCTCTTGCTTTAGGCCTCTTATCTGCATCATTTCAGTCGATTACTATTTTCTTTTCAGGTACAGTAACCTTCATACGTATAATTGAATGCAAACCAGTATACTTGTCATTCATCTCACACACACATGTCAGTGAACTGTTGTTGTTTTTTTTTAATATAAAGGTGGTCTGTGTATAATGAGACTTAGACTATTCTCAAATCTGAATGCAGTACATCTGAATCACTGGGGGAGGTACCTATTAAATTGGAATCTCCAGGGAGAAGGCCACAGAATGTGTATTCTAAGCAACTTCCGCAGGTGAGCTCTCAAAATGAGAAAACCCAAACGCTCTAAAAAAAATCATGTTCTTCCAATTTTCTTTACCTCCATAACTAGCATCATCAAACTTGACTCAAACCCAAACCCTAGGACTTATCTTTGACTTACCCTCCCTCACCACCCACATAAAGTCCATCAGAAGATTCTATAATTTCCAGTGCATCTCACATGTGTCCAGTTCTCTCTGACTTTGTTGCTACCAAGCTCCCATTATTGCTCCAACTATTCTATACTGGTTCCCTAACTATTCCACAGCAACTCCTCACTGGCCTTCTTGTTTTCTACATTCTCCACACAGTTACTGGAGTGATATTAAAACACACACACACACACACACACACACACAACCTATCATTTCACAACCCGTTGTAGTTTTTGACTCATTTTAATTCAATTAAATCTGTAAAATTTATTTTAACACTTATTTATTTTTGAGAGAGAGAGAGTGAGACAAAGAGCACACGCAGGAGAGGAGCAGAGAGAAAGGGAGACACAGAATCCAAAGCAGGCTCCAGGCTCTGAGCTGTCAGCACAGAGCCTGACACAGGGCTCAAACCCACAAATTGCAAGATCATGACCCGAGCTAAAGTTGGATGCTTAACTAACTGAGCCACCCAGACACCCCTTTTTAATTCAATTAAATCTTAACAACTCTCCCTTGGAATACTTCTCTAACTCTGATTTTCTGATCCCTATGTTCAAACACAGAGAGTGCTCAAGGTAACCGGAAGTGAAGTTAGAATTTTCACCCAGATGGTCTGATTCTGGAACTTGCAAATTCAGTCTCTGAGCTATACTACCTTTAATGACTACATTTTAAATCAATTCTAAGATGCATATTTTTTTACTTAAAAATCTTTCAAATTGGAAATATGTCTTGCAATCAGTGGCATACCACAGTTTAACTGGAGTAATTTTTTTTCTTGTGTTACATTAAAATAGTGGTGTGTCTTACAACTGATACCTCTTAGAGTTAGTAAAATACAATATTTGTTGCATGGAATGACGAGGGTAGGTCAGTGGTGCTGCTGTGGCATCTCTGCTTAATCTTCGCTTGTAAGGGAACAGTACAGCACATTGAATACTTTGGATAAAAAACAATAGAAAAATATAAAACTATTCTTATTGCTACAATTATTTATGGCTCCAATTAATTATATTTTAACTTATTTAACAACAAGAAATTTGTTGCTACCAAGCTCAAACTTGGTAGTTCTTTCGAACTCCTATTGTGAGAATTTTTAAAGGCATTCATTTCACCCCATTTTCCATCATTGTAGGTGGTTTTAACTAGATGGTCCTAATTTTAGTCACCATTATTCTCTACTGTGAGTCACGTACTTCTAAACACAGCCTAAAGTTTATTTGTGTTTGAGGGAAAAAAAAAATTCCCACCAGGTAGATATATGAAGCTTGCCTTTCTACTAATTTGCATGTATTTTATTCATTACTTAATGCAGATGAGTTGGGTTGGACATCTGGTGGTTTGCAGCATTATAATCAGTGAGTAAAGAATATCTGCCAATACAAACATACACTGGTAATAGTATTAAAAATAAAAATTTATACTCATCTGTTCTTGGCAATTTACAAAGCACTTTCACATACCCTAGCTCCTTTAATTTATTTAAATCTCCCTATAACTATGTATGCAGAGACTTGGCCTTTCACACTCTGAATCTTCTTAATTGTACCTCTGTCTGAATACTCTCTGGGCTCTGAAATGACTACTTTAGACAAGTGCAAAGTCATGAATTAGCCAAGGAGATACTGGGTCAAGAGTCTCAGCAAATTCTCGAAGTGCTTTTCTGAGTGATAATGAACCTGCAACTCAATTATTCAAATGTTAGTAAGACCAGAGCTCAATAATATGGGTTCTGTGGCACCTGGCATACAAAGTTTGGGTCGCAGAAAACGAACAGGGCAGGGCCTGGGCAGCTGGAACCTCTAGGCCCATAGCATCTAACTGTAAATAGCTTTGTCCATTTATCCTGGAATGTTGTATACACATTCTATGTGTGCTACAACACATACAATGTTGGAAGCACCACAGAACTCATAGTAGATTGAACCTTCCATCTGGACCCTATCAATCCAGCCATGCTTCACTGCGCAAGAATGGCAGGTACCATTACTAGTGGTCTACTTGAGGAAGGTGTCACAAAGCTGTGGGTGAAGTACATAGCCTGCTTGGCTTCATGCTGAAGCCCTGCAACTCTCTGCAACATAGCTGTTAAAACTAATTCATCATCCAAGCCTGGATGTTACCTCTTCCCTGGAGATTCCATGCCAACCCAGGAGCTTTGAAAAGTATGGGGCTTTGGGAAACTTCTAGGAATGACCTGCTGATCTCTGGATGAGTAAAGTTCAGGGTAAGAATATATTGCACAACTGTCACTCTGCTTTTTGTCTCTCAGTGACTCAAAAGGACTTTCACAAGCTCTCTTTCTTTGGCTAAGATGAATCTCCTAGGTGAGATTTCCAGGTGGGACAGAAAGTTTTATCATGGCAGGAATACATCCTGTGTGGTTAACCCAGCGCTGTTGAATGAGAGCAGGTGGCTAAAACCCATGGATACAATGTGGGTACTAGCTCTTTATGTTAAAAAGGATTAACAACCCAGCCATTAAACAGAGCTGTAATGCCAGAGACTTTAAGACCCTCCAGGAACCCCCAGACTCTGGGAGTTTTTTCCTTCTATTCCATTTAAATCCAAGAGGCTTTCACCCTACTGGCAGCTCCAGAGTTACCGCTGAGGCTTAGGGAGAAGCTGTTATGAAAAGCTGAGGTTGTTGCTAAGCAAAGGAAGTCTCACAGAGGCAACTGACAGAGTAAAAGCAACACCTGGTTAAACTGAAATTGACATGAGAGCTCCTCTAGGCTTTAAGCTGCTTTTGTAAGGGTTAGAGTTCCATCCGCCTAATATTGAAAAGGCAATAAGCATAAAAAATCGCAGTTCCTCCAGACACGCATTTCCCTAGCAGGGGGGACACAGTGAGAAATATGGCAAACCACAAGGGTGCTGTTGGGTACTGGTGTATGAGAAGGTATCCACATATCCTCAACTCCCAGGCACCTCATGTCCTTTGTTGAGGAGGGGGCTGTGTGGAGGAGCAAGCTCTTGTACCTTTGTTGTCCTTTGCTGTCTTCACCCAGCAAAAGGAATCTGTGAGGGGAAATGGCATCTCCCAGTCAGGAGGTCTTCAGACCTGCTTGTTCTGAGGGCAAGGCTCCTGACATCTAGTGTCTAGGTGTTTTGAACCAGAGGAACCTGGAGGAGTCAGTTAGCAGGCCTTTGTTCCTTTGGGGGTTCTTCCCATGGACTCATCTTGTGTGAGGTATGTTGGGAGATTCGGGGGGAGCTGCTCATGGTCTCACCCTCAAGAAAGTCTCCTCATGACAGTACTAATGCACAAAACAGATTTATTAAGAAAATAACAGAATGGGGATACCTGGGTGGATTAGTGAGTTAAGCCTCTGACTGCAGCTCAGGTCATGATCTCACAGTTTGTGAGTTTAAGCCCCACATTGTGCTCTGCACTGATAGTGTGGAGCTTGCTTCAGATCCTCTGTCTCCCTCTCTCTCTGCCCCTTCCCAGCTTGTGGTCTCTCTCTCTCTCTCTCTCTCTCTCTCTCTCAAAAATAAATAGACATTAAAAAAATTTTAAAAAGAGAGCAGAATGTAAGGACATATCAAAGGACATGGGGGGTAGGGGGTGTGGGTGGCTGGAAGGGCAGGGTAAGTCATGGAATAGTACTTGAGTTGGGGACAGGAAGAAGGTAAGGTCTCCCAGTAGGGAAATGACATGCGGGAATCTCTAAGGTGGAAATGGACAGAATAATGAGACCTTTCCTTAGTGGAAAGAAAGTGTAAAAGATGGCTGAGTACTAATAAGATGTTGCCTTTCCCTACTGCACATCAGCACAGATCAAAGGTAAAGGACACACAGACAAAGGCACTCAGCTTATTGCTATAAAGTGTTCACTGTAAACACCAGGTAGAACCACTAGCCCTGGAGCCAGGTTGGCTCTCCTGTGGGTCACAGTCCTATTGCCTGTTGCTTAAAGACTTATTACCTGAAGAACTGAAGGAGTTACTTCCTGTTCTCATCCTTAGGCTACACCCTACTCTCTTTTACCTGCTTGAGTTGTAAATTCTAATAGGATAAAAAATAATAATAAAAACTAATGCAAAGGGAAAAAGGGAGATATATTCTAAAACTTGGTTCTTTAACAAGAGCCTGGTGTCAGGGTAGAAACAAAGCTTTACTACTGGTTTGCCAAGGCCAAGAATGGATAAGGATAGACTCCAGCCCTTTAGGAGTGGCCAGCGGAGCCCCTGCTCTGCCAAGCCTTAAAATGCTTAGTACTGAGTATGTTCCTTTTGCTCCTCCACACTGATCTCCTTCCTTCTCCACTTTTCTGCACCCATGGAGCTGACCTTGACTGCCAGATGTGTTGTCTAGCTACAGGCTGGATTTGGCTGGTGGGGGCTATTCATTCCGTGGGTTCCTCCCTGCTGACCTGAAGTTGTCAGTGGCTACATTCTTCCATAAAGGCCTCAGCACCCATCAGCTGGCTCTTGCCACAGTTACAGATCTAACCAAATTCCCATAGTTGCTCCTTGGCCTTCAACCTTCAGGCCAAGTAATAGAAGTGGCAGGTTCCCACTGTCAACAGACGTGGAATGTCTTACCATCCGTTGATCATTTTTCTTAACCCCAAACATGTCACTGTACCTGAGCTTTACATTAATCTCTTTTCAACTGCTCTTTTGGCATGCCACCTGCTCTTAAAACAACTCTGAATGATCCATAAGTTGATGATGGAGCAGTGCAGGAGGCTTTATGGGAGGGTGGGTGGGCATTCAGGAGACTTACAGCAGGGGTGATACACCAGCAAGTATTGAAGCATTTCCATATTCTAGTAGCCACTGTAATCATACAGGTGGGTGCTGGCTGCCTGTCAGCCCCATTCGGTGCATTAACTGCTTCTGTCTCATTTTGCAAATAAAAAAACCAAGACTCAGGAAGGTAAAATGAAATGGCCCATTATAATTTTCCTATCTGCAAGGGTTTTGGGCTTCAGCTTACAATTCCTTTTTAGGATGGTGAATGCCACATTCTATATATAAAACCATGACATATAAAGGAAACATGTAAGAAATTCTTTCAAAAGGGTCAGAACCCTGACTGCATTTATGTTCTTTACCTGTGATTTTTTTTTTCCACTGACTCAATGAATTTAGTTTCTCTGCTTCCTGGGAAGAGCCTATATCGTAGCAGAGACCTTACCTAATTCTTTGTTTTGGTACAATGTCTAACATGTTTTTGGCATTTAATGAATGTCTATGAATAGAACCTATCCATGGGGGGCTCTGCATTCAATGTGATCACTTGCTGTTTCATATACAGACCTACAATACAAAATAAGGGATTGCCTTTATTCCCTATGAAATCATAGATCAGCTCTTGAGAGAGTTTTCAGAGGTCTTGAAGCTCAGCTCCTCAACTCTAGCCAGGACTGGGTTTGAATTGTAACAATCAGACCAGTGTCTCCCATGAACACCTCTGCACAGGTCCCTAGAGGGACCTTTTCCAGCTGCTGGCAGCCCAGCAGTATGAACTCCCATCTGATGAGAATCCCTTCCACCACTATCCCTGCCTGCAACAGTATGAACATAGTGGGGAAAGAAAACCAGTTACAGGCCAGGAAAAAGTAAATTCATTACAAATGAAAACAAATCAAGTGGAGAATTATGGCAAAGGGCTGAGAGATGGTGGGCTCATTACCCCATAGTCAGAAGCAAGAGCATGTACATGTTTAAAACCTTTTGGAAGTATTTATCCATTTACCCACCAAAGGGACAGATCTGAGCATCCACTGTATTTCAGGCACAGCATCAGGCACTAAGAAGATATAGGAATGGATATGAATATCAGAATAAGATATAGAAATATGGATATAGGAGGAGCAAGATATAGGAATGAATCTTTACCATGAGGAGCATTCCTTTTTAAAATGACAATTATGAAAAAGTACTATATTTGATGTTTATTCCCTCCCACATGTCAAAGAGGATGTACTATGTTCTAGTAGCTTGAACAAGATATTCCTGTCACTCTCTGTACTAGGTTTACTTTCCAACAGGGAACTAGAGTTAACCAATAACTATTTCAACTATTTCTAATAATTATTCAAATACTACAGTACTGACGGCATTGAGTTTTGTTAGGATTAAATGACTCTGTGTGTGTGTGTGTGTGTGTGTGTGTGTATGATAAGCAATATGAATATCACAAATGAAAG
This sequence comes from Lynx canadensis, assembly GCF_007474595.2. Taxonomy (NCBI): domain Eukaryota; kingdom Metazoa; phylum Chordata; class Mammalia; order Carnivora; family Felidae; genus Lynx; species Lynx canadensis. Next base: position 28,955,403 of record NC_044312.2, read on the forward strand.
GTATAGTGTGAATTGAGAGAAAAACTAGAGACCTAACCTGCTCTTGGGGATCAACAAATTCCTTCTGGAGAAAAAACACTTAAACAGAATCTAAGAATGGGCCGGGATTAATCAGGCAAGGGTTGATTGAAGACCAGGGGAGAGATCTCTGGGCAGAGGAACTGGCATCGTGCAGATACCACAGGACAGAGAGCACGGGATAGGAAGGTTGACTGGAGTGCACATAAAGAAGTGAATGGTGAGGGATGAAGCTGGAGAGGTGCTCAAGGAGCAGATTGTTCAGAGCCCTGCAGGCTGGGCAGGGGGTGAGTCTAATCAGCCTCCCTAGAGCATTCCAACCCCTCCTCCTGGGCATCCAGCCTCCTGCAATTCTGAGGACCATTAGTTTGAAAGGAGTCCACTATGGCTCATCAGGACTCTCCTGATATGCTTACAGGATGGGCCCTGGAAGCTGAGTAGAATCTGCCTGGGGCAGGTCATATCTGAAAGCAATGCTATACCCAGTGCAGGATCCTCTGTCAAATCATCCAGGGACTTTCCTATTAAAACTTGTTTATTTCCATCACCTGAAGAACGAAACTCCCAAACAAATAAAGAATGGGAAGGTCATGGAGTAAAGATGCAAGGACTATCACCCCCCCCCCATGAAGTATTGGAGGCATTAACACTGTGAAAACCAGCACCCTAGGCACTGAAACAGTGCTCGAAAAGGAAGAAGTGTTCAAACAACTAATGTTAATGGGACCTTTTTCTGGGGAAAGACCTGAAGCAGCTACAAAATGGGAGTAGACACAGTTTTGGGGATGTGGACCCTTTTCACACTAGCAAAGCCTCCTCAAGGCTAGGTCTGCAAGTAAGTGATGGAGGCTGAGTCTTCTGCTCTGGCTGCCTTTCCTGTCGTCCTCGTTTATGATGCTTACCCGCCGCCATGCCTGAGCCCAAGGTGTCAGTGCTGCTAGGACTCCATGTTTCAGGTGACATTTGTCCCACCCACAGGGAGCCATCAGCAGGCCAGCTTCCAGTCCCCACAGCCTCATGATCCAGGAAAAGACCCCCTCTGCCCACATGGCCAACATGCCCCAAGCAGGAACACTTTGTTTTTTCCTTACAAAACACAAAAGTTCTGATCACCCTTTCCTTAGGACAAAGAGCCCTCCTTCCTAAAGGAAGCTGCACTCAGTGATTCCAGAAGGACCTTCCTTCTAAGGGACTTGCCCAAGCACTTGGATGTTTTAGTGTCGCCACTCCACTCAGTGATTCCAAGGAGACTTTCCTGAATTTACCAGTATTATAAAGTAGCTAAACTAAGAAAAATGAACACATCTATTTCATTGTAATGGCAGACCCCTTCCAAAAACTTTTAGAACAATCCTGGTTAAAGAGACTAGTTTGAGGATTTCCACTTTCAGCCCTGCTGCAGTAACAAGGACTGGATTTACCGTCCTGACTTAACTAGAAAAAACAAGCTGAATACAGAAACCCAGATTTCAGTCACTGGATAACATAGCCAAGGCAGTGTAGCACAGTTGTCCCTAAGAGAAGGGAAACAAAGGGGTGAGGTCAGCGACTGGCCCAGCTTACTGCTCAAAAAAGTTTCCAGGGGCTCCTGGGTGGCTCAGTCATTCAGTGTCTGACTCTTCATCTTGGCTCAGGTTATGATCACATGGTTTGCAGGATCGAGCCCCACATTGGGCTCTGCGGACAACATAGAGCCTGCTTGAGATTCTTTCTCTCCCTCTCTCCCTGGCCCTCCCCTGCACTCTCTCTCTCTCTCTCTCTCTCAAAATAAATACATAAACTAAAAAAAAAAAAAACATGTTTCCAGGCTTCCATGCAGAGACCAAGGGCGTAGCATCAGTCTCTAGAGCTGAGTTCAGAGTTTAGGGAGGTGGACACAGCCAGAATCATAGGCAGAGTGTCAGAGAGAAGAAAGCTGTACAGAGAGAGGGTTCTGGGGATGCACACAGGTTCCCATGGAGTCCTCCCTGGAAACTGACCAAGTGACCATGTGTGTGCATGTGAGACCAAAGTCTGGGAAAGGCCACCCGCATGGAGCAGGCAGAGAAAAAGATCATGCAACACACAGGGAGAAAGTCGTTCCTGGCCCCAGAGTGCAAAGTCCTCCTATACAGAGGTGCTTTTGAGAATAAAGGAAAAATCAGCTGCTTAACACAGCAAGCCTGCATTTCCTACATAGGGTGCAGCCTGACTCAGGTTCCTGGTCAGCATCAGGAGTGTCTACAGTCAGTTGTGAACCTCAGTTTAGGCAGGCTTTGCTGCTGCATTTGACATTGGTTTCTAGGAATGACCTGTAGAAAGTGTACCTGTTTCTTAACAATTTTGTCCTGGAAGTCACACATTATCTGTTTTTATTCGGGAAGAAACTGTCACATTGGCCCATGTACAATAGAGGCTGCCTGGGAAGCCTCTTCTTGGCATCAATGAGTCCTGGTTTCTGCAGCAGATAGTAAGAGAATTCAGGCATAACTCTTTTGTGTCAGTGACTGAACCCAGAAAGAAATCTGAGGAGTAACGGGTGGAAATTAATATGCCTGCCATCTAAAGATCAAATCAGGACTCTGAAAAGTTACCCCAGAACACAAGTGTATCATTAATTGTATTGATTGCCTACCGTGCCATCACAAACTTACCATCCAAACCCAGTTCAATAAGCTTCAGCCAAACTCTGATGAACTGATGTAGACAGTTGAGGATTCAGTTCCACATTTGCTCTTGAAATCATCATCATCATTTCATCAGTAACTAGCATTTAAGGAAAGAAGTGGCAAATTAATATTTAAGCACAGTCACCAAAATTAGAGAAATGGCTTATTTCTTCTTTTTCTCATAGACATAATGTGTCCTTGATGTTATCACTCAAGTGTCAAAGTTTGGGGCGACTGGGTGGCTCAGTGGCTTTGGTACCCAACTCTTGATTTTGGTCATGATCTCAAGGGTCATGAGATGGAGCCCTGCTTGGGATTCTCTGTCTCACCTTCTTGCTCTGCCCCTCTTGTGCTCATTCTCTCTGTCTCTCTGTCTCTCTCTCTCTCTCTCTCAAAATCAATAAATAAACATTAAAAAGAAAAGTGTCAAAGTTCAAAAAAAATGTGTTTGAGCTCTCACCTGACACTTTCCCTACTGCTCCATGGTTGGTTCCATCTGGCCACAGAGCCTTCTGAGCATGTCAGTGGCAGGAATGCCTGGATGGCTTCATGATAACACACAAATCAGGTGAGGACAACTTCCTGGATGTTAGCTACCCCTCCAAAACTTTTCCAGAGCTGTAGAACAAAACCATATAAATGTTAATTTTTTTCCAGTCTTATGACAATTTTTCCCAATAGTCCTTTAAGGCTAATCCTATTGCACTTGGCCACATGCCTGGTTTCAGCCACACAAAAACAAGGGAGAGAGGCAGCAGCTAAAATCAAGGTTTGTGAACACAGAAACAGTGAGTATAAACTGTAGTAGGGTGTCCCTGGCTCAGCCTACACTGACTGTGAAGAGGTAGGGCCTGTACCTCCCCAGGATTTTATTGGCATGAGAGAAAAATAGGACTCAGGAAGACCTTTGTGTCTTAAGGCTTGGGCAAAAATGAGAGAACAAGTCATTGTTGAGCTCTGAAGGCATCCCTTCTATCTCAGCCCTTGGATTCAGTCTGAGCCCCATGAGGGGAAGTAGTCTCACCCATTTTGGTGTGTGAAACATCATATTTGCCAAGGAATAGAATGATATTGTGGCCTCTCAGGGATTTTTTTTTTTTGTAGGCTGAGAAGGAACATTTTGTTTAATATATATATTTTTTAAGTTTATTGATTTTGAGAAAGAGAGAGTGCCAGCAGGGGAGGGGCAGAGAGAGAGAAGAGAGAATCCAAAACAAGTTCTGAAGGGTCAGTGCAGAGCCCTACGTGGTGCTTGAAGTCACGAAACTGTAAGTCATGACCTGAGCCGAAATCAGGAGTCAGACACTTGACAGACTGAGCCACCCAGGCTCCCAGAGAGCCAACATTCTCACAGAGGGAACTAATAGCAATAGAAATGGTGTGGTACCTCACCATGCAAGACTGGTCACCAACACCATCAAGCAGGCCACAGTAGAAGAAAAAAGCAAACCAGGGGAACTTGGGTGTCAGAGACAAGTCAGGAAGGTGGGCATGAGATCCTGTAGTTACTCAGAAAGTAGGAAAGGCCAGTCATGTTCATGTCACAGAATTCCTGAGACACAGGCTGGATCCACAGCCTGGATCATTTGCATTATATATTTGTTGATCTGATGTAATATTTGGCGGATTCTGGTTTGGCACCCCTTAACGTGATGACTCATCACTATTTTTAGAATAGAGCCAGAAGTACACTTTTGCCACAGCTGCCAAACTTCCCAGTGGCTCCACTGAGCATAGACTTACTCTCAGCAGCTGGGTATTGGCATATCACACTATGGGAAAAGACAGGTTGTTGGAACTACTTTGATGCTGGAATTGATGCCCCTAAGGAATGTACTGTTAGGAACTGGATGTATCATACAGGGAGCAGGACCTATGTGATTTTTTATGAAATTTCTAACATGGTAAAATATATTAAAATCTCTCAAAAGCATCAAGAGAAGAAGAGCCTGGAGGGTAATATACATGTCAGTTTCTATTTACACCCAATTTCTAAACCTATAGAAGGCATCGCTCAACCTAGAAAGGAGGTGTATGGCAGATGTACGAAGAGGATGTGTGAACCTCCATCTTGCACAAATGACATCTTGGGACAAATCTGCCATGATGACTACCTTCTCATAGCACCACCCTCACCCCCATTCTTTCCTTTTGTTTATCCAAATCCTTAATTATTCCCCCAGGGCTTAAAGTCCTTGAACTGCTCTAAAGTTATGATTATCCCAAACATTTCCTGCCAGGTGGTCTACCAGCACATACACCCCAACCTCTAGAGATATAAAAGTAGGTATTATGGGAAGTGGGGTTGTATAGATCTACTCATCCTACAGTCACCCAAGATACGCTTCTGTCTGTAAGTCCCCTTAATAAACCATTTCTTGTCAGGTTGGGCTACTTGGTCCTTTTCTTTGGTCTTATGGCTTCTTTGGCCTTTGGAGGTCATTTTGCATATACCTCCCTTTCATGGAACTGAGAACGTCAGACTGTGTCTATACTGTATGGACACCTGTGCAGGCAATGTGGCAGGCAGTGAAGCCCAGAGTAAGGCTCCAAGAGTACCCACAACTACAGAAGATTTCATGAGATGTAGTCACAGTGCCTAGAAAAGAATTTTTAAGCTATAACTCTACAAAGCCATTTAGATATTACAAGACTGGCAGGTCCCTGAGGCAAAGCAAGATAATAATTTGAAAAGTCTACAAGTTCCTGCACAAAAGGTCATCTGTGACCTCAAAACTGCCAATGCCTCAGTACTTGTTGCCAAGGGCTTAACGTCACTTAAATGGCAGCTGGTCTTTTAGAGGCTGTAGGAACATATGTGTCAATTTTCTTTTCCATGAAACATGGGGCAGAGAAGACCGTGTACAAATGATGGAATTAGAGAAGCTTCTCCAGGAGGCCTTGCAGAAGGGGTCATGGGATGGAGTTGGGCAAAGGGGTCCAAGTGGATCTCTTGACATTAGACATTCCTTAACCTGAAATGGTGCTCTGAAAGTTCACGTTTTGGGCTGGATGGTCACTGTTAGTAAAGTTAGTTTGGGAAGAGGAAGAGAAAGAACCAATGACAGGGGTTCTCACATAAGAGGAGTGGACAAGAGAAGCAGCAACTGAAGGTCCAGCTCTGGCCTCAAGGGTAAGGATTGATGTGGATGTCAAAGCACCTTAGGGTGAGTCTGTAACCCTGAAGCCTTCATGAAGGAGAGCAGCTACTCTTGTCCTCCACACAGGGCTTTCTGGGTTTGGGGATGCCAATTTGCTAAGGAATATGAACACAAGCAAATCAGCCAAGGAAATAGCCCTTTAGTGTATGAGGAGGCAAATCTGAAGACCCTTGCATTTTAAAAGATTCAACCCTTGCAGAGGATGTCCTTGCAATTGCCTCTATGGCAACCAAGTCCAAGAAAGGCACCACTCAGCTCTCAAAGAGGAGCCTCCTGAAAAGCCCTAAGACTGAGTGCCAGTGCTTCAACTGTGTAATTAGGTGCATTGTTTTCCTGTTGCTGCTGCAACATATTCACACAAACATGTAGTGACTTAAAACAGTACAAATTTATTATCTTATTGTTTGCAAGTCAGAGGTCCAAAATCAGTCTCACTGGGCTAAAGTCCAGGTGTCAGTGGGCTGATTCCTTCTAGAGGCTCTGAAGTTGAAATCTACTGCCTTGCCTCTTCCAGATTCTTGAGGATGTCTGCATGCTTTGCAGTGACCCCTTCCTCCATCTTCACAGCCAGCAGTATAACAGCTCTGACTCCATCTGACTCTCAGACACCTGCTTCCTTTCTCACATGGCCTTCTTAGACTCTGACCTTCTAAGGCCTCTTGTGATTACACTGGGCCCTGCCAAATAATCCAGGGCGATCTCTCCATATTAAGGCCTTTAATTTAATCACACCAGCAAAGTACATTTTGTCAACTGAGGTAACATCTTCACAAGCTGTGCCAATTAGGACTTGGAAACATTTGAGGATGGGTGGGAGGCATCATATGGCCTATGGTGATTCTGAAGCCATGTCCTTCAGGAACAATGATGATAAACTAGAAGGCCCCAAGGCAGAAACCAGTATGTTATTTTCAGGTAAAGAAGTTCAGAAAACAGTTTATTGAAAGGTGTCTTTTTTTTCTTTATGGATGAATGGAACCCTGGAGAGGTAATGAAAAATATGGAAACATGGGGCAGAGAGAAGTACATTGCTGTCTGTGCCAGACATCTGCATTCAGTGGTAACACAGTATCCTATTTAGCTGGTATAGCACTGCATTGTTTCTATTATGATAATTATTAGGAAACTCTTAAAGTAGAAGTATGGGATAAGGGGCTTTCTCTAGCTATGTAGCAGACAGATGCTGGCATAAAACCCAAAACTTTGAATAAAGAAAACTGAAACTTGAGATTGGGTATAGGAAACCATACCTACCCATCTAGCCAAAACTCATTTTCAGACTCACTTTCTTTGATTCAAAAACAACTGCCAGACAAGAGGACTTGAAATCAGAGTCTCCCAGACAGGACTAGTGGACAATGACTACAGCATTCATGCCAGGAAGCCTGTGTTGGGCTAGAAGAACCTTGTCTGGTGGCTCTGTTTAAGAAAGCTAAAAATATGCTTTATGCCCAGAAAAACTAACCATGATTCTGGGAATAGACAAGGAAGAGCAATGCCCAGAACTCTTTCAAAACAGAACTGGCTGCCACGCTGTTGAAGTGTGATCAGCATATATCCCAGATCAGCCAGCTCCTTCAAAATCAACCACAACTGCTAGGAGCCACCTTGCTCAAGGTCATGCCCTGCCTGGAACAGCTCACATGTAGTGACAACAATAGGATCTAAGCTCAAAGCCACTTTGGGTGGTAGTGGAACACTCTGAAAAACAGGACTTTCTCCAGCGCTCCCTACCACCTTGACCAAGGCTTTCTTGACCCCTCCCTCTGCCCAATTCTCCTTCCTCTCCTTTCCTTTAATAGGTGTTGATACCTAATAAATATATTGTACCCTAAGCAGTATATGGTTTAGTGCTGTTGAAATATAAGTCACCTTGCCTCAGAGAAGCATGAACAGATTCTGTAAGACCTGAAACTGGGAGCCCAGATGTACCCGAGCAAGGATTAGTGATAAGAAAGGGCATTATCCAGAGGGGAAAATAAGTCTAGATATGGAATTTTTGTTCAAAAGCAAGCATCCAGGGAAGATATATTTGTAGCCATGTGTGCCATGATGGCAAGCTCTTTGGAACCAGCCACCTGGAATGGTGGTATGCTTTGAAGAAAAGCTACTAAGCATGCACTCATCAACTAAGAAAGTAGTAATTTTAGAGACTAAGCATGCATCCCCACTGCTGTGCTGGCAGGATTGGCAAAGCCTCTCAGGACAGACAAGAGTTGTTCTTAGCAGTGACAACATACTGCAGCAAGATTAATGACAGAAGGTTGGTAGGGTACTCCTCTTCTCTCTCTGTCTGGCATTTGAGAGCACTGTTTCCTTCACTCACTCCTCTGTTGGACCAAGCGGGTTCCTAGGGTCTTAGATAATTCAGGAAGCTATGCCCTTTAGAGAGTGAGGTCCTACTTTCTATTAGGGTTGGCACGAGGGTCCTTGGTAGCTAATTTAAAATATAAAAGAAATGCGGGTGTATTTGTAACTAAAAATGATATAACAGGTCATAAGGGTATCATTTGATATTCAAACTGACACTATCACTAATGTATAATATGAAATTAATACTAACCCTTAGAATCTTCCTTTCCCCTTGTGTGGAGAAGTTGTCATTTGATTTTCTTTCAATATAAGAGAAATTCAAGGAATATGGATCATGAGTATGCAGAGTGGGACAGTGGGAAGAGTGGAGTTAAAATTCTTCAGAACAGAGGATAGGATTCTAAGGGAAGACAAACCTTTGGTTTCAGATGAATGACTCTGGAGGTCCCCTCCTCTCCTTCTCATACCCTGGCAGCAGGTTGATTACAGCATACTATGGGGCATGCCTCTCCATGGAAGAAATTTAGGAGCTCAGAGATTTTGTGCAGTCTGCTACTCTTGCTCATATGTTGTCATTAATTAATCTTACAAGGAAGATTGTGTGTCATTAGCCAGCATCACTGTGCCCCAACATAAAAATATGAAAATTATGGTGATAGTTTTAATATTATACCTCTAAGGCAGTGTCTCAGGAAGTATATTTCCCTGTGAAGTAGAAGTTTGGGGATCTTTCAGTTGAGGTTGTGGCTATGGGAAGGACACAGAAGTGAAGAGTCTCTCCAGGAGAGTCTATGTCATTCTCATTGGGGAAGTAGATGAGACCCAGACTGAAACTGAATAGATCATCACTATGGAGGTGTGAGTCACACATGGCTCATGCAAAAGTGGTGCAGATAGCAGGATTGCTGCTCTTTCACCTGGGAACCTATGTGACCTAAAGACAATAAGAGCTCTAGGTCTCTGGGGAGTTGGCTGGAGTCCCCACTTCCATGTTTAAGGCAAGTAGTTCTCAACATCTGTACTAATTAGCAGTGGCAGTCAGTTTTGAGACAGGTCACAAGCAAGTTGTTGGTAATAATAAAGTAGCTAACTTTGCCAATGATTGCTTCCATTATAAATTAGACTAACGTCTTAAGACTTCTTTTGTTGCAACTAAAAGACACCCAAACTGAACTTTTTTGGGTAAGAAGAATGAACTGCAAGCTTTATGTAACTACAAGGGCAGGAGTGCAGTTGGATGTCAACCTGGAACTGAACCCAGTGTCCCCAGGGCAGGCTCATTCCACCTTTCAGATCTCTCTTCTATGCATGTTGGATTCATTCTTACTGCAGAAGTCTTCTCTACATGGAAGAAAACCCAGCAACAGACAGTTCACAAAACTCACATGTCACACATTTTGCCAGCAGAGCATCCTGAATCTCTGTTTTAGGTTTCATTTTGGACATCTCTAAGGAATTATTTCTCTGTGTGTATTGGTTCACACAGCCATGGCCAGTTGTGGCCAAGGTATGACACATTCCTGTTTGCTTGACTCCAACAGAAGTCCAGATAGGCTATCTCTATCAGCTAGACTCAGTCTCCAAATTGCCAAAGTGGACATTAGTCTGGCACAATCTTCCACCTGTCTCCAACACCCTTTATATTCTAGTCTATAACTTATAGTCTGCAAGTAGAAATTCCCCTCCATCCTGAACTTTTCACTAGAAGTGATTTTAATATTCTTCTTCTAACTTCCCTAGTAGATACCACCTCTCCAATTCCTCTCAAGTGGAGACTGGCTTTTTTTTCTCTCTCACTGTGCCCCAAATGCCTCTGGGTCTGTACTACTTGCTCTCTGTGGCTGCCTCTGAACCACTTCTTTCCTACTAAAAATTCCCCCAAGCCTTTGGAATCTGGCCATTAAACTACATCTACTCCTGTTCATCTTTGTTCCCTCATTCATTGACCTACTGATCATTTCACCTCATTCATTAAAGGTTTGAGCACTTGCTTCATTATCTTCTTTGCCTCCATTACCCAAATCTTTGAGAACAATTCATACATCCTGCTGTTATATTTGGGTTTTATTTGGAAAAGCAGGGGACGACATGGGGTATAGACAAGAAGAAGGGAAATTTTAAAAAGGCATTGAGTCCTCAGCTCAGCCTTGATAATGTATAATTGTTCTATAGTTGGTGCAGGGAAGTATAGGCTGAAAAAAGAACAGTATAGTCAGCCTCTCAGAGACTAGAAACAGCTTCATCTATTTCAAAAACTGGAAATTATTGGGGTGCCTGGGTGGCGCAGTCGGTTAAGCGTCCGACTTCAGCCAGGTCACGATCTCGCGGTCCGTGAGTTCGAGCCCCGTGTCGGGCTCTGGGCTGATGGCTCAGAGCCTGGAGCCTGTTTCCGATTCTGTGTCTCCCTCTCTCTCTGCCCCTCCCCCGTTCATGCTCTGTCTCTCTCTGTCCCAAAAATAAATGAAAACGTGCAAAAACTGGAAATTATTTTGATTGGCCAAGACAGGGTAAATAAAAGATACAAAGGGGTGAGAGAACACAACAGAGACTTAAACCAGATAGGGCTATCTATGCCATATCTAAAGAGCATCATTTTCCACTTGTTTTTACAATGAAGGATATTTGAATGGTTTATCACCTGCACACATCTTGATCACAGTGGTTTGCACATTATACAATATGCTTCTCAGTCTCTCTCCTTTGACTGCAAATTCATGAGGGTGGAGACCATCTTATGCATCTTATGTTCCTTTATCTAACAGAACACACACAGTCAGTGCTCTATGTTTACTGAATGAAAGAGTAGACTTGTGAGATACCTGAAGATTTACTGTTCATAGAATCATTTATAAAGAAAAATATAATAAAAACATACACCAAGTTGCAAATAATAACCTTTTAGACAAACTTTAGAAACACAGCCAATCCACAGCCCTGGGTTTAAGATTTTGTAACTTTGACAATTTTTAAGCCTACTCTAGAGAACCATGATTAAACAACCTTGTGTTGTTTTTGTGAACGGGGCTAATACTTTACATGGCTTTATTGTTTTACGGTCTGCAAGATGCTTTTCAGCTACATTATTTTATTAAATCCTTTCCATCAATTTTCAGAGAGTGAGAGGTAGGTCTTATTATTATCCTTACAATGAAGAAAGTAAGTCAGAGATTTTAAGCCATTTGCCCAAGATCATACAATAAATAAGTGGTAGGGGCTGAACTTAAACTGGAATCTTTGGTTCCGAGTACAGTGATCCCTCCATTGCTTTGCACTGCCTCTAGATGACAGCAAGGATGTCTGACATTGGAGAAATTGTAGGTAACAAGTGAGGTTGCTATATGGCACCACTATAAAAAAATCCAAGGTAAAAGCCATCTGTGCTAATAAGTGTGTGAATTGCCTACAAAACCTGGCGATACTTTTATCCTTTCACTGTGTATGCTATTGGTCAGACCCTTGTATTATGTCTGGTCTGAATCTGAGTTTTTCAAGAGAGATGTGCAGAAATGTAAAAGGGATTCAGTCTATTATATCTGATCTAACAGAGAATATTATAGGGAGGATTATTGCTCACCATCTCCACAGAGGGCATGGCCTCACAGGAAATTAGCAAGTTACAGCAACACAAATATAGGCTAGACCAAAGAAAAAACTTACTGATTGTGAGGACTATGAGATGCAGGGAATATGTTTTCAAAGCAGGATATGAAATCTCTGTTACTATATATTTTAAGAATAGGAGAAATTTTGTTCAGAATACATGAAAAAGCCTGTAAACTAAAGGATATATAAAATTAGCTCCTCTACTATGTCCTCCAGGGTGGGATATGGCAATGGTAATAACCTTGGGGCTTACCCTGACTTTTTCCTCTCCATTTCTCTTCCTCTCTCACCTTGTTACTAGGTGGTTGGTTTACTACAAGTAAATTTGTTTTGTTTTCTTTATATCATAAAGCATGTGAAGTATGATCTAGGTTTACATTCTCAAAGAAAGTCCGCTCTCTGAACAGTACCCTCTGTTGATGATACCATAGGTGAGAACAGAAACCAAACAAACAAAAAAAATAAACCATATGTCTCTTTCGTATCTTGGTTCCTCACCAAACCCATAACCATGTTAAAAAATACCATATCATACTTTTAACAAGGGTGTTAGTTATCTTTTCACTTTTTACCAATTTCTTTATTCTGTACTCTTTCCCAGTTCCAAAGTGATTACATTTTCTGTCTCCTTATTTAAAATGTATGCATATATGTAGGCATGTATGTATACTTATAGCTCTTTAATATTTTTCTCCTTACATTATGTACACACTGTTGTTAGGGTCTGTGTGATATGTTTCCAAAATGACCCAATTTTTCATTTCCCTGAATCCGTGTCCCCTGGAGATGGGTGACTCATAGACCTTACAGTTTGAATCTGGACTCAGCCTTGGGACTCCAGTGGCTTATGGAATGTCAGCAAATGTGACATAAGCAGAGGCATTAGAAGTGTTGGGCCTGGGGGTTTGTCCTCTCTTGCCACTCTGAACCCTGTGGCCACCCTGTGAAGAAGAGGCTGGACTGCTAAATAATGAGAGGCCACGTGCAGAGATAAGTAGAGATAAGCCACTCCACTGGCATTCCCATTAGAACAACTGACTTGCCAGCTGCCTGACATAGGCTTGAGTCCATCCTATATCATCTAAACCCCAGCCCACTCACCCACTCACCTCAGTCTTAGGAGAGTCCAACAGAGACTACCAAGACTAAGTTAGCCTAGACCAAACTAACCACCAGCTAGTCTGCAAAATCATTAGTTAAATATGTGGTTGTTTTAAACCATTTTGTTTTTGGATGGTTTGTTACACAACTATAGATAACTGACAGAATCTGTAAACTTAGAAATGGCAGGATTTATTGGTCAGTCTCCTCCCTTTTGAGTTGATCTTGTTTATTTTAGGGGGAAAATAAATACAGAAACTAATATATCAAACAGCCCTGGATACAACACTTAGATCTTAATGTTGCAAATGTTTCAGATTATGTAATATAGAGATAATTATATATTCAAGTTGATCTCCTTACAAGCCTATTCTCCTTCTCACTTCCTTTCAACAATTACTCTCATAATTTAGGTATGTATTTCCCTTGTCCAAGATTTTCCACTTTTACTAAAAATGTATGTGTGTATGTCCATGCTTCCTTTAGACAATAAATTTTTTCTTTCTTCAATGAGATGGATATAATTATATATAAATTATAAATTATAATTATAAATTATATAAATATAATTATATATACATTTCCTTTATATATTGATTTCATTTTTTCATCCTCCCTTAATGGACATTTGGTGTTGCTTTCAACATTAAAAACTCTGTGTCCATAAAGATTTCTGTACATATTTCATTGTACACATATGAAGGTATTAGCTTGAGAGTCATTAAATCATTTATTGATATTTAGTGATATTGAATCATTTTTTTCCTTTTTTCCATTTTTAACATTTATTTTTTTAAATTTTTTAAGCTTTAGAAGTGATTTTATTTATTATTATTTTTTAATATGAAATTTATTGTCAAAGTGGTTTCCATACAACACCCAGTGCTCATCCCAACAGGTGCCCTCCTCAATGCTACATTTGTTTATTTTTGAGAGACAGAGAGAGACAGAGAATGAGCAAGAGAGGTACAGAAAGAGAAGGAGACACAGAATCTGAAGCAGGCTCCAGGCTCTGAGTAAGCTGTCAGCACAGAGCCAGACTTGGGGCTTGAACAAATGAACCATGAGATCATGACTGAGCCAAAGTCGGACGCTCAACTGACTGAGCAACCCAGTCACCCTTCATTTTTTTTTTTTCATTTTAAAGTATCTTTAATAGTGCATGCACATGGTATAGAATTCAAATGGTACAAAAGGATATGCAGGAGAAAAAAAAATCAAATCTGCCTACTTCCCCTCTCCATTAGCTCTCCTGGTCACCTCCCTGAAGTCAATCATTACCAGTTTCTTGTATATCATGTAAGAAGTTTTCTTTGAACATGTAAACATGCATGGTCTTATGTCCTATAAGTCAATCTTAAGAAATTTCACCAGGTTTAGGTCTGAACTATTAAATTGTATGAGTAACATTTGTACCATTTATCAAGTGCTTGGTTCTCACATCCAAATTCAGCCTTCATTGCCTGCTCTGCAGTGATGGATCTGGACCCTGTAAATACTTCTCCCCTCTCAGCAGGCACAATGTTTCCCAATTTTACAAGAAATTGCTAGCTCTCCAAAATACCAACAATAATTTAAATTTAATTAGCAATGCATGAGTTTCAATTTCCTTACATGAAACAAATACTTGTGTTTTTTTGTTTGTTTTTCAGGCAGGCAAGGATGGGTTTGAGGATTAATCAGAAAATTATATAAAGACAACTGTGTATAAAAAAACTTAGATATAATAAATGTCAATATATTTTTATAACAGGTAGGTGGAAATAGTGTTGGAAAGGTTCATCTTGAGCTGGACCTTGACCTCTGACTGTAAGGGTGAGTTTCAGATTTCACCTGGGAAGCTCCTGAGGATGGTGGGAACCAAGGATAGTATCTTTTTTTATTTGCATTTTTTTGGTTATTGATAATATACAGTATTTATTTATATGCTCATTAGTCATACAGACTTTCTTTTCTTTGAATTTCCTGCATATATCATTTGCACATTTTTCAATTATGCTTATCTTTTTCTTATTGCTTTTTAAAAAATTTTATATGGATGTTTACCTCTCATTTTCTATAAGTGTTGCAAATATTTCCTTCAGCTTGGGTTTTGCCTCTTTCTTTGTCTATAGTATACTAGCCAAACAGAAATTTGCGTTGTGATGTAAATTAGTGTAATCAATCTTTTATTTAATACATGGATTTCTTTTTTGTTTCAGTCTTTGTTTAAAAAATTATTTCCTCTATCAAGTCCATAAGATATTTACATATGTGTTCTTTAATAATTTTATGGATTTGCATCAAATCCATGTGGAATTGAGTTTTGGGTAGAATGAGGACATGCATTATTCTATATGGAAAGAAAATTATTTTTATGCATTTTAAACCATTTCTGCTTTCCATATTGATTTTTAAAACCATCTCTATTAAATAATAAGACTTTTAAAATGCTTTGCTGTAGTTCTAGATTTTCTGTTCTGCTCTGTTGATTTTTTTTTGGTCTCTCCCTGCATCAATACTACGTTCTTTTAATCACTATAACGTTAAAGTAAATGTTAACAAATGGTAATTTGAGTCTCTCCCTTTGTTCTTATTTTGTAGAGCTGTCTTGATTATTCTTATTCATTGGCTGCTTTATTTTAGATAAAATCTTTAAAATATCACAAAAATCCTTTGAGATTATGATTTTCATTACATTTAAAGATTAAATTGGATGGATTATATGTTTATAATATTGAATTTTCCTATCAGAATAATGGCTATCTCTCTATTTATGTCTTCTTGAATGCTGTTCAAGAGTTTTATATTTATTTTCATAATGGTTTGCTCATCTCTTGTTAGATTTTTCTGAAGGAAGTTTTATAATTTGTGGTTCTTATTACAGATAAGAATTTTCTTTTCTGTTACATTTTTTATTTTATCATACCTGGGAAAAATGAACAGTCTTTAGTACACTCAGACTCTGTCCAGCAACTCTACTGTACTTTTGGTTCATAAATTATTTTGGGATTTATACATATGGAATCACATTTAAATGAATCAACAAGAATTTGCACTCCTCCTTTCCAGTTTTAAACATCTTTTCTTTTCCTTTCTTGTTTTGTTATTGTTTAAGACCTCCAATAAAATGCTTAATATACATTCTTATAGCAAATATTTATGGAGAACTTATGACATGACAGACTCTGCTTAGATGTTTGCAATGCATAGTATATAAAACAGAAAAAAAATTTCTTCACTCATGTTGCCCATATACTAATAAGAAACAGTCAAAAATTTATAAATATTATTTATACTAACATTTATATCTGTGTATACACACACATGTATATCATGTTACACAATCATGCATTCTATAAGAAAAATATAAGAGGGCACCAGCTGCCCTTTTAAATGGGATTATCAAGGTAGGCTTTAATTAAGTGATATTTGAGAAAAGGCTTGAAGGAGGTAAAGGAGTTCACCTTGCAAACATCTGGGAGAAGAACATTCTAGGTAGAGGGAAATTCTCAGACAAGTTTCAAAGCAGTGGGGAAGGTGAATAATAAGTGATTGAATTTTGGATTTTCTGTTGGATTGAGTGTCATTTTTGAGAGAAAGAAAACTCCCAAGAAAAATTGTAAAAATTTCAACCTAAATAACCAGAAATATAAATGTCCTCTCAACTGGGAAGGGAAAGACAGGAGTTAAATAAGGGAAGAGAAGATCAAGAATCTAACTTCAGACAAGGAAAGCTTAAGATGTGAATTAGATGCCCAAGAAGAGATGTTGAGAGAAGAATTTGATAGTCTGAAGTTTTTAAGAGAGTTCTGGCTGGAGTTATTGGCAAATAGAAAGTATTTAAAGTCAGGAGACAAGATGAAATCATTAAGCCTGAGGCCTGAGGCCTGGAGCACTCTAAAATTAGGAGATCATAGAGAAGATGAGGAAGCAGGAAAGGTGAGGGAGAAAGAACAGCCAGTTTAGGGGGAAAGCCAACACTATGGCGATCTGGAAACTAAATGAATATGTGACAAGGAGAAGAGTGGTTAGTAGTGTAAAATGCTATAGACAGGTCAAATACAATGGATCTAAGAATTAACCATTGAATGTAATAATATGGAGGTCATCAGTGAACTTAATGAGTTCATTTTCAATGGGGATAAAACACCCTTTGAGAGATCTGAAGAGAAAATGGACAGAGAAGTATGACATAGCAAACATAGATAACTTAGAAGTTCATTATAAAGGAGAGCAGAAAACTGAGGCTGTAGCCAAAAGGAGGAGGAGGAGAGACAGAAAGAGAGAGAGAGAGCACACTTGTGAAAGACAGTTACAGAAAGAAAAATAAAGACACAGAAATCTACAAATAGTGTGTTTATATGCTGATGGAAAATATCCAATAGCAAGAGAAAAATTAATGATGTAGGAGACAAGAACTGTAGAAGTTCTTGAGCAAGTGAAAGGTAATGACTTTCAGTATATAGGCACAGAGATTAGTTTTGATAGTGCTAATAAGGAATTTCTAATCAAGTCATGTATATGTCCTTCGATTCTACTTTGCCAAGAGCTTGTTTTAATCATAACTGAGCATTAAATTGCATAGTATTCTCTGAGACCTACTTACGTGTCCCTAGTATTTTCCTTCTTTTCTTAATGTAGTATAATACTGGCTTATCTCATGTTGAATGCCTTTGCATATATGGAATAAATATACTTAGACATAATGCATTTTTAATGCCCTTTATTTTCAATATTTTAAGAATATCACTTCTACGTTTATAAGTTACATAAGCTTATAATTTCATATGGTCACTCTTCAGTTTTGGTTGATATTATACAAATGTTTAAAATGAGTTAAGACAGGAATATCTAATTCTTAAAAGACAGGGATCATCTATTTTTTTCTTGCAGATTTGTTGAAATCTGTAAAATTATCTGCAACTGATGCCTTCATATAAGAAGAAAATTTAGACTATTGACTTAATTCCTTCATGATTATTGATATATTCAAATTTTCCACTTCTTCTGGAGTCAGTTTTGTGATTATTTCTATATGCTTCATACTCCTTTTCTTTCTTTTTTTTTTAATGGTGGTAGTAGTTGAAGTACTGTCTTAACTAAACCTATAAGTATGTCACCTTTTCCCATGTACATTGTCTTCGAAGATCTATATTTATATATAATGTTTTAAAAATGAATCTTATCATAAACATTTACTTTTACTTAGATGTATACAAGAAGAAATAACTTGCAAATGACTTTTCCTAATTCCAAGAAACCTACATTTTTAAGTGTAATTCTTAAAAGGTCTTTGAAAACTTAATCAGTGTACATGCATTACAAGATTTATGAGTAAATTCAACCTTCATAACAAATACCAAGTAAGTCTATACAATTTTTCATAACTGACAACTATAACAAGTGTTGTATTGATCATAAACTTGAAGTTATAAATACAAACCACTTTGGTGAGAATCTCTTAGGAGAATTCTTACAAATAAACTAGTCATAAAAACAATTTTGTGGCAAAATATAACATAATATAATATAAATATAATTTTTTAAAACCTTACACCAGCTGGATAAAAAGCCAGCTACTTTAAAATCCCTCTACTTGAAATTTTTCATTATTTAGCATTGAAACTAGTAGCCTATGATGTATTCTAATTTTAACTAAGGCTGAATCAATG
This sequence comes from Lynx canadensis, assembly GCF_007474595.2. NCBI lineage: Eukaryota > Metazoa > Chordata > Mammalia > Carnivora > Felidae > Lynx > Lynx canadensis. The sequence continues at coordinate 28,973,901 of NC_044312.2, forward strand.
TATAGCGGTTCATTGAACAGCTATAGAAATTAGAAATAGAAAATAGAAAATAGAAATAGAAAATAGAAATTTTCTATTTCTACTGTCCCTCTTTCTTGAAGATTTACAATAAGTCTTCTGTTATGTCATTATAGTTGATAGAATCTGTGTTTGGTTTTGTTGAAAATCTCTGTAGATCCATTTAGGTTTTTTCTATTTTAATCATGTTTGTTTTATTTTTTTATTATTTCCTTCATTTATTCTGTGTTTTATTTCTATTGGTGTAGATTTGTTATTGAATGCATAACTCATCAATGAATAACTCAAGTTTCAGATTTTCCTATTTTTTAATTTTGTGTTTTTAAAGCTATAAAATTACATTTAAAGCTATAAAGTTCCCTCCAATTACTACTTTAGCCGCAACCTGCAATTTGACTATATAGTAGTAGGTGTTTTCTTACAAGGCATTTGTGCTGGAGTTGTGGAGGGGATATGAAGGGGTAGCATGAAGCCTCCTGGGGAAATCAAGGGGGTGGGGGAAGGGTTCCAGATGTCAGGCTCCAGTCCTGTTTCCATGGACATTTCAGGTAGAGCTGACAAGTGTTATCTGGTAGCTCAAAAATGAAGCTGGGACTGAGCTGGACTTGGATTGTGCAGCAAGACTTGTGGGCACCCCAACAAGTCCTAACTTTTCAGTCCCCTTTCCTCTTTCCCTAGGGCTATTCCACTATTTTTTTCTTTGTGAGCAGTCCAAGAAGTACCAGGTGCTGAGCAAATTCACCTGTTAAGAAACAGGATGTATCTTTCTCCTGTCTCACTGCAAAATGGAAGCAGGTCAGTAAAACATTATTTGCATTGCTTTGCATTTCTTCTCCTTGTTTCACTTTCCTTTACCTCACTCTCACTGACCTTGGTTTGCAACACTTAAATAGAAAGTCAACACTTTAATGCTTAATTCAGGTTCTGTTGGCTAGGAATACCAGACTAAGGCAATTGATATTGCAAGTAAAATCTGCAAAGCATATCCTTCAGACTGTTTTTGAGTCAGATTGTCTACCTGTCTAGAATTAATATAGACTTTATTGCTGGTAGTTACTGGTATGATACACTTTGCTATGGGGTAACTTCACAATTGATCTAAACATTCATTGCTGGTTAATTGAGATGAAAGGTAGTTACAATGCAAGGCATTGGAAGGGTACTTCAAAGTCAATTATAATGGGAACTATGAGCATTACAAGTTTTGTGGAGCAGGTGGGTGATTGTGATGTCAGTAGAGACTTTGAAAAAATACCATGCTGAAGACAGTTTTTCAACACCTTAGTATGTCCTAAAACTAGAAGGATTCTTTGGCAGCTTTAAAAGAGATTCTTAAGTTATAAAGTTTCAGAGTAGACTAAATTGAAAATCAGACCCTAAATCTGAATGTAAACAGTAACAAAGATGCATAGAAGATTAAACATATAGCCACAGAAGTCTTCCACTATTGATGTCAGTGTCCTGACAGAGAGAGATGGGATCTAGAGATGTCAGATGGGGTCATTTTTACCCATGAACCTAAAAATATTGAATTCACAAGTTTTCCTGAACATTTTTGACTGGAAAATTCTCAAGAGTAAAAAAGTCCCTTTTCTCCTGAATAAAACATATCCTTCCTTTACTGAGAGACCATGTGATAATCTTGTATAAAGAATAAACTTCATTGGATGCTTTTACTTTCCACAAGATCCCTCCTCACTGTGTTCTTCAGACTGATAATAAAGCACATACTAAAAAAATGGAAGAAAACAGTCTTTTCTCCAGGAAGGTGTAATCTACATACCAAAAGAGTTTCAGTATCTGGTGATTTGTATAGCAGTAACCAGAGGAACACACACAGCAGTAGGTCTTGGAGGTGTTAAACAAGGTTGGGATAAAGTATCAAACAAGATAGTTGGAAAATCACTAAATTGGGGCTATTGTGCCACAATTCAAGGGTCAATATTTTAGCAAGGACTTCTGGAATAAAACTTACAGTGATTGGCTGGATTGGTTTATTGAAACCTGGACTCAGCAATGACCTGTACAAAAGTATGCATATATGTCAGTTTTGAAGAAGAGATAAGAAGACAGAGATATAGGAATGTTAGAGTTAATTTATTATGTGTGGCCTTGACCCTACCATCTGATTGCATTTCTTAGGAAGGTCAGAAGACATTTACTTCACTAGCGCAGTAATGGATGCATTGGTTATAGGTGTATGGACGTTGCTCAGAATTTGAGTCACAGCTACCTTCTGGAGGCTATTGTAGATTTTAAGTGTTGCAACCTTTCAACTGGCCTTCTTCAAATCAACATCAATAATGGGATCATGAAATGACAAAGGCCTCATGGAAGCACATAACCATCATAATCAAGGTGAATATAATTGCTGCAATAGGCAGTAAGCCTGCCTCAACTTACAGGAATATAGGTGGCCAATAGAGTATGGTGTTTTTAAGGGTAAGAGAGAAGGATAGAAGACTAGGGTATAACTTCAGAGAGATAGCAAGTAGCAGATTGATGTCAACTGCCACAATAAAATAATAAATCACAGCTCCTTGTCTCATTATCAGATATAAACTGGTTCTAAGCATCAGAACTCACTATTTATAGACAAGGTTATGTCCCCATCAGGAACTGCCCTGCTACTGTAAGTATTTTCAGTAAATATTTCTCCGATTTTTTCCCAAAAAGATTTTAAGAAAAATCTTCTCTATGCAGTGGGGAAATAGATATCTCCAGACTTGCTAACTACTGAGTCTGAACTTACACTTACATCTGAAATGAAAAACACCAATAGGGACCCTATAATTGTGGTGAGGGCTCATAGAAGTCAGTTGATAAATAGATTTTGGCCTGAGATTATCTCCATTGTGGCTTCACTGAGTCAGCAGATTCACCTTGTGGTTATTTTGTTGAATACAAAATGTATAATTGGGAGTAGATATTTTTAGCATCTAGAAAAACCTTTGCTTTGGTTCTCTGAACTGTTGGTATAACAGTATGCACTATTAAGCAGAAACTTCTGAAATGATTTCCCCATCATTCCTCCTCTCCCCGTTACCCCAAAAAAATATTGTATTCCTTGAGGAAACATATATATTCATATCACCACTGAAGACATAAAATGATGCAAGGGTGATAGTCACTATCATACCTTTTTATCTGTCTGACCCTGAAAAATGGATTGTGGCAGATGGTTGTAGAATAAAAGAGAACTTAATGAGATGGCCGTCAAAATCCCAGCTGTTTCAAGTGTCATCTTTATTGAGAAGATTAACACAGTTTCTGCCACTTGGTATGTGGGTAATAATTTGGAAAATGCTATTGTCTGTTGTCTTAATTTTGATAATGAAAAGGATCAAAAGCAGTTAGCCTTTACATGGCAAGGAAACCAGTATACCTTACTTTCTTGCTTTTGTTACATAGTATGTTTTATGTTGTAATGTACTCAGTTCACAGAGATTTTCATTGTCCTGATATTCTGTGGAATATCAAGCTGATGAGCAGAATCATAGGTAGGGTCCCTGAAGCATGCTTCTCATATGATCTGTAGTAAATGTCAGTTTAAAAAGTTTTTGTTGTGTCTTTGCTTTGCTTTATTTTAATTTTTAAAATTATTCATAAACCGATACTTTTGTAAAATACAGGACCAAAAGCCTGGATGTTGTAGAAAAGTCAGAATGATATATAAAATTGTCCAATCACTGTCATTGTCTGTACTTACTCAATTATCTTGTGGACTGGTTAATTTATCTTTGGACTCATCTAATAGTTCATAAACTAGCAGCAGTTTGAAGATTATATTTTGAGTGGCACCCTTCTAAATGCCTGAGTAAGACACAGTGTGTATGTATATATATATATATATATATATATATACACACACATATGTACATATACATGTACATATATAATATATATGTATTTTTATCTGGCTTTTTGTACATGTGTATGTATGTATGCATATGTATATACACACAAATGCATGCATCAACCATAGAAAAAGAAATAAAATAATTTAAGAACCTCAGAAACATGGCATATCAATGAAGATCTTAGCTATCCTGTGATCTGGGATATACTGTGACATTTTAGACTATAACTTGCTGCATTTCATATCTCCCTCAACCAAACAAGAATCATAGCATTTGTTTGTTCTCTCTGGATTTTGGAGGTAAGATAAACTTCATTTGGGAATATTGCCTCAGAGTATTTATTGAGTCATCCATAGAGTGTCATAAAAGGGATTTCAGTAGTTTTCAGACTACAGTACATACAGCTCTTCCCCTTGGGCCATATAATTCATGTGGTAGAAGACCCATGGTGAATAAAGATGCTATAAGAAGTTTTTGCTGAACTCTGTTAGAAGTCATAGAGAAGACATCTAAGGTTTTGGCCCAAAGCCATGACTTCTCTAATAGAAAACTATTTCAACGTGAAAAACAGCTTCTAGTGGGATATTAGGGTATAGTAAATACTGAGCACCTGATTGTAGAAAAGAAATGACTCTAACCTGCAATGTCAGAGGAGCCAGAGGACAAGCCCAAACAAAAAGGCACATTTCAAGCTCTTCTTCAGTCACATCTGTTAACATTCCACTGGCCAAAGAAAGTCGCCAACCTAACCTAAATTCAAGGGGCAGGAAAGTATATTCTGCCCACTCTGAGGTCAAAGGAAGTCACATGACCTGGTCAAACTTTAATGGAATTGGGATGTATGGAGGTGGAGTGGGAGAATGATTTCTTTAAAATAACACAAGCTAGTGGCACCTGAGTTTCTCTGTCAGTTAAGTGTCTGACTCGTGATTTCAGCTCAGGTCATGATGTCATGGTTTGTGAGATAGAGCCCCACAGCAGAGCCTGCTTGAGATTCTCTTTCTCTCCCTCTCTCTCTGCCCCTCCCCTGCTTCCTCTCTCTCTCTCTCTCTCAAAACAAAACAAAACAAAACAAAACAAAAAAAACTTAGGAAATAATAACACAATCTATCACACCCACTAAACTATTAAGCTGGGCAAGCTGATCAGAAAACCATCATGGAATGGAAGCGGCACATTTATGAATAATCTCAAACAGATCCAGAAGTACAAATGTGTTATGTGAACAGATGTTATCTGCATTTGCTATCCTCTTTTCCCTCAGTCTATATTTAAAACCTCATTGTGATGTAAGCAGTTTCCTTTGACTAACTTACTGAAATTATTTACTGAAATTTGACCTGATTCCTAGATGGGTCAGCACAAAATCATAGCACTAAAATGAAATGAACTACTGCCTCATGGTCTCAAAGGGGTGATGGACAGTAGTAAAAGCAAATCCTTTTAGGTCAGAGCTACCCATCCATCTGGTATAGTGGGAGAAGAAAAGATATAGACTGACTTGTGACAAAATGGTTGAATGATTCACCAAAGGCTTGAAAGGGGCAAGACTAGAAGAATACAGATGAGGAGACCTGGGTGGGGGGAGATTGTGTGGATGGATCTCTGAGTGTAGAACAAAGTGTAGAGGTCTTTCTGTCTCATGTCAGTGCCCCATTGCATGCATTATAGAGTAGCTGCTCAATAACCAGGTGAACAGGGTGACTTCTTTACCATATGTGAGTCAGCTTCTTTCCTCAACCACCTGATGCATGGCCAGTATGCCATGGTGACAGAGATGGGACTATGAATGCATCCAGCAATCTAAGTTTGTCTTTATCAAGACTTCTCTAGCTAATGCGACTGATAGCAGCAGAAATAGACATGGGACATTACACCTTGAAGAACCTACCAGCCATTTGGCAGAGATCAATTCCATTGGACTGTTTCCATCATGAAAGAGTATAAGTTAGCTTTTATGAGAGTAAATAGTAATATGTACATGTGCCTCTACCATCACAACCATCCATGCCTTACAGAATACCTCATTAGGAGACATGCTACCATATCACAGTGCTTCCTGTTGAAGGACACATTTAACAGCAAAGGAGATTTGACAACAGTCCCATGGAACCACAAGATTCCCTGCTTTTATCTATACTGTTACCCAGAAGTAGCCAGCCTGAAATAATAGTGTAACAGTTGCCCATTGTGGCTTATGCCTCCAGGACTTGGCGGGTGTATTAAATCAACTACCAAGATATGGTTCTGTAATTCTAAGAGCTAGAATACATGGGATCAGGAGACAAAATTGGAAATAGTATGTGGCTCACTATCACACCTAGTGGCTCAGTCACAGAGTTTCAGCTTTTTATTTAGTCAACCTTAAGATATGCTGAGAGAGAAGTTTGGGCTCACAGAGTGTGAATAAGGCTGCCAGAAGATATATTAAATGTTCCACTGAACTAGAAGCTGCAACTGTCACCTTGTTGATTTGGGCTTCTCATGTAAGTGGATAAACAGGAAAAGAAAGGAGTTAATGTAACTAGTGGAATTAACAGGTCTTGTTTACCCTGAGGAGCTAGAATTATCACTACAAGATGAGGTAAAAGAGCAGTTACTTCACTAAGGTGTCTCTTAGAACTTCCAGACTTGGTAATAACCATCAAGGAGCAAATATAGCAACCACAAATCAAAAAGTATATGGAAACTAAGGGCTTAGATACTGTGGGGTCAGAGTCTGGATCACCCTATCAGACATGTACCCTTGACCAACCTAATTGCTTTCCAAGAATGAAAGAAAATGTAGCATTGCTGGCAGAGGAGACAGATGATGAACAACTTCAGTCTTGGGGCCAGGTACTGTAGCAGTCAGCACTGTTCTTTACATCATTGACTCTGCTTAAGTGTTGCAAGAGCTCACAATTGGCTATAATTTTAAATGAGACTCTGTGAGCAGTTGGACTCATGCCCCAACTCCCTGTCCTTTGGGGAAGGTGTGAACATGTCATTTTCTTGCAACACACATATGCACACGTGCATATATGGTAGAATTCGTATACTGTAAGGAGGAAGATGTATGTAATGGGTAAGCACGCTTCCTGCCTCTGCTACTGCCCTCCTACCAAGCCCTGCTCCCTAGCCACTATCACACCAACTTTTTCACAGCTACTAGTAACACTTCCAAACTTGGGTGAAACACCACACTGCATGGCATGGGATCTCATATCCCAAGAAGCCTCCAAAGGGGTCAGGTGATACAACCCAGAAGTACAAGAGACTTTACACTGCACACAGAACACTTTAACGAAAAGCAGAGGATGAAATGCAGCTGGGGAAATAATTTCCCCTCGTCTCTCTCCCTCTCATGGATTATTGCAAGGCAAAGTTCTTCCATGGAAACTATCTAGAGAAAGCCCACATGTTGAGCATCAGCAACTGCTGAGTGACCTGCTTTGCTTCCTCCTTGCTGGGCTCACTGTGAAGTGGTAGCCAGAATAGTAAAGCATCCTCTTGTTTTGTTTTTGAGGTCTCTTACCACTACAATTCCTTTTTCCTCATCCATGTTGCCCTGTGCCTGCACTACCCAAATGAAGCATTGGCAGTTCCTGCCTTCTAAGGAATCCTGACTAGGAGATGAGCCTTCTTCTGTACACACACATTCTGATTTATCTCCCCTCCCAAGAAATAAGTTACCACTCTTTCCATTTGAAGGCATCTCTCCTGGGACAGTAAAATCTGTCCCTTATCTTCCCACTTAGTCTCAAGTCTTTGTCTTGCCACGATTTCCACTGTCTCCTGCATTATCTCCTTGCTCTTTCTGGAGTCACTCCTCAGACCACAGACATGCCAGCATTTCCCATCTTCAAAAACCTGTCCCTTGTCCTCACTTCCTCCTCCAGCTACTACTTATTTCTCATAAAGACAAGGCAAAACTCAGTGAAGTAACTATCGTCTCCACTTCCTCTTCATCTATTATTTCTTTAACAGATGCCAGGAATTCTCCTCATTGCTTCATATCACTGAAACTGCATATCAGTGTCCTTCCTCTTAAAAATGTATTTCTACCCCAAATATGTCAGTCTAGTCCCAATCTTAATCTTGTTACACTTTTTGACAGCATTTGACCTAATTGGTCACTGCTTTGAAACACATCTTGTATTTGGTTTCTGTCCCTCTCTGTTCCCTTCTGACCTCAGTGTCAGCTCACTCTCACTCTCCTTTACTTGATTATGCTCTTGTTCCTCATCTCTAAAGGTTGGATTACAGACCTCCTCTCATCTCTAGCAATAATTTCTTCCTAGTGTTTTTTTTTTTTTTTTGAGACTTTGGCTTTAAATCTCATCTATATCCTGATGGCTGCCAAATTTGTGTTTCCAGCTCCGATTTCCCCTGAAGCTCTGGACTCATATATTCAGCCACTCGACATCTGGATATCCGAGAGAAACCTCAAATGTATCATGGATGCACATGGACACACATGGGCACACACACACACACGGTGAATCACCCTTCTTCCAGTTGTTTAGAAAGGACAGTTGTTAAGACACATCTTTGATTTCTTGATTACTCTTTCTCTGGCACGCCAACATGTCAGCAAATTCTGTTGGACTTTTCTTAAACATGAATCTTAAATCCAGTGTTTCTCACGATCATCCCAGATCGGCACCTAGGAGAAGCCACCAACATGTTCAACCAGGATGACTTCAGTAGTCTTCAACAGGTCTCCTTTTCTTCCTTTATTTTTTTCCTTGTAATCTACTTTTCCCATAGCAACCAGAAATACTACTTTAAAAATGTAAATCAGATCATGTCATTTCTAGTTCAGAAGCTTCCAGTGATTTCTCAACCCACTTAGGTAAAAATAAATAAATAAATAAATAAATAAATAAATAAATAGTTTTACTTACAAGGTCCTACATAACCAGGCCTCCAGTGACCTCTGTGATTTCATGTGCTACCTCTCTATCTTACATACATCTAGCTTGAGTTCTGTGCTATTTCTCCAACACACACCCATGTGCTTACCCCGGGACCTTTGCACTGGCTATTTCAGGTGTCTGGAGTGCTCTTTTCTAAGACCTTTCTGGTTTGCTCCTTCACAACATTCACATCTCTGCTTGGTCTGTCTCCTTTAGGCTATTTTATGTTTCCTCATAGCAGTTGATCACTAACTGACAACTTATTACATATTTACTTAAATAGTTCCTGTATTTCCCACTAGAAAATGAGGTCCACAAAGGTTGCGGTAATGTTTTATTCATCATTGCATCACAGCATTTAAAAGACTATTTGGCTCATAGTTGGTATTCAATAAGTATCTGTTGAATAAATAGGAGAGTAAATACAATGACTTAATTGTTCTTTACCATTAATACTCAAACATACATTCATATTTACACTTATTTATTTAAACCATTTGTTCTTTGGTGTGTGCTCACAATGTCTTTCCACTTTAGGAATTTTAGGTATCTCCCAATCATTGTATTATTTACTTTAAATATTGTGATGTTGGATTTCCATATGTGTTATAACATTTTGGATTATGAGCTCATTATTCCAGACATTTTCTTCTGTAGGGGCTTTGTAATATTCTATGGACTACAGAAGCATCCACAGAGGTGGTTTCCTAGTTGCCTCTGAAATTGTTGCTAACTTTGCAATCCCAGACCAATTTTACTTCATATAAAAATTGGGGTCTTATATTTTAGTACAGTTCAGACGTAGGTCTCTGACTTCTTGCAGCTGAATCATTATCCCCCGGTGGTCTAGCTGGAGGTATTGTTTCCCTGCCTTCTTCAGGCCAGGAGGTGAAGTTTTTCTAAGTAGGCACATTTTCCAGGCTCCTGGCTTTTTCCAAGGAGCATATTTTCAGCTGCCCTACACACATAGGACTGGAAGTTGATGTCCATTCAACACATGCATTAAGACCCCAATGGTATATATCCTGTCCATTTTCCTTCCTGGATACTATGATCTCAACATCTCCTTTCTACCATGTGTTCCATCTTTCCTCTGGAAAAATGTAGTTAGTCCTTTTTTTCTTTTTTTATTTCCACATTTGGCTACATGTTTTATTTCTTTTAAAAATATTTTTTATGTAGTGTTTTTATGTGTTTGAAGTGGAAGATGGCTTCTTATAATTCAGTATACTTTGAATTATAAATCTCTAACTTCATTTAAAAATACCTAGGATAACATCATAGGCTCAGAGATCACAATTATGGTGGTAGCAGTGGTGTAAATGTGGTGTATCATTTAGGAATGTGGTGAGATTAAAAAGGCAATTAGTGTTGGGAAACATGTCCAAATGTTCAAAAGAAGTAATAGACAGTATTCTGTATTTCCTATTGTTGCTATAACAAATTATCACAAACTTGGCCATTTAAAACAACACCTATTTATTCTGTTACAGTTCTGAAGGCCAGAAGTCAGAGATCAGTATCCCTGAGCTGAAATCAAGGTGTTGGCAGGTCCATGCTCCTTCCAGGGACTCTAGGGGAGAATCCAGCTCTCCTAGCTTGCCTCATGCAGCTTCTGGGGATGTCAGTATTCCTTGGCTTGTGGCTGCATCACTTCAACTTTGAAGGTTAGAATCTTCAAATTTCCCTCTGCTGTCTTCACATTACCTTCTCTGGATGTCAAATATCCCTCTGCCTCTCTTTTATAAGGGTACATGTGATGACATTTAGAACCCACTGAATAATTCAGGAAAATCTCCTCATTTTAAGATCTTAACTATGTAATTACATCTATAAAGACACACCCTTTTTTCCATCTGAGGGTAAATTCACAGATTTCAGGGGTTTCCTTTTAGGGAATCATTATTCAACCTACCCCAACCTATCACAGAAAAGTATAAATGGGAAAACTCATCCACTTTTTGCCAGCATCCTAAAGCCACAATCTCAGAGGGAGAAAGCAAGACTCACAGAAAACAGGTAAGCCAAGACCAGGAGAACTGATTTATATGGAGGAAGCTAAAAAGAAGTTGAGTCAAATCACAATGGGAAGTGCATGTCAGGGAGATGCTAGTTTGAGATGATTTTGTTCCATGGAAAGTTCTAGGGACAAGATTAGGACAAGGAAGATGGCAAAGCTTTGACAATCCCAATTCTCCATAGCTCAATTAAATTTTAGACAAGTTTGCATTTTGGAATTAAAACAGTTTGTGATTACTATGAGTGGCTAATGGAATAAACCTGCACACTTGTTATGTCATGGTCTCCTTCTTCAGCAATGCCAGAATCAGAAGGAGCAAGTGGGTCCTGGGGAATGCGGTCAGGCAGAGATCAACAGATTCATTTCCAGTTTGCCAAGGTCAACCAAAGGTCCATGGAAGTCCCTTAAAATAAATGGAGACATTTTCTGCAGGAAGAGTATATTTCCTAAATTTGGGGAGGCAGAGTGGAAAAGACCCTGGTCTCTTGGGGTCACCTAAAAAAGAAGGGTGGGTTTGCACAAAGTTCACTAAACTAAAACATTCATTCTGGTCAAAAGAAATGATTAGGGGGTCGCTCATGTCAAGTTAAAATCCAACTGAATTCTGTCTTCTCTTCAAAACTAGGCACAATAGGAATGTTCTTGGAAGATAGAAGAGATCAGAGGGAAAAAAAAGGTATCTTTCCACAAATGGATTCAAGTTTCCTGCAATTTACATAAAGACAAGGCAATCAACCTTTTAGATGTGAGGATCCAAATAATTGGCCCACTTTCTTCTGACATTGGAACAATAGTGGAGAGTCAGGTGGTCTAAGACTTTGACCTAAAGTGATGGAAAACCCCAAAATTCCAACTCAACATGATCTTTGTCTACATGCTACCCCTTAGAGAGTCACAAGGTTAGCAGAATTATTTGTCTGAAATGCAAATAAACCCTGAAAGAGCAAATGTACTGGTCATTCACTGACCTCAATGTGTCTTCTGTAAACTAATCCCGTTGCCTTTTCTCTGCTCCAGTTCTCAGGATTGGGGTAAAAAATGATTGCAGTCATGTGAGGCACTTAGAAGAAAGTGGAAGCACTGTTGAGTGTGGGGCTCTAAGAAGGGAAAATCTAAGGAGATGCTGTAGCTGTGAACTTTGGTCCTCATCAGGGAAGGGAAAGGAAACTAATTATGTGCCTTGCATATTACCAGAGTGTACCTGACTGAAATCTTTTCCAACCCCGTGGGTGTCAGGACTCTCTGCAGTTACAAAGGTAAGAGAGTGTGTCAAGGGGGAACACTGTTTAGGGTCAGAGACAGGGCATGAAGTCCACACTGGATTTCTTTGTCTTACCCTATTGTCAGCAGCATTCTAAGGGCCCTGATGGGTGGGGTTTGAAAATAACTGGAGAGAGCTGTCCACACATTCCTTACTGGCATTTCAGTTGCCTTAGTTCTGGGGAAAAGGAGTGGCTACACTTTTCTTCTTCCTTCCCCTCTCTCTTCAAGAAGGGTACAGATACATCCCTCCACTGGCTTCTCCTAGCATCCTGACCCTAGCAAGATTATTTTACATTTAATTGCCCTTGTTTAAATTGCCCCCCACTGGGCTTCTTGAGAACAGGAATTGTGTCTTCCTTAGGGAGCTCATTGCATTGGGTGCCCTGCATAGGGCTGACTATAAATAAATGGCACAGAAACTACACATTCTTTTCACTATTGAGTGAGGGCATAACTCTGGCATTACATGGATCCAGGGAACAGAATAAAGTGCCTCTGTGCTCAGGCCCCCTGCAAAGTACTTACACATAATTTCATTCAGTAATTCTCAAACCAGCCCTGAGATACTATTATTCTTAATTCCACAGACAGAGAAACCGAGGCTCAGGGAGGTAAAAGGATTTGCCTGAGGTTACATGGCAATGGAGGGTGTTAGGATTATGCTTTCTTTACACCACATTTACAGACTGCCCCAGCATGGACACAGCTCTCTATCAGACCAACACGAGAAAACATGGCCTTTCCACAAAGGGAGTTTACAATAAAAGAAGACAAAGAGAAATATCTAGGGATGCTTTAAACAGCAGCATGTTTGATATACAAGTAAAGGGCCCACTGACCCAATAAGCTCGGGAGACAGGAGGATTAGCAGTGACCTGGGTAAGTGGGGTTAATCAGAGAAGGTCAGATTTCCTAAAAGAGGTGGCATTTGAGCCAGCATAGCCAGCAGGTCTGCAATGCAGAACTGGCTCATTGAAGAGCAAGCTAGGCTCACTGGGAAGTGGGTGTAATTAAGTCTTTCCCCAGCAGCTGCAGAGCTTGAGGTTCTGGGGCTGCCGCTGGTGTATTGCTAGTGCCCCCCTGTGCACAAAGGAAGAAGTGGAGCACTTTATGGGGTAAAGGGGAGTGGCACCACAGCTACCAGTGCCCTCCACCAGGAGCATGCATTTCATTGCTGACTTCCCCAAAGAAAAATTTTGCAAGGGCTTCTTTAATCTGAGTGAAAAATAACTAAGCAGTTCTCCATGCCCAGAATGAGACTTCCCCTTCTCATCTCCTGATGCAGTGAGTGTCTCTGGTCCTGGGTATGATCCACAAGATCTCAAGAGGTCCTCCAAGGGTGTGCTGTAGACAAGGAAGAGCTGAGAATTCCTCCAGAGGATGAACAAGGGTTTCACGCCCTGGCCAGGGCTCTGTGCAAGGGCTGCCTGATGTAGGTGAAAGAGCCCTGGGCTAGAAAGCGTGAGCTGAAGATGTCAGTGTTTTTGCCTAGTTTTGTGTCACTGCACAATTTTTTCTTGGGACTTCAATTTCTCCATCTGCAAAATAAATACTGAATCATATGGGAGTTGACCTGCCTGTCATGTGTTCACTGCCCCCTGCTGGGTCCTTCCAGAGCTCTGCAGGACAGTGATATTCACTCAGCTCCTCTCCCTGGCTGCTCCTCCATCTCACCTTTCCCTTGGAGTCAGTAGCAAAGAATTCAGAAAGTTTAATGAGTTAGATCGTTTATTTTAGATTACAAAACTGAAGGAGACATTTCCTGAGGTTCCTGTGGCTCCAGCCTTAGATTCCATGTAAGGAGATTCAGTTCCTATCCAAGAAGGTGAGCAGCACTTTTGTTCCTTTAATTTAATTCAACAACATACATTTATTTAGTGACCATTATATGCCAAGCGCGATACTGCTGAACTCACCGCTACCCCACCCCAGCCGAATGAATCACCTAGAGAAGACATCCACCTGCATCTTAGTTAACTGTAATACGAAATTATATCTCTGTTATCCTTACATCTCTGTGAGACTATCTGTGCATGAGGACAAGAATTGGAGAGGAATAGAAAATACAAAAGTAAGACAAGAGCTGATTTAATAGGGTATTGGGAAGCTGGCAGTAAGCAACGTGCAGTGTTATAATGTCGTCTATGCAGACACACATACAGACCATCACAAGGGTGTATAGATGGAACGGGTGTATTAGACATAGGGTTGCCATAAGACAGGGGGAAGCACAGAGTCACGTTTACGACCCCAGCCAGAAAGTCTCGCCAGGGATGTTATTTTAATATCCACATTAAAGGAGGAAGTTCATGCACCCAGTGAAGCAAGCTGTGGAATAAAAAAAAATAATAAATAGATTCATTCATTCAGTCAGTCATTCACAGCTGAAGATACACAGATAATTAATACACAGTCCATGCCCTGGAGGAAAACTCAGGGAGAACAAACAGGAAACAGTCAAGAAATGTTCTTTATCAGATGAACACAAACCCAAGAGAAGTGTTTTCTTAATTAGCAATTAATGATAACTTCCCATCTTCACAGCTCACTGTTTATAAGCAATCTGTCAGTTATGAGGAGTAGTATTATTATTTGTATTAGTATTTACTCTGTGTGTATAGGGTTTTCTGGGAAAAGCAAGAAGAAGAAAAGAGAGTGAGGACCTGGCAGGGAGGGTGTATTTTAAATGGAAGTCTGGTCTGCAATTATCAATACAAAAACAAAGCTCTAAAATAGAGTTTGTGAAAATTTGAAAAGAGTCCTCAACAAACAAATTAATACTAAACTCACCCACTGCTACCAGCAGCCTCCCTCCAGCTCCCATACCCAGGACAGTCTACCTAAGGATGGTATGTTTTGTCTGATTTACATTTCTTTCTCCCCCGGAAGAAACTTCATGCTGGTCCTCCCTGCACCCTCATGCTGGGCTGACACCAGAATGCTTTTCCCAACAGGCCAGATGCATGTGAAATCTCATCACCTCCTGTCCACATACACTCCCTATTTGCTTGTGATACAGAAGCAAGACCAACCCTAGGGGGAGGAGCTGGGGATTCTAGTTCCATGGAGAGCTAGGGATTCAGGCAGGGCCCCTCCTTGCCACCTACTGAAATGTTGGGACAGCTTGGGGAAAGACAGACTCCAACCCTTTCATTATTGGCCCTTGACACCACTAACAGAGGACAGCCTGCTGACCCTTGCAAAGGGGGACAGCCACTTACTGGCTACTTTCTGCCCATGGGCTAGATGAGCTCTCATGTTCCTGGCCTGCTCCATTCTTACCTTCCTATTGGCTGACAAGTGATTTAGCTCATAATATATATATATATATATATATATATATATATATATATATCACCCCCAAACTTTACTCCATCACCACCATTATCACCAAATTATTCAAATCTCCAAAGAACTCTAGGCTTAAATTCATGTGAATAAAATAACCCCCTTTGCCCTCACCTCCTCACCCTACTTTATCTACCATTAAGCACCCCTATAAAAAAAGTATATCTTATAAGAAACACTATGGAGAACCCATGGATTTTTTTTAGGTGGGTCTTCCAAAACAAGTTGCTATCTTTAATATCCTCTCCATGAACTCAATGCCAAAACATTGTAACTAAAATGAATGAGGAAATCAATTTGAAAAAAATCAGAATTTTTTTCTTTTAATGAATGTATTGAGGCTAAAATAAAAGAGAACAAATTAAAAAACAAACTATCAAAAGAAAAACCAGCCTCTGCCAGAGAAAGTATATCAGAGCAGGTCCTGCATATTTCTGTTCATTTCCTTTGTTAAACGATTATATCTCTCCACTTAAAGGAGCATGGGGAAATGGATGCAAGACAGATTCTGGGGCTATGAAGGGTTAAACACCTTTTTCTTCGTCAACAGTATGCTGTGGGGATGCAAGAAGAACCCTGGTCAATAGACAGATATATTGACTTGTTATTATTTAAAGTTGTTTAACCAGGTAGAGATAAACGAAAGCTTTCAGCAGCTGAACTATCACACAAATCACAATTAAGGTGGCATATGTGTTTGGAAGACGTAAAATCAATTCCCGCGAAGATAATGTTTTAGGCTTTATTTGAACTTGAAAACAGAAGTAAATTTTCAGCAGCAACAGCTGGGCTTGTTCCATCCAGGAGGCTCTCTATTAACTGTACAAGAAGGGCCTTTATTACCTCTTCTAATGGTTTTCCTCTATGGTTTTGTCTTCATCAAAAAAGCCAAATTGATTGCTGTGGTGCTGTTTACTGATGTGGCTGTTGAGGACAGGGCAGCAGCTGGGTGCTCACCCACTCCAGTCCCTGGACCTCCCTCTGTTCTGTGAGTGCTATTTAATGTTTAGGAGAGAACAATGGAGCCCTGAGGGCTACTGTTAGGATTAGGTGGGGAAGAGAAGGGGATTAGCCCTCCTTCTTAGTTTCACTCCCTAAGGTAGACTTCCCTGAGCTTGCCTAGGTGGGAGAGCCTATGTATAGAAAAGTAAGGCATTTATTCATCTAAAGTACTCTCTGTGATTTAATCATTCTTCGGAGTTTCTTCCAGTGGGATGTGACCTGTGAGAACCGCACCTCACTGCTGAAAGATTTAATGATATGAATTTGTGCATCAATTTTTGTGGTCCTCCTAATTCTAGCCTCAGCTCCCAGGAGGCAGGGACCACATTTAATACCACTAGATTTTTTATTGGACTTTGTATGGTGCTGGCACACTGTAGATGCTCTTTAAAGGAGGGCATGGATATTAGGAATCCACTGGTCCAAAGGCTGAAATCCAATCTGCTTCCTCCCTGCATTGCCCTTTTCATGATATTCCGTGAGAAGTGAGGCCAGTTGAATGTTCTACTCCTATTGAATTCTCCCTAATGTTTAATTAAGATACAAAGGTGCAGTATAAACTGAATGGAAATGAGAGTGGAGCATATGTTCCCCTTTTGGGGGTCATGGGGCTTACGTGTGACTGAGAAGAAAAATACATTGAGGAAATAGAAGTTGGACTTCCCGTGAGCAAGAGATAGGGTTCAAGGACACTGCATTTCTAGAGTGACAACAGAAGCAGATCAGGGGAGGAGAGATGACCAGGAAAGGAACAGTAACCAGGGAACCTGAACACCAGTTCTAAATCTGGTTGCTAACTACTTGTGAGACCTAGGATAAGTCACTGGCCTCCAATGTGTATATGCTTTGTCAGAAAAGTATGAATGGTGGGACCCAAGCTGCTTAAAACGTGAACACTTATAAAAACTTAAGATTAGTATTGCCATTGAAGACAAACAAAACAAGCAATAAATAAATAAATAAATAAATAAATAAATTACCTGTTTCTAGTCAGTTCTATTTCCCTCTAGACAAGAAGTAATGTAGATGAAAACAATGGATTCTCCCTTCTCAATATCTTTCATATCTGTAAGTTCCTTTCCAACCCATGACTACCTCCTACAGCACACACTCATGATCATAAATATGGACCACACAGAGTTCTCTACTTCCCCTACTCCCCACCCTACAAGTGTTGACACTCTTTCACTCTTCCCAGCAGATCTCTACCAGGCCTCTGCTCACAGGAACATTTTGTTCATGGTATTTCTCAACTCAAAAGCCATAGATACACTCATTCAATAGACACTGAGTTTACCATGTGCCAGACACTGTTGTACATGTTTAGGAAACTGCAAAGACATAAATGACCTGTTGTCACTGAATTAGGTTCATGGAGGATGATGAAGGATGATAGATAAGGAGAGGAAGTAAGAGAGAGAGAGAGAGAGAGAGAGAGAGAGAGAGAGACATTTAGACATAGACATATCCATTTATATTTATTTAAAGTCAATGGCTCCCATTTGCTTGAATGGAGTCGTATTTGACTGAATAGGGTCTATATTCCATTGTCCATAATCTACCTTCCTAGGCAGATTTTTGTGGATCTTTCTTGTTTTATCCAAACTGGATAACCAAGAAAAGCTACTCTTTCTTACTTATATGACACTGTATCATATAGTTGGAGCCTGGAATTACATTCCCTCCTCAGTTCTTTGTACAATTTATAGTTCCCTCCTACATGTTGCTTTTCTGTTACTCTCAGACTTGTGCATAGTTTAGGGTCAGACACACATAAGCCAACACTACCACGTGCTTGTTCCTCAATGGAAAAGTGGGAAGGGTCAGTGCTGAAGATCACAGGGCATTGTCTAGGGACTCAGTGACATTTTTTACATGAGACAGAACCCCCTCAACTTTGATCATGGAAGCTCACAAAGAAGGTAGACTTACAAAAGACCTAACCCTGCTTTTGGGTTCAGTAAATAGATTCCAGTGCATTTAGGAACATGGGGTCAAGCCTGAGAATGGGGGAGGGGGCATTTTGGTGTTGAACTGGAAAGAGCATGCAGCAGGACATCGAATGGACCTGCATTGGATTCCTAACCCTGCTGATCTCCAGCATTGTGCCTCTGAGCTGCAATGAGGATAATACATCATTCCTGAGGTTGCTTTGCATATTATATAAATTAGTATATGTGAAAGCTCCCAGCTCCTTGTGTGATTTCAATACAAATATCAGTGTTAGAGGCTTTTTGCCCTTGCTCTGCCTCCTGCTGTCTGCCCCTGTGCACACATTGCTGCTGTTGTAATGCTATTGTACAAGGAATGGGTCTGCTAAAATATCATTAACCTGTGAACTGCACTGTGTGAAAACAAAAAGCATATTCACAAGACAGTATTCTTCGCCCCCCCTGGAACCTTCCACTTCTTGTCTTATTCTCTTCTGCAGCAGTTACAAGTTCCTTAAGGTAAGAATTAAGAGGAGGGAGGGGGACCGGTTGAGCAGTGCTGAAACTGCCCACAGAACAGATCAGTACAGGAAAGAGCAAGGCAGGGACAATAGAGAATTCTGCGAGTAACTCAACAAGGAATTGACATCAAAGGGGACACATTCAAACAAGCAGACTAACTCAGGTACTGGAGGCACCGTCGCACGAGGTGGAAAATAACAGACAGGGAGAAATCACAAATGGGGGTGTCTAAGCTGCCTGCTGCAGTACTGAGACTGGAACCCTGGCTTCATCAAGAGAACTGGTGCCTTTGTATGTGAGAACCTCCGATGAGTCTCTTTACTGTCCTCACTGACTTAACCACACAGCAACGGTTTCTCTAATAAGCGGATTCCCCTGAGACCTTTACCCATGAAGAGACAGAAACTGAAGTAATCTGGTCTTGTAACCAGAGCAACCATCCTTGCAAAGCCGCGGAACAGGGAACGGTGCCAAGAGCACAGGAGTAGGCTCCTTGGGTAGTGCCAGCCTGCCTTCTTCCTCAGGAACAACGAACCCGGAAAGTACCCCACACCCCACAGGGTCCAGGCATCAGGGAGTTAAGAGACATCCTTTGTGCATTTGTAGTTGGATTGTTGACACTCTAGTGATGGCATGGAGGCACAGGAGAAAGGGGAGAAGGAAATGTCTACTATTTAACACTAAGGAGCTAGATACTTTTCTAGGCACTCTACAAGTTTTATTTCATGTGATCTTAACAACAACAACAACAACAACAAAATCAGAGAATGATATTTAAGCAGAACCATCCCTTACACTATGCCTTCTGGCCATCATATGTGGTAAGTGTGGTAAGACAGAGCAGAGGGTGAATGAAGAGAATTCACTTATCAGCGACTTCTTTGTGTCAAGCACCTACAGGCCAGGAACTTGCCAGGTACTTCCCCACTGTACTCTATCATACACCTCTCACAGCAGTGTCATGGCATAGTTACTAATGTTACTTTGTGGATGAGTAAAACCAAGCCTGCAAAAGGTTGTGCTATAAACCCATAGGCACACGACTAGTCTAAGGGAGAATTAGGATTTAAACTAAGTTCTTCTTTGCTTGCAGATCTGCTGCCTCACCTCAGAGCAGCATGTACAGATGGGTGCAAACTCACACGGCTCTGTGTTGTCATACACTGATAGACCCACCTGCAGAATCATGCTGCTGTGAGATGCAGCCAGACACCAATGGCTTTTTGTTGAGGTGCAGCCTTCCCAGACTTAGGGGGCCTCTCTGGGATCATTGGGGAAAAAATTGAACAGAGGTAGAATTATATCTATATCCTCAAGTCATTCAAATAGAATGTATTCCTCTTGACAGTGGCTCTCTGATGAGGTTTGAAAGCTTAAGAACCTTTCTGAAATGTGTTTGCAAGCAACTGAGCATCAGATGATATGATAACACAAAGAGGACTTGCCTCACTGTAACATAACAGATGAATTGTAATAAAACACGTTCAAACATTCTCTCGTTTTCCAGTGAATAGTGGTTTGGCCCTTTGCAATAGACTTGACAAGTGCCAAATCCCATCTGGGTAGGGGGACAGCTGTGCCATTTCCTCCCTTCCTTGCTTAAATCATCTGTTACTTCCTGGCTGCCTAATCAGAGAACTACTCTCTACCCTTCCATCACAACAAGCAACAAAAACAGTACCTTTGTAAGACAAAATCAGGATACAGAGAAAATGGAGGATCAGAATGAGTTGCAGATTATCCAAGGAGCTAGAGTTCCTATGGAATTAAAGTGGAAGGCACAGGAAGGAAATCAAGCATCCCTTGTTGATGATGATGGATATAATTAGATGGCTCAGGAAAACGCTGAGAGAGCTTAAACCTCTCTACCTGGAGGGTCTAAAGGTGCTTGAAAATGGATGTATCAAAAACTGGTTAGAACATCCCCCTCCTAAGTTTTAGCATCATAGAATGGTATTATCTTCCACCTAATTGGCTAAGTTGGAAACCTGGAATATTCCCCATATTTCACATACCCAATCACCCTATGTATCTAGTCCCTCTGATTCACCCCTTAAAAATCATCCCAACTTGCCTGCTTCTTCTTACTCTTCATTATTTCTCACCTAAATTATTTCAGTTGCCTCTAACTTGTGTCTTCCTTGCCAGTGTGACCAACAAACATTAATTGACCCTTCTGTCATGGCAAGCTTTCCAAATTGCCACCCAATTCAGTCATTCTTCTGATGAAATCCTTCTGTCTCCTCTTCCTCTTTTTTAGGACAAATCCCAATATCTAATTATTTCTTGTAAATTTATTAAGAATCTCACCCTTACATATTCATTCTACCTTGTTTCCTGCCATTTAACCTTTGCCCTCAACTGTCTTGAGATAATCTGCACTTGCATTTTCTTGACTACTATGTTTCTCATGCCTGCACTGGTTCATCAAGGAAGGATGAGCCTCTGTATGACTCACTTGTTCCCTTTCCTTCCCTTTTCTTAGCTTTTCTTCTATTCCTTCATAAATCATTTCTGAAAGTGCATGTGTAGCCCTAGTGTCTGGTTATGAGCTCTCTGCTGGGCACCTCCAGCCTTGAACAACACCTACTACGTTGTGCTATAGTTTTAAATCCTCCACTGGACCTAGACCTTCTTGAAGATAGACACTCTGTCTCTCCTACATGCATCCTTTGTACTTGCCATATATTTGCTTTCCAATACATATTTATTAGATTGGAATTTAAGTTTTTCTCTATTTTTTTTTTCAAATTTCCCATGGGATTCTACCAAAAATCTTTCCACTTTCTAGGTTTACATCCTTGAGTGATCTAGGACTCAGAGAGTTTGTTTCTCCTTTTTAAACTTCAATAAAAAAAGTAATACATAGGGCTACCTGGGTGGTTGAGCATCGGACTTCAGCTCAGGTCATGATCTCATGTCCATGGGTTTGAGCTCCACATTGGGCTCTCTGCTTATAGCTCAGAGCCTGGAGCCTGCTTTGGATTCTGTGTCTCCCTCTCTCTCTCCCCTTCCCATGCTCACACTCTTGTCTCTTTCTCTCAAAAAATAAAATAAAATGTTAAAAAAATTAAAAACTAACATATAAATATAATTTAAATTTTTTGAAAGAAGCAAACACAGTTGAAATTATATTTTATAAAGAGCTCAGGGAAGTGAGGGCATTGAAGGAAGCCTGAGGGAAGAATAGGAAGAAAAGGGGATTATTTATTTTGCAACTAATATCTACTATGTAACTTCTTGAACATCCTTACCTACTCACACCCAATAATGTCCCAGTCAGTCTTCTGAGGTAGATATGATGACCACCATCTTAATAAAGATAAGTCTGAAGCCCAGAGAGGATAAGAAATTAGTCCAAGGCCACATACCTTGTAACTTGTGATGTCAGAGTGTAAAAGAAGTTCCCCCAAACTACAACACATTATGTCTCTGAAGAGAAAATACATGGTTTGAGCATATAAACTAAATAAAAGAAAATGCATCTCACAGGATATAGCAAATAGTGAAGAGATAAAAACAGTAAACTATTCTTACTTTTGAAATAAGAGCTGCTGTGGAACACTTAGATGCAAATGAGCCAGGTATTCCATCCTAAATCCTAGAGTTCTAGGAAAGTCTTGTCCTGAGGAACTCAGTTTAGAGGAAACTATTCAGCAAGTTCACACTATCTTTGCCTGTCACCCTTCAAGTTTCTGCTATGCTCGTACTCACAGTTGTTGTTTCCTCTTGTCCCCACCAGAAAGTATCGTGGAGCTTTGAGATCCAATGGAAGACAATATGCTCAATAATCCCATGTGGGAACAAAACTTTATATTCTAACCAGAATTGACATTATAGGTGGTCCGTCTCCCTCTCTGGGAAATTTTGTTAACTTTCTCACCAATTGGGTCGTGTGGCCCTTTGGACATTTATAGTTGAATGCCTTTCATGATATTCATTTATCCAACTGATATCATTCACTCTATCAATAAAATCTTGAACACTGAATGTGCCCTGGCCCTGGTACCCCATTTATTTTTGTATTAATAGATCTGTTCACCACATCCACTGCCTATAGGAGCTCTCTACCTCTCAGCTTTTCATCCTTGGGGGATAAAAGTAGCTTCCTAATCACTTCCCAATATTTGCTTCTGCTATACTCATTTTCTCATATCTGTATTATAATTCTTGCAATATTATACTGTAATTTTCTCTTCATATAGCTGTTTCCATATCTTAGATGTGAGCTCCTTGAAGGGAGTTCTTCACTAAATGCAATGCATGAACAAATGAATAAATGGAAAAAAAATTAAGAAAAAAAAAGATTTCCTACTGATCAAATGAACATGTTCCATGAAAGTAGCATCATTTTTAGTTTGAAACTTTTGTTTTCTAAAGCTGATAAGATTTGGTACCAATTAATGCCGCCCCCCACCATTTTCATCAAAATTATTTAACAGAAAAACAAAAAAGAAGGCAGAATTGCCAGTTGAGATCTCTCCTGTCTTCAGCCATTTGTTATGTTCATTGCAAGACTGCATTCCCAGTGTTAGAAAATTCAACATCGATGTCTACTCATCTGGGTGTTTCCACTCAGCTCCCAATTCTCCATCTTTTTTCTTACTGTAAAATATCCTGATAGGAACAAAGTATGCCCTTAATATATTTACTAAAGCCCTTCTCTGTAGATATGTTTTTCATAGGGTGTATTTTGGGTGAAGATAACAAAAATGTATCCAATAATTTAGCTGCCGAGCTTAAGAATAACTAGATAGAGGCTCCCTTGCAGAATGAATAGATAGCAGCAAAGATTTTCATTACCTTGAAGTGGCTTGGTAAATAGGTATGTCTGCCAAAGGCTAGTTGGAGAAATCTTGGTGGATGGATTGACAGGTAAGGGAAATATACATGGTTTAAATAAATAAATGAGAATAGTAATATTAGGGAGTTTCGTGAGTATATAGATAGAATAGGAGTTAGATAAATGGGGAGATAATATATGAATAAAGAGATGAATGGTTTGCTAATGGAAGAATAAATTGGTACATAGAAGACTGATGGAACTGAGTGGCCAGATGGAATGAAAGACCAATGAATGTCTATGCCTCAGCAGGAGAGCCAATAGATGGGTAAATGCTGTGGTATGAACAGAAGCAGGAGATGGTCAGGTGTGGATGGGAAGAGGATGATTAAAAGGAGGAAGAAAGAGGAGAAGGGAAAGGGTAGCACTAAAGGTATTATGATGGTAAGGGGGACTGGAATTTGTTACCTTGACAAGTCATAATTTTACAATGAGTCCGAGGAAATTGGAAACTCTAAATCATTGGTACCACCATATTCTTGGTATTTTAATTTACAAAGAACATGACCTAGTTTATCAAGCTATCTGTGCTCCATCTTCTGTTGGGATGACTAATTTTTTTTTAAGATTTATTTTAGAGAGAGAGAGACAGAGAGAGAGAGAGAGAGAGAGAGAGAGAGAGTGAGGATGAGCTTGAGTAGGGAGGGGCAGATAGAGAGGGAAAACAGAATCTGAAGCAGGCTCCAGGCTCTTAGCTGTCAGCAGAGAGCCCAATGTGGGGCTCAAACTTAAGAACTGTGAGATAATGACCTGAGCTGAAGTCGGATGTTTAATCTGAGCCACCCAGGCATCCTGGGTGAGACTAAGTTTTAACAGGTTAGGAATGACCCATTGTTTACCTATGAACCCAATAAGAAATAAGCCTCATAAATCTAGCTCAGGGTCATAGCCAGAGGAGCTAGCTAAGATGTAAAGCCAACTGGAGAATTTTAACACACTTTCTGCTGTATTCAAAACCATAGTTAGACATTGGCCCTAGGCTTCATGTGGGGTAGTCTTGAGAAATCCAATGGCTGAATGAGAAATAAAAACTGTCCTAAAAATTTTGAAATAGAACATACCAACAAGAATCAATTCAATAGTGGTGCAGATGAGGAGTCAAAGAAAAGGAGGGTCAAGTGTCCAGTCCAAGATCACATAGTTAATGGCAGAATTAGGAAGGGTTAGCTGATGTATAAATGATTGATGAGAAGCTGAGTTGTAAGAAAGAGGTTAATAGCCATCCCTTCAGAAAAGCAGATGGACAAGCGATGAAGATAGAGGTGTTGGAGTTTTGTTGAACGAGAACGATGTTTTAGAAAAGACAATCAGAAAAAGGGAGCTTCTTCTCCCGATCCCTTTCTTATGCTATTTCCCATATGTATACTATAGTAAAAACCTAAGATGGAGAAACAATCAATCCAATTACATACACTCTTAAGAATAAATGCACATCATAGCCACCATATTTTCTACATATGTACTCTTGTCAAAGCGGTTATGATTCAGTGGAATCAAGTCACAGGAACTGTTAAGGAGTGTCATTTTTTTTCTTGCAACTTCTCTATTGATTTCATTTTAGATTAGGTCAAGACATAATTTAGACTTTGAGGCTGCAGTTACATTTTCTATTATTTGTAAATGGCATAGATATTCAAATATATAGGTATAATATGCAAAGTGCCTAGACTTCCTTCTACTCTGTGTGTGTGTGTGTGTGTGTGGAAGAGAGAGAGAGACAGAGAGAGACAGAGAGAGACAGAGAGAGACAGAGAGAGAGAGACAGAGAAATAGGCTACTCAGTTTTCTGATTGCATCTACTCCCCAAAGCTTAAAGCACACATATGGGAGAAGCATATGGGAAAAGCATAGCCTGTTTTTCTCCATTCCTGGATACTTAACAAGATTTCCTAATAAATAACCCCCCAAATGTTACAAATTTCTTTGAACTTTATTGATACACTGCACAATCACAACCATCTCGTATTCATCCTGAATTAGAAAAGGTTACAACTACAATGTAACATGCACAAAATTCAGGTAGTATATTCACCCTTAATACAATTATTGACAGAAATCAAGTCTTCATTGATTTTTGATGGAAAAAATAAGAAAGAAAATAAAAGAAAAAGAACTCTAGAAGTTATACTCTTGTATCATGTGATAATTTTTAAAGCATTTAAACATAGATTTGTTTTAAGGATAATTGTGAGAATGGGCACACCCATTGTCTGACACAGCTATAACGGCACCATTGATAAGTCATATATATATATTTTTTTTAATCTAAAGGACTCTGAACTTGACAGATACATTTTCGTACACCCACACATTCCTCACAATTGCACTTTACAGGTCACAAAAATTTTTGAATGATTAAAAATGCTCCCTTTAACTAACACAAGGGCAGCTATTATTACTTATCATTGCTATTATTGATATCCTTATAAATCTTCCAATAATGTAGAATGCGGCCCTAGAAGGATAGTAGAGGGTTCACAATCTTTCTTTCTCCACTCAGTGGCATGGAACAATTGTATGCCTTTAAAAGGGCACCATTGAAAGAAACAAAAAGGAATCTCTTTAAAATATTGGAAATGAGGCTTAGCTGCTTACTTTTAGGATGAAGACAATGGCACCTAATTAAGTCCACTCCACATCCCCTTGGACTCTGAGGCTCCTGCACCTGAAGGCTCAATTGCACTGGTTCAGCTCTGTCATTCTGCCCTATCTTTTAATTGCAAATCTGTTTCTTTTTCCTTTCATTTACTTCTCTTCTTTAAAGTAAGAAATGAGGGAAATGAGAGTGGCATTTTTATTTGTTTGCTTTTAGTGATCATTAGGAGTCCTCATCATATGGTATCTTTTGAAAATGTTACTTTCCTAGTTACACACCTGTGAAGTTTTACTGCAACTGCTCAAACTTATTTGTCTTAAAACCAAAAGGGAAGCTCTGGATGGTAGAAGAGGCAATTGGGTGTAAATTTCTAGGAATATAACTTGTGTGAAACAAAACCAAAACATCCTCGCTCTTGGAGAAAAGGACAAAAAAGTAAATTTGCCAACAAGAAGAATTGTATGCTCCTTTCCCTAATTTCAAATATATTAAACTTTACTATAATAAGTTTTTGTTTGTTTGTTTGCGGTGGGGGGGGGGGGTGGGTAGGTGGGAAGGGAAAGTGGGCTGGTTCCGGGTGAGGACTCAGGGTCAAATTGGAAAAGATAACCTCCCCCCATAATCCATCTTATCTTGAGCCACTCCTACCCTCTTTCTCCCCATGGCTCTGATGACATCCATACACAACTACAGAGGAAAGAACATTCTTTTTGGCATTGGAAGCACCAACCAAAACTAGAGCATTCCATTTCTGGATGCGATGGCAATAATAAGCTTTCTTTGATGTTGACTGCCCACTTGGAGGTTCTCTGCTCTTTTCACATAAGAGTTCTTCCAAAATAAGGAGAACTTGTTAACATCTCCAGGTTGAAATCAAGTTTACTGGATCCATGCAGAAACAGGCCCTTAAATTTAGCCTTGGTTGTGGAGTTTCTGGAGTCCACTTCCACCCAGTGGAGCACACTTCCCACCCAGGTTTTGAGAAAAACTGCCCAACCTGTGGAATGTATCATCTAGTATGAGACATAGGTTTCAGGGGACAAAGACCAAGACCTATTTTTCATAGAAAGCCTTAACTTTCCTTCCATTTCAGCTAGCACAATTGCAGTAGAACAGCCGTGCACAATGCTCCCTGCATAACATATGTGCATGTTTTGACCACTGCTCACCTAAATGTCCCCTCTCCCCCAGTTAAAACAAGAATGAAAAAAAAAAAAAAAAACTAAACACATTTGCTTAGACTTGCAGATGACTGTATCAGGCACTTGACAATAAACTACTGAAAAACAAGCTTGACCAGAGCCTTAACACTAGCTCATTCATTGGCATTACTTTGGTGGCAATACATATTAACTGTGTTTTAGGAAGGGGGAAGGTTTCAGAGTAAGTACATTGCTGAATTTGTCACACCTAATCTGATGATAAGTCTTATTTGGTTTCCTTCCCATGTGAAAAACCCATGGAGAGTTATAGGTTGCTCAGAGTTTTGTTTACCTTCCTTCTTTACCTCTACCCCATTCTTGGCACTGGCACCTTAAAAAAAAAATCTACACAACAGGCATTATCCATCTACCCTCCATACTGGAAGCTGAAAAAGCATGTGTGAGTGTGGATATTGTCCTTAGTAGCATTTAATGTTCTATACACTTCAAATGTTGGGTAACAGCTCCTGTTTGATGGAGCCATCCCCACAAAAGTAACCCAAACAACACAGAAGCTGGAGTGTGTCTATAGTGAAGAAGAGCCATTTTCTTTCCTAGTGCCCAGTTTTCTTCATTTATTTACTTGGTTTATTTACTTATTTACTTGATTTTCTTTATCCCAGACAGATGAGTATTGACTGTAGGATTTTTTTTTCCCTCTAAAACATGGTTGGAATAGGCAAACACCAGAGGTGCTTCCTGGTATCCAGTGGAAGAGGGCAGCATAGAATTCCATAGTGACTCTGAGACCCAGCCTCATCATGTTCAAAAGGTTCTGGTGATCTTTCTGGTCAGAGGAAGATGGGTCCCTTCCTCTAGAACAACCCTTGACATGAAGAACATGTATAGCTTGTCCACTTCAAGCATTGTGTTCTCCAAGACAGCAAGCACTGTGTTACTCCCCAGAGCCTCCACATTTATTTTACTCCAAAGTAACATTTATTATCAGTAGAACACTCAAATGATGAATTTAATCCCCATACAATGTCTGACACCAACCTGACTCCAGGTGCAGAATGTGATGACAGATCTGAAACACTGATGTCCGACCTTTAATTCTGACTTTGCGTCTGCTCATGATTGTCCCTGGAACTTGGAATCAATACACTGCTTTTGGCACATCATTTATATTCCCAGAATCTGGCTCCTGGCAGCTCACTAGGAAATGCAGATGTCTGTTTATAGCTGTCAAATGTAATATTAATTTTACTCACACCATCTCCAACTCTTACAAAAGTGCCTAGCATTTTGTATGCCAAGACTACCTACCTTTGTATACATGTAGGTATCTATGTATGTCATACATATCTAAGTATATATTACCCCACTGTGTATGTCATGTTCATGTGCCACTATGGACAAAACAAAGAGGCCATTTATATTGGAGGCAGAAGATCAATTAAGCATTAAGGGAATGGAGCTCTATAAAGCTCATATTTATTATTTTTTTAGATTGTGGACCTGAAAGCTTCCCACTGAGGCAGAGCAGGTCTGTGAGATAGTCACTGTTGATGCTTCTTTCCTTTCTCATCATCTCAGAAGGTCAGTCCTTGCAGCACGAGTAAAGAGAGGCATAAGCTTGCATGGTTTTCAATGCCATTCTTTTGGATTATAGGCACCCTTGTTGGCTGAATCTTTCTTGTCTCAGGAAATGATGCATAAACGTCAGGTTAGCTCTTGTTTGTCTGCTGGATCTGCTGTGAAAATGGAAAACTGAGGACATTCTTCCCCAAAGCCACTGGAGAAGCAGCCTGTATCAGAGGAAATTGTGTGTCACTTACACTTTCCCCTCCTGTTTGCAGTGTTGTGTTAATCAAGTGCTTGGAAATTAAGTCAGTTGCTCAAGTGCCCTCAGCTCAGAAGAGCTTCCTGAAACAAATACCAGAGTTGTCAACACACCCGCCATGTAATTGGTTTTCATCAGCTTTTTACTGGATAGTTTTCAAACAGATTAAACCAAAACTGGAAAAGGGAGGAGACAATAGCTGAATTCATTGCACTCAGACAGGTAGACTTCTCTCTTCACTGCAGAGACAGATATGTGTTTCCTCTCTTCTGTTCTTGCTATTAAGAAAAGCCAGCCATGGAGTAAATCCCATAGGTTTATGACACACACTTTCTTGGA
Source organism: Lynx canadensis (assembly GCF_007474595.2). Taxonomy (NCBI): domain Eukaryota; kingdom Metazoa; phylum Chordata; class Mammalia; order Carnivora; family Felidae; genus Lynx; species Lynx canadensis. The sequence goes on from NC_044312.2 coordinate 29,003,532, forward strand.
AGACCAAGGGAAACATGAAGTTTGGCATCTTGAACCTTCAAATATGAAAGGAAAAAAAAACAACAACAACAAAACAAAACATGGCACTGATCAAGGCCTTTCCAGGGCTGATCTGCTTCCCAAGAAGATGCTTTTGGAAACACAGTACTCCAGGAATGGTGAGGGACTGATCCTTAGATTGCTACTTTGGTCCATCTGTTAATGGCATCTACTTTGGAAGGTGGATGGGATATCACCTTCCAAAGAGTCCACGACATATTGCTTTTCTATGCTGTTAGCCTGTGAGACCATTGGCTTTCATATGAAAGTTGATAGGTAATTTTGAAGATGCCAGTGTCTGCTGAAGGTAGAGGAGAAATGAATATAGTGAAATAGACACAATATGATTAGAAATTAATATGGTGATGAATTGATAGTGAGTAGTAGGGAAGAAATATAGAGAAGTGTTGGATAATTACATTGATAGATTGATAAATAGAGTAAATAGATTGCTACAGAGAAAGAGGGGTGGGTAGATAATTGGAGGGAGAGATAAGTCACACAGTCAAGTAGATGGATAACCATATGATTCCTGTGATAGCTTGATAAGCCCTAAATAATCAGTCATCCATAGATCATTTTGTTTTATGAGTTAGCAGTTTTAAAAAAGAAGTACTGTCGTCAAAATGCTTCCCCTCTTTTTTGGTCAAGTGACTTCTAAACTTTTACTTTTAGGTTGTGTGAATAGCCCCAAACCTCTAACCCACATAGTGATAGAGCAAGTGAATAGGACAGAGTGGTGAGAGAAGGTGACAAGAATATCCATATATGTGTATATATACACATATATGGATATGGGTGTATTCAGACCTTCCCAGAAAGAAAGGATGTGAACCCCAATGTAATTAGATAATAGTAAACATGGAGGGAGGGATATGTACATTATAATAAAGAAAATGGCCCAAAGCTTAAAGGACACAGATAATAGGACACTTGGATATAACTCTTGCTGTGCACTACATTGTAAGTCAAGTTGTGTCTTCAGGGTGTTTATCATGAGGCACATTTTTTGCCCAAATGGAGCTTATGGTTTGGTGTGTTAGGGGAGGAGAGGTTCGTAGTGATGATGATGGGGAGAGGAGCAGAGGAAAGGAAAGGGCCCAGGTAGCAGGGATAGATTCCATTTTTGGACACACCAATGAATGATTACCCCAAACATGGTAGAATCCAGCCCACCCATCCCCCCAACCCCACTCATTCAAACTGGAGAAAAACTCAAATAAACCAACCCTCCCCCCCAAAAAAACAAGAAGAACAGAAACAAACAAAAAGAAGCCCAAACTTGTTTGCCCTCCGCAGTGTAGATTAAAGTCTGTGATATGGAGAAGCAGGCGTTGCTCAGAGGACCTATGATTTCTTATCAAAACTTGATGAGGAAGTGGGCAAAGAGGGTCCCTGATAGCCAGAGACAAGCCAGTGCTCTAGAGGCCGAGTTTACACCATCAATGACTGCTCCAGGCCCTGTGTAGGGGAAAGAGAGACAGACCCATTAGCATGCACTCAAAGGATACCATACTTATTCCCTGACAAGCAGATATACAAACATGCTTCTCTGTGAGCATTCCCCCATCTCCCACCTCCCACCATTGGTCCCTCGAAATCTGGAAAAATGGAAAGCACCCACTGGGAATATTTAGAAACTCAAAGGGGCAAATCGCTCACATACCCACCACTACAGCCTGCTCTCAAAGACTGGGGTTTAAAAAATAAAAGGGATAGAGGGAGGCAATGGCAGTCATTAGGCCTATTGGCTGAAAAGTTAGAATAGCAGACAGAGCTAGGTGGCATGGCAGGATTTGACTGCTGCTCCATAAGCAGCACCTCTAACTATGGAAAAGGTGTCCAGAACAGACAGGGATGGGAGCAGCAAAACAGGGGAGGGAGATGGTCCACAGTGGAGAGAAGCAGGTAGAGGAAAGGAGGAGACAGGAATGGGAACATTTTGTGAGCAACAGGAGTCTATGTGTTGGTGTGGCCAACTTTCTATCCTGTATAACTTAGGTATTGTGGAAGCTCCTCCTGAGGTAGCTGAGGAAGAATGGATTGTTACACTCTAGAGTTTTAGACACTATGATTGGGTTTATCCCAGCAGTAGCAGTGCCTCTCCAAAGGTCACAAAGACTCTGTATTCTGTCCACATTGCCACCTAATGGTGTGGCCTGATAGAGTTCTCCCTTTGCCCTTTCTCCTGGCCTCTTTGGCTCTTTTAAATGCCCCTAGTGAGTCATCCATGCTCCACTGTAAGACAAGACCATTGAGTCACAAGTGTTGGTCCTTTCACTTAATCTGCCACCTTTGAGAAAACAAACCACATGAAATGGGATTGTCCTAGTCTGTTTCAAGGACCCAGGGCACATGGATCAGCATCTAATTCACCTTTGTATTCCTCCATCACCTTTATTTGCAAAGCATAAGAAACTGCAGGCATAAGCAAGACACCAGTAGCTTGCAGGCAGAGAGGATTCCAGGGAACATGGAATCGAGTATAAGACAGGGGTGAGAAGCCATCAAGAGTCATTCCTGTAGAGCCAGTGGCAAAGAAAGGGAGCTGCAGACAAGACAAGCATGGCTTTTTTTTTTTTACCTTCTCAAGACAGGACTTCCCTGATCCTTTTAGAAGCAAATTGGCTTATTGGAAATAGACATGATTACTTTAAGAAGCACAGTTGGTACAGAGTCTCAAGACAGCATGATGGTGTAGATCCCTGCCTTGCCTAGGAAGGGACTGATGCTAACCTTTTGCTTTGGGAAGTACAGGCCCCTCACTTTAGCAATGAGCATGTAACTGTTCCCAGTCCACGGATTTTCACATGGATATATTTCCTTCCTCTGATTTACAATGTACACAATTCTCCTATTGACTAAAAATTCACATTTACTTGCTAGTTTGAGAGTCTGGTTCATATTGCTGTGCACTTTTTTTATAGAGCATTCACAAAAAAGGGCAGGATCCAGTCACAAGCCCAGTGCTATCATCTCCAGGAAGGCTCCATACATATTTATGAAAAGTAGCCTGACTCTGGAGGCTCCATCAGTCAAGACATATATCCTAAGGAGCCATACTGGCCTACAGAATGTACGGAGTTGAAAAATGCCCAAGATGGAGCCCAAAGCAATTCTCTATATTGTGTTCTTCAAAAAATGAAAGACTTACATTTTTTAAATGAGTTTATAAGAAAATGAGCAATATAGATTTGTAAGATATATATGTCTCCTTAAGAGTAACTTTCAAATATATTTTATAATATTTATAATGTTATTTATATGCTTATTTATATGTTATTTATATATTTAATATAATATTTACTATAATAATAATGTTATATATGGAGAGGACATGCATTAAACTATGTGTCTGTGTGTATCTTTGTCTAATTCATGATGCTGATATTAACTTAAGAAACAATTGAAAGATTAATAAGCTCCACACTAAAGAGACAGAGATCTTTAGTGTAGGAATCACTTTATTCCAAGTTCTACCAGTGGACTTAAGCATTTCTGTAGATGCCATGCTACCAGCACAAGGTGGGATATAGCTAAAACAAAGCAGAAAAGAAAAACAGTATATGAGGAAGGCAAAGCATGAAGGGTGAGGTACAGAGAGAGAAGGAGGCAGAATCATAAAGAGAAATGAATGTTTCTGGTGGTGTGTGGCAGTTGCAATAAGATGTTCATTACTGATCAGGCAGAGGGTTTATAGCCACAGTTAAACTTCAGTTGAGTGTTCCGTAGAGTGGAAGCCAAACTGTGAGTGTGACTTAGCAGACATAGGGACTGCTCAGCTTGCTTAGGATGATGATGGTAACATGCATTTGCATTGTGTTCTCTAAGTTGCAAGCAGGATTCTAAATGCTACACACATATTAACTCATTTAATCTTCAAAAAGGCTATGAGTTATGGACTACTGGCATGTCCATTTTATAAATGGAGAAACTAAAGAACAGAACAGTTAAGTACCTCACTATGGTCACACAACTTATACACATAAAGCTGGATTAGAATTGAGTCACTCTTTCTGTAGAGCCTGTACCCTTGATTGTTTCCACTCGACTTGCTTTCTGTGGAAAATGACCCTTTGTGCATGTTTTCTGAGGACCACAGCCACATGAATTGGTAAGTACAACTGGTGAGGAATCTGAGGACCTAATTTCTCTGTATGACTCTGCTGCTCCCTAGCTGACCGGCATCCCCTCTCTGGCCTTGGTTCTACCATCTAAAAAAGTAGAGAAGGTTGGGGTCAGAGACCTTTAAAGCTCTTCTCCTATTAGCATTTTGAGTAATTGTATGAATGGAAAATTTATATCTGGTACTAGAAGGGGCAGCCGCTGAGCAACCAGATGGCCCTTTCCAGTTGGTACAAAACCATCACTACTGTGGCTTTTTGCACGTCAGCATGTCATCTCCTAAAACAGCAAGAGGGCACCAAACATTCCTGGACCCCAGGGCTTCCTTTTCTGTGGCCACATTTTCTATGCAGCTCCAAGGAGCTTTACTCTTCAGCAGGTGTGATAAGCCTTGCTTTATATATCAGACAATATGGTAATTTAACGCCAAACTGCCTTTGGCCAATCAATCTATGAGGAGTGGCTGAGCTAGTCTGGCCAATGAGTTAATCTAATCCACTATAATGGAGATTAAAATTAGCATCTCTTTCCTCATGGATCCTGCACACATTTAAGATTTGGTAGTTAGGGGCGCCTGGGTGGTTTGGTCGGTTAAGCGTCCGACTTTGGCTCAGGTCATGATCTCACGGTCCGTGGGTTCGAGCCCCATGTTGGGCTCTGTGCTGACAGCTCAGAGCCTGGAGCCTGTTTCAGATTCTGTGTCTCCCTCTCTCTGTGACCCTCCCCCGTTCATGCTCTGTCTCTCTCTGTCTCAAAAATAAATAAACGTTAAAAAAAATTAAAAAAAAAAAAGTTTTGGTAGCTGGACCAAATGTCAGTAGAGGGACATATAGGAGGGCGCTTGTACCTTGTTCAGAGCAGGAACAGAGGCTCACATCTGTGTACCACTCTCTAGGTTCGAGGAATGTGAAATAAAAGCCATCAGCTATGAGCTGTTTTTTTTTTTTTTTAATATCATCATTACAGTAACCCTCATTTTACTATTAATGAAGAAAGCATTTGGTTTGGGTGTCTCCCTTAGGGTTTCCTCTTGCAGAGGCCACTCACCTGATTATGATGTGCTTCTTTGTGCTTTAATATAGATTACCACTGTTTAGCTAATTGGTGTGATTCCATGATCACTCAGGACTTATGTTTGGTCCCTTAGGCTGGTAGGAGGCTTTTGCAAATGTTAGCTCAATGAATCTGTTAAGGGAAGGGCATGTTACTGGAGGAAAAGTTCACCTGAGCCTAGCAGTGGTAGTACTAAAGCTTGAACACACATCTTCAGATGTCAAGCTGACTATGGTTTTCCTATACTTGGTTTTTTCAGGTAACAACAGCTACATGGACTTCTCCAAATACTTGGCATCCAAAGTAATACTAGTATTAATTTCAATAAACATGGTCAGGAATTCAAATGGTGCTTTCCTGCTCCTCCCCTCCTCCTCTTCCTCCTCCTCCACTTCCTCCTCCTCCTTTTCACTTCCTCCTCCTCTTTCTCCTCCTCTTCATCCTCCTCCCCCCCCTCTTCTTGGTGGAAATAGGGAGAAAGTTAGTTCTTATCTCAAACTTAGAATTCAGAGTTTGGAAACATGAGGTAGATTTTCAATTATGTGTTCTACTACAAAAAACTAACCCTGAAATACATTTGGATAAAGGACAAAGGTTTGAAAGAAAGATGGGACCAAATGTCTAAGGAACAGAATCCCTGGATGCACAGGTAAAATAGAAATCTTCTATGAAATTTAAGAAAGGATTTAGATGCATCTGTACCCCTTGGCTTTGCTGTCTCATCTTTGCAGCCCTAAATATCCTTTGGGATAAAGGCAATGACCACTATAAAAGTGCAACCAATCCTGGAAACTTTGGAATCAGACCAATTTGGATTTAAATCCTGACTCTGTGGCATGCCAGCTATGTGATCTCAGACAAGGTAGTTTTCACTTTTCTTATTGAAAATAGAGGTAATAATACTGAATTTACAGAATAATTAAAAAGTCAGACTGGTTAGCATAGTGCCTGGTACAAGCCAGTCATGTGATCATGGTAACCACCACTATGGTGCCTCCACACCTGCTACCTTCCACTCCTTAGTTGAGGCTAATATTGGCTCATTTCAATTTTTCCCAAGTGTGTTAAACCTGAGATGTGGTTTTGCTGGTGACAAAGAGAGGAGGTGAGATCCTGAGTTGGGGGTTTGTTGCTGAGAGAGGCCATTGACCATGAGGACCATGGAAAGATATGGGACATAGAGCAGAATGATAGGAGAAGTCCAAAGCCAAGTTCCATGCATGGTCCAAAGGCAAAGGATCAGCCTTGCAAGAGTAAGGGACCCCACACTAGCCTCAGAAAGCCACTGCCATTCACTCAGCAAGTATTGGTTGGAGGCTGATGTGAGCCAGTCTCTGTTTTCAGAGAGAAAGAAAGACACAGTCTGTGCTTTGACAAAGCTTATACTTTAATAGGACCTGGAATATCCTTTCTCCCAGTCTAAATCAGTCAACAAACAATTGAAAAAGGGAAAGAAAGAAGGAAGGGGAAAAAAGGAAAGAAGGAGGGAACGAAGGAAGGAAGGAAAATTTTTAAATCCTCCCAGATTCTGAGTAGAAAGTCATTTGGAACAAATAACCAAAATTGCTTTCATCTCAATAATACCCTTCCTGTTGGAGTATTAAGAGAATTTAATTCAATAGTCAGAGAACTGAATTTGAATTCTGACGCTGGTACTCACTAGGAGGATGACTTTGGACAAGAAAATCAACTTCTCTAAAACATTTTTTTAAATGTATAGAATGGAGAAGAGTGGTTTTGTGTATATATATATTATACATATACATACATATACATATATGTATACATATGGAATATAATATATATGGAATATAATATATATGGAATATTACTCAGCTATCAAAAAATTAAATCTTGTCATTTGTAACAATGTAGATGAAACTAGGGTGTATTATGCTAAGCGAAATAAGTCAGAGAAAGAAAAATATTATATGATTTCACTTCTATGTGGAGTTTAAGAAACAAAACAGATGAACGTAGGGAAGGGAAGGAAAAATCAGATTAAAGCAGAGAGAGAGACAAACCATAAGAGACTCTAAAATACAGAGAACAGGGGCGCCTGGGTGGCGCAGTCGGTTAAGCGTCCGACTTCAGCCAGGTCACGATCTCGCGGTCCGTGAGTTCGAGCCCCGCGTCGGGCTCTGGGCTGATGGCTCAGAGCCTGGAGCCTGTTTCCGATTCTGTGTCTCCCTCTCTCTCTGCCCCTCCCCCGTTCATGCTCTGTCTCTCTCTGTCCCCAAAATAAATAAACGTTGAAAAAAAAATTAAAAAAAATAAAAAATAAAATACAGAGAACAAACTGAGGGTTGCTGGAGAGATATTGCGTTGGGGGATGGGATAAATGAGTGATGTATACTAAGGAGGGCACTTGTTGGGATGAGCACTGGGTATTATATGTAAGTGATGAATCACTGGGTTCTACTCCTGAAACCAATATTACAATGTATGTTAACTACTTGAATTTAAATAAACAAATTACGTACTCTAAAAAAAAAAAAATAAAGATGATGTATAAGATCACTGAAGTAAAGGATGAATAAATATGAGGTGAATTAAAACCAGGACAGTAACAGCTGATCCTTAAAATAGGATCTTTTATGGGGATCCTGCTTCAAATAAAGAGACCTTGTGGAATCCTAGGTTGTCAAGGATAACTGTCAAACACGAGCTGAAAGCAAATTTGGCTATGGTGAGCAAGCAAGTGACCTGGTCTCTCCTTAAAAGACCTGAAGTGGCTACAAATCATAGATTAAAGCTTCCTAGGGAAGCAAGTGTATTTAGAGGCCCAACTCCCTCTGGGCAACTGGCACATTTAAGGAATCATTTTTATGGTTAACAATGACTCAGTTCAATTAGAATGGTTAATACAAATATCAGGTTTAATTAAATATTTTTCAGGCATAAATTGGAAGTGAGAACGTCGATTTTTGCCCTTTCCCCTGATCCAGTCCTTTCTCCACCCTTTCAATGCTAACTGTTGTTAAAATAAAAGCTTTAATGATAATGCAAAGCCACAAACCAAACTATGAATGACAACAATGACAACTACAAAATACCTTAGTGCTAGATATGCAGACAAAAATTCTTTAGTCTTCAGATTATAGAAAGAAGAGACAGAGCACATAAATGAACAAGAGATAAATTCAAGAAATGGTAAATGGCATGGAGGTCAATTGACATGTGCCCTCTGGGCCAGAGGGAAGATTTTATGGCCAGATGTGAAGCTCAGCAGAGAAGGATATAAAGAAATAGACAAACAAACAAATAAATAAAATAAAGTCCACTTTTGAGAGGGTGGTTAACTTTTCAATATGAAATATTAGATTTTTAAAAAGCAAATTTGGTTGAGGGCTTCACCTAGAATCAGACTACAGGCCTAGCTAGCTGCTCTGGAAGAAAGACACTGCTGCCGCATTCAAGCGGTGGATGATAACCCTCTGGAGGAGCAGGTTTTGAAAATCAAAGTACCCAAACTCAGCACAAAGCTCCTCTCAAATATATTTAAGCTTACTGATGAGATCTTGCCTTGCAAGAGATTTTGAAGCTTAAAAATGGCAATAAAGGTACTGAAAGGTGTCACTGTTATTTTTTTCCTTTCCATGATTGCCATGAAAATATGGCATGGTTCTTCAGCAACATTACAGTGTATCTCTGTAATTCTACTAAAATAGCAGATGGTAGGGTGATCACATTAAAAAAGAAAAGAAAGAAAAAAAACCCACAGGCAAGTTGAACTTGGTGATAGCACAATGAGATCAATGAAGTATCTGAAGTCTAAGAAGATACAGTTTTGTTCTGAAATTTGGATGGGTTTTATAAGTATGAATATGAACTAGGTGACCTTCCTAATGAGGAACCAAAAGGATAATGATGTTCTTGGTGATTAAAAGAGGAGCTAGGAAATCTAATTAGAGGATGCATGTGTTACACTTGTTGGTGAAACAGGAACCTATTTTCAGCAGTGCTGGCTGATGAAGGCACCTCATTCCCCTTCAAAGAGAACTTTTCCTCCATTGTCTTTAATTACAGTGGAAAACATGGCACTATGTTGTTTTACAAGGAAGATTAACTGGGCTTTACAGAGTGAAGACTTGTGGATAAAGAGGCCAAAAAAGGCAGCCATCTTTGTTTTGTTCTCTTTAGCATTCCCTGTTTTGTATTTACCACAAAGACAAGAGCTGAAGAAGTTAATATCAGAAGTTAATTCCAATCTGTCAGCTCATCACAAACTTGAAAGAGACAAGACTTTGGTCTATGCTGAACCACAAGCTCTTGTGTGTGTGCTGACATCAGCACACCCTGAATGCTCAGTGTTATGTTCTAAATGCTTAGGCTAATAGCCAGATGTCAATGATTCAGATAGAGGAGGGTGGGGTGTGAGGGAACAACAAGGAACCTCATCAGGAATGAAATGTGAAATGTCTGCATTTTTTTTCTAATATGTTGACATTTTGCAGGTTGGGGAAAATACAAATGATTACGCTGCTGTCATCAGCCAAAAGCAATTGGTATTTCTCTCTGACTCATTCCCTCCCACCTGGATTTAAATTGTGGATTTGAAAAATAAAAATCATATACATTATTATCAACAGGAAATGGACAAATATGTACAGCTTTAGATGTCTTTGCAAGAAGAAGTCACTTGATGAACATCTTCCTAAATGGTGAAATGCAATGTTTAATAGAGTCTCTCTCAGAAAGAAGACCCAGGGTTGGGAGGGATACCTAAATTCCAAATAGGATATATGGAAGCTGGAATGCAAGGGGAGAGTGTCAGAGAAATAATAATTTGACTTCCCTGGAAGGAGAAGACCACAAGTCCTTTTGTGTATTAGGCTTTTCTTTGGCTATTTGAGTTTCACACTGTATACAGGCTACCATTGGTTCCCCCCTTTGACTGGAAGTTTTGTTAATTTGACAAATGTTTACTGGGGAAAAAACATTGCAAGATACAGTGCTGCATCCTGTAAGTGCAGAAAAAAAATACACACAAGATATAAGTCTAAGTGTAAGCTACTCTGAAATCCCAAGAGAAAAGTGATTCTTCAATGGGGCTCAGAAACACTTTATGAATGGGGTAACATTGAGTACAATCTTAAAGGAGAAGTGCAGTTTTATCAGAGAAGAGGGCAAAAGCTTCCACCTGTGACCCTATAGCATCCTGGAAGACATAATATATGTATAGTTTAGAAAGAAACATGAGATTAAGATCAGACAGACCTGGATGCAAAACCTGGTCTTTCCACTTCCTCCTGTGGTAGAATTCCTGTCTGTGAGAATTTGGTCCAATCACCTGAATTCTCTGAGCTCTGTTCTCTTCTTCTTTGAAGTGAGAATAATAACAGTACCTACCTCAAAGTGTTCTTAGCTCTTTAATACATGTCTGGCTGACACTCAATAGTTAGTAGCCTTTTCATTTAGTATATTCTATTATTCTACTGTAACTGTCTATTTACTTGTTTGTATGGAGTTGTGGACTTTGTTCCTCTTTGTAACTCAATCCAAATGGATTGATGGATGAGAAGAGATGAGGAAGCATGGTCCAAGTCTTATATATGTAATAGGATCGGCATTCTGACACAGGTGGTCTAGCATGATGGGTGCATACAAAGAAGTAGGAGAGCGTGAAGTATAAGGGTGGGTGGATCCTACAGCAAGAACAAACGCCAAGGCCATTCTTTCCTTGTAGGCAATTTTCATCAGGACATAAACAGGTGCAGTTTAAGTTTTGGAAATGTCACTTGGCCCCACAGTGGCAAAGGGCTCACCAAACACGCAGGAATTGGTAAGAGAATAGCATGACTCTTCAGGGAAGGCACACACCCCAGTGTAAGTGAGAATGGAATGGTGAGCCCACAGTCCAGAAGAAGAGCCATGGCCCACTTGCAAGTTGGTACCAGGTGTAAACATAAGGGAGAGGAAGAAGTCAGAACCACCAGACAGATTCTAGTGAAAGTGTGTAGGTGAGAAGACAAGGTATACAATTGAGTGAGAGGCATGTCTGAGAAAGATTGAATTTGTGATTCCCATGGTGCATACAAGTATGGAGAGTGGTTTGTAGCTCAGAATTAAGGAAAGTTATAAAGATACAAATTTCATAGTTATCAGACTATTGTCAGAGACCATAAGTCTTCAGTGTGCAAAAGATTCCCTTGGAGTGCTTGCTTTAAAAGCACATTCTCAGGACCTTCCCTGGAGACTTTGATAAAATGAGTCTGCGGGAAGACCCATGAATCTGCATTTTTAAAGCACCCAAAGCAAGTGCAGTGAAGGCTACGATATTGCTTTGTAAGATGTCTGAAGACATAGAAGATCCTTTCTCCTCCCACTGCGATGATATGCTCCCTGGACAGACTCATGGGGCAGGTGGAGGAGGGGCCAGGAGCAGAGCAATCCAGAAAGGTAAGAAACACACTACCCAGGTGTATCACAGAAGCCAGGAGTGGGTGCTGGGGATCAACAGGAAGTCTGGAGCTGAGATTCAGCTGGGTTTAGGAGGGAGACAGAATATGGAAGACTGAGGTGTGATGGTGCTGGAAGAGGTGGAGAAGGGAACAAGGAATCTCCCTGTCAGAGGTCTGGAGGAAAAGGCCAAAGAAGATGTAGGATGGTACACAGAGGGCACACTAAAGACAGTCCCTAGACTCCTCATGCCCATTCCCCAGATCTCCTCTGGAGGCACGTGGGGGCAAGGTGTGCTTCTTAGCATACCCTAATAAAGGAGTGGGGAAGGCCGGTAGAGGCAGGAGGGTGTTGGTGTGGGGTGAGCAGGGGCTCTGAGGCTCTGCCTACAGGTACTGGTGGGGTGCACAGTGGATGGGGCAATCATCAAAGGGTGGAGGCTGAGAGTCATTGGCTGGTGCTGCCTGTAGTTGTGGAAAATCCAGTTTGAAGAGCCAACCTGATATGTATATTTATTCTGGAGGAATGGCCATTAACAAAAGAAAATATAGATTTGTCCTCATGGCTTCCAGGGGCCACTGAGGTAAGCTGGAGTCCTGGCTGCTCTGAGGGGGGTTGAGGCATTGCCTGAGGAAAAAATCCAGAGCCCAGATGTTGCCTTAACTGGAATATTTTGCCATTTTCATTTGCAATGACAAGATTCCTATCAGTTGTCCCTATTCCTGATACTTAACTCTTAATGAAACTAATTTGTGTCACTACAATTTCACAGATAAAATGTGAGAAATCTGTTTTTCTCTCTGCAGCCCCCCCCACCCCATCCTTTCTGGCATTGTATGCGCTCTCTGTCCCTCTCCCCTGCCAGTTCCACTAATCCAGGCGTTTATATGGCTCATTAAGCGCATCACACTCTCTGCAGTGCTGGATGTAATCAAGTTCAGTATCTTCCCTCTTTACTCTTTAAAGACAGGGGGATGGGGCCTCTCTGGCTCAGGACTCAGTGGAGGTAAAGTGGGTTGGCAAGTTGAGAGAAGTGAGTGGCTTCCTGGAGGGGCAGAGCTGGGGCCAGCAGGCTGAGCTTGGCCATCTCTCTGCTGCTGCAGGCCTGGCAAGACTTCAAGGTGCCAGCCCTCCAGGTGGGCCTGCAAATAGCTGCATCCACTCAATAAAACTTACTTATATTTAGAGCAGGTTGCTTTTCCATTAAAAAATCATTTTGATTGCTGCCATTTCCAAGGTTGTGAATGATAAGTTTTGGAGACCTGCCTTTAATACTATTTCCCCATTGTTTCTTAACTTTAGAACACTTAGCTGGCAGTCAGCTGAGAGTCCATCTTGTTCTGTTCTTACATTTCAGAGACAACCAGAGAACAGAGAGCATCAGTTTGTCTGAACCAGGGTCGGGACCAGAACTCTGTTTTTCTTGTTCCTGGTCTCTCAACGTTCTGTGGTCTTTCTAGTACCTGCCATTGCCCCACACTAAGAAACTTCCAGGCAGTCTAAAATGCCACTGTGAGTTGTACTCTGCCTGCCTGACCTATCTCATCAGTGTGGCTTTTGAAGGGCAGCAGCTGGTGTGGAGGGAAGAATCACCTCATGTGGGTGCCATCCACTGATCTGTCTCTGTGCATCGCCCACCCACCTATGTTGGCTCTCACAGTCTGCCCCATCGTGTCCTGCCTCACCCCACTCCCCAACCTACTGTCTCACAAGCTTTGTCTTATGTGTTCTTTTGAAACTGCTTTCATCCCATTTTCCCTTGTTCTTTGTATGCAGGTAGGAAATAGATAAAGGTATGTTTGTGTGAGAGCCCTGTTCTGAGTATGTGTTGTGATGGGGTCACAGTGCAGAGTCAAAAGGGTCTCCAAAAACAATCCTACATTCTTTGAGGCCAAACACTGCTGCATGCCTGAGAATGTGGAGGCGTGTGTATTTGGGAAGTATGAGTATATGGGTTGTAAATGTAAAAAATGTCTTTTAAAAGAATGCAATCAAAATTTTTTTTGAATTTTTAAAATTATTTTAAGGAACCCTCATGCACTGTTGGGGGGATGCAAATGGGGTGCAATCACTGTGAAAATCAGTATGGAGTTTCATCAAAAAATTAAAAATAGAATTACCATATGATCTGGTAATTCCACTATTGGGTGTGTACCCAAAGAAAATGAAAACACTTTTTCAAAAAGATATATGCACCCTTATGTTTACTGAAGAATGGGATCAGATTTAGATGGATGAGTGGAGATGCTGGTATAGGTAACAGACACACATAGGCTAATTGTTGATATGGGTTTCTATCTGGAAAGTCATCTACCAATGTCCATGATGAGTTGCCAAGTATGGTGAGTTGTATCAAAGCAGTAAAAAGAGTTCAGATACTAGAACAAGAGTACATAGGCTTTAATCTCAGCTCAAACATTTGTAAGATAGTATGAGTAAGTAAGCTGCCTAATCTCTCAGTTTCATCCTCTGTAAAATCAGGATAAATATAGTACTTAATTCCTAGAGTCATTAAATGAGATAAAACATGTAGAACAGGGGTGCCTGGGTGGCTCAGTCAGTTAAGCATCTGACTCTTGATCTTGGTTCAGATCATGATCTCACCGTTCATGAGTTCAAGCCCCATGTCAGGCTCTGTGCTGATGGCAGGCATGGAGCCTGCTTGGGATTCTCTCTCTCCCTCTCTCTGCCCACCTCCACTCTCTCACTCTCTTGCTGTCAAAAAAAAAAAAAACTAAACTAAAAAAAAACCTATTTAGAACACTTAGTTTAGTGGCTCTGCACATAGTAAATCATTGGTAACACTAATTAGACACAATCATGGGAATACTGAGGCCTAGAAGGAACACCTGTGGCCCACAGAAAGGGCCAGTCAGCTGGACAATGTCACTCTGATCTTGTGTCAAGTTATTTCCACTCAGTCATAGTGTCAGATAATTACAGGACATATTTTCTAAAATGCTTTCACTGAGGAGAAAAATAAGTTACATGGAGATTGACTTTCCCAGAGCCCTTCTGCTGGTGAGCAGCAGAGCCTGGCCTCAGAGAGGCTCTGAGACTACTGACCTATTGCATTTTTCTGCATTTCATTCCTGAACAGCTGAATTTCTGCTGCTGGCATCATCAATGCAACCGTCCAATCTCTGTTTATCCATTCATTCAACAAGGCTTTCCTTACCCACAAATGTGTATGGAGCTCTGTGCTAGGTTCTAAGGATCAAACCAGACATTGTCCCTACATATATGGAGCATACAGGCTAAAAGGGAGGGAAGATCTTAATCAAACTACATAAATGAAGCAGAAGTAAAATTGCAACTAGCAAGTGAAGTCTACAGAGAAAAGGATTGTAGCCATGGCACAGCCCTGTGTCCTCATCACTGAGAACAGCACCTGACTTGTGGCAGATACTGGCAAATACTTACTGGACGAATGCTAGGGAAAGCACTGTGGTGAGAGCAACCTCCAGAAGCATTGTATGAGAAAGTGTGCAGTGGAGCACTGACCTACTCAGGGAAGACTTCCTCAGGAAGGGATCCTAGGTGAGTGAGTACTAACCAGGTGAAGCAGGCTGGGAGGATCCTGGGGATTAGTACTGCTGTAGTAAAGGGCACAAGAGACTTCAGAAGAAAGGAACATACAGTCCAGTTGAGCAACAATATTGGCAGCCATACCAAGGGAAGCAGTGAGAAGATGGGCTGTGTCACAAAGTGTTGAAAAATACTTTTGTTTCATATTGTTCAGCTGTTTCATATTGTTATGCCTCCATGATGAACATTGTCTTATTGACAATTCCCAATGACAGTCAGCAGGCCTGGAAACATCATCCCAGTTTTAGCTTTGTAAACTGAGGCCTGTAGACTGAGTGTGTTGTCTAAGTCACACATCTAAACATAGCATCTGTGGGGCTTTCTGTCTATAAGATGTTATACAGTCCTCCCACCAACTTTCTAAAGGAAGGTACTGACAGCACATCTGAGGAAAGTAAGATAAGCAAGGTTAAGTAGCTGTCAGGTGGCCTGCCGAATTGGGAGATGGAAGCTAGGTCTTCTCTATGGAATGCATTGTATCTCCCTACATTCATATGTTGAAGACCTAACCCCCTAATGTGTATTTGGAGATGGATCCTATAAGGAAGTAATTAAAGTTAACTGAGGTTATAATATTAGAGCCCTAATTCAATAGCATTAGTGCCCTAGTAAGAAGGCATATGAGAGAGTCCTCTCTTTCTCCCTCACCCCCTCCATTTCCATCTCTGCCTGTATCTCTCCACACACCACACACACTCAGAAAAAAGGCCATGTGAGGACAAAGTGGTCATCTATAAGCCAGGAAGGGAGCCCTCATCAAAACCAGATGATAGGTCTTCCTGGCTTATCTTGGGCTCCTGGCCTCCAGAACTGGGAGGAAATACATTTATATTGTTTACGATATTTTGTTATGGCAGCCCTGGCATGGTGATACAGTCTTAAGATACATTGCTGTTATCTGCTATGACACACCTTTTTCATTAGTGGTTGGGAGGTGCAAGAACCTAGATTATTCAGTTGTCAGTCCTAGGTTCCCTCTCTTGGTCATATTCATTACCCCTCATGACCTTTCTGAGGGGGTCATGGTAGGCTGAGGAGCAGAGCATCACACCCATCCCACCATTTCCCCTCCGTTTAATCAAGACCAAGACGTGGACATTCATAGACATTAAAGTGTGGGCAGTGCTGGTGGCCTGTAATTGTCCTAGATCCAGAGCTATAAAAAGTGACAGTTACAGAGCTGATTCCAGGACTGAAAAATTTAAATGTCACCACTTTCTTTGTGATTGAGATTGAGCATAGGGAAATAGGGCTGTAAGGCTATTGCCTCTGGAAGCACAGATGAGCATGTACTGCTGCATCGTTGTGAGTGTGTGCATGTGTTCATTGAATGCTATTTACCCAGGATCTGAAGGGGCATCCACTTCTGGGTTTCATCCAGTACCTACTCACTGGTATGTGTACCTCAGTGTTAATTAACCTCATTGGTCTTCCTTTTACTCGTCTTTAAAATGGACTTAGTAACCTATGTTGCACAGTACTGGCTAACATAATGCATAGAAACCAGTAAATATTTGTTAAATGGTAAATATTATTACTATTATTATGAATAATGACCCCCAAATATTTCTATTTTAAAATGAAGTTTATAGAATTAAATCATTTTCCCCTTTTGCCTTGATCTAAAAGAATAAAATATTCATAGTAGGGTGACTTCCCCATGAAGATAGTCATTTGATAATCCATTTGGTCTCTTGGTTGCATTCCTCTTGGTGCTGCTATGTGCAGAAATAGCAGAATATTCATTTATTTTACAGGCCACCAAGTCAAAGTGTATTGATTTTGGGGGGAACCTCTTCCCCAAAAATGTATAACAATGTGAGTGTTTATGTGAAAGCCATCATATTCTACATGCTTGTTACCTAAATTGTGCAAACCAAACTCCCTGAAATCTATCTACTAAGGGTAAATAAGTCAGGGAGGTCGAGCAGGCAAGCCTATCTTTAAAGTAGGCTTATATTCAAAAGCATAGGCATTCAGGCAGGCAGAGGAAGGAAGGAACATGCTGTACCCACCTGCCACTGCTGATGAGGGGCTTATTTCTAAGACACACACAGCACAATGCACACACAATGCAGAGAGAAAACAAAAGACATAGATCACACATTTCAGATGGTTGGTGGACAAAGTTTAGTTAATGTCAGTGCTGAAAGCTTGTTCAGGGTCTGAGGTACACATGGAAAGATGAATACCTTTTCATCCCACTCACCTCTAACCAAATCTCAGCGAATAAACAAATACATACACACACGAAATATCACAACAACCTGGCCCTGGCCCATGGTGTGAAATGCTACACACAGAGATGGACACAACAATGTGGGAAGGCTGGATGAGAGAGAAATGAGGGCTTCTAAGGGAGCCAGTCAGGACTCTGGAGACCTCTCCATTTATATGGGAGGAAAAGACCTTCAGGGAAGGTTTTGATGCTCCAGCTTTGGACAGAGCAGCCATCGTGATGAAGACACAGACTACTGCTCTGTCCAGTGAGTGAGAACATGACATGACAATCGATATGAGAATCATGATGGCTGCAGTTGACTTAGTTCAAATCCATAAATATAACCCCCAGAATTATAGACTCTTACTATATAAGGTATCTTAAAATTATATCTAACTTACCCCCTCAGACCTTTAGATACTACAATCAAACTGTTCCCTGGTTCTATGCTCTTTATGGAAACCACCATTCAACTTGGTTCAGAATTGGGTTTACTCCTTTTGTGAGGTGCAAACCTTGCCTTTCAGTAGACCATGAAATATTAATTACCTTGCAAACATCACTGTTCATGCTTAGGAGAATGACAGGGAGAAGCATTTCATATCTAAGGGTGGTGGGTTGAACAGTATGGATGAACATAGGCCAAGCAAATCCAGCCTTTCTCCCTCTACATGCCCCGATCCCACTGCACCCAGGCTTCCTGCACTCACCATACAGTGTGATGCTGGCATTGGTGTTCCCAAGCTTGTTTGTGGCCACACAAGTATAGTTCCCATAATCCTTTTCTGAAACATTGAAGAAAGTCAGAGTGGATATGTGGCCTTTGTTCTCAATCCTCACGCCGCCCAGGCCGGTGGCTAGCCTGCAATAAGAGAAGGTATTGCTGGTCTGGTTCTACAGATAGAGTGAAACAGCAAACAGAGAAGCAGGGGAAAGTGATAGATACCAGAGATGAATCTTATAAGGAGGCTCCCCTCCTCACAGACACCTTTCCTCTAACTGACCCAGTGTCTCTAATTCAAAACATAAGTACCACAGCCTCCACAGGAGGAAAAAAGAGAGAATATTCATGCTTCAAAGGTGAAATTTACTGGTGTCTAGTCATTGATGGCTGCCATGTCTACAACTAATCTCAGGTTGTGAAATGAGGTCAATTAATTTTCCCACTTTCCAGCTTTCTCTATTTTTTCATTCCTGGTTCTAAAAGGAGACATTGTCATAAAGGGGACTAACGCATTTTGGTTTTGCCATATCGTTCTCCTTTACTTTATCATTCTCTTTCCATGTGGGGAATGATCCATTGGCTCTGCATCAGATATGCCCTATTTCCATTTTAAGGGTACCTGGTATCTTCCTTGAACCACTGGAATTCAGCCATAGGCACTGCAGAGGCTTCACAACTCAAGATACCCTTCTGACCAACAGAGACACCAGTGTTCTTGGCTTTTGAGATATAGGGAGGGTCTGTGGAAGGAAAATGCAGAGTGATTTCATGAAACAGATGAAAGGGAAATTTAGTCACCTGTTATGCAAATGGATTTCTTGTGATACCCTACCTTCCCAGTTACATAACCCTTTATTTTAGGAAAATAATTCTTGCTTAAAGATATTGCATTTACCCCAGCATCTTCTTAAGCCTTGAAATCAATTCAAAGTAAACAATTCTCCCCATTAGCTAAAAGTTCTGACAGGCACAGGTAGACTCCAGGGGCAAAATGGCAATGGGGACACTCATGGTGCAAAACAATCTGAGAAAGTATTTTCCTGTTGGAAACAATTTGGAACTATCAGAAAATGGCACTGTCATGACCAACTTGTTCTCTTAATACCTATATTATTTTTTCCTCTGAAACTTCCTGACAATGGGTCAACTCACAGTTTACAGTGATTTTTACTTTCCGCACATCAGGTGCGGCAACATCATTCAAGGCGCTGCATTCATACTCCCCAGACTGGTCACGTTTGATGTCAGAGATTTCCAGGTATTCATCCTCACTCACAAAGCCCTGGCCTTCTGGGAGGAAAGAAAGAGACAGAAACAATCAAGAAACTGTGAAACCAGGGACAGAACCATATTCATATCTTGAGCTTGTAAGGAAAGGAATACAAAAAGCTGTAATAATGGGTTTTGAATATTGAGTCAAAGATTATAAGACACCATGTTGAACAAATAGTATGGCATTTGAAGAAAGAAATTCTCTGCTTGAGTCTTGCGTTGATGTGTTTTTGTCCAAGTCACTTTAACTTTTTAGACCATTTGAAAAGAAGAGGCTTTCATTGTTTTTCCTATATGATTATTATGAGGATTAACTAAGAGAATACACGTGAAATGCCCAACACACTAGTAAACTTTGATATTTTAAAGAGAATTGTTATGATTAATAACATAATAAAAATGTAAGGATAACTTTAGGGTATGTTAGTGTGGGCATCTTAATTTTTTATTATGTAGAAATTCCCTTGGAGACAGAGCACAAAATACTAACTACTTGTAGAATAAATAAGCAAAATAAATTAATATTTTAATATAGATGTAAAGCAGTTGATTTGTTTTCAAATTGTACTAGAGAAGAAAAATTGGAGAAAGAGTGAATACAGAAGTACTCTGTGACTGTTTTGCAGGATGTGCTCAATAAATGGAGCCAACATAAAATAACAGTGGTGGCCTCAAATGATGGATCCAGAGTTACTGGAACAGCCTTATGGATTTAATACCTGACTTTGTGGGACATTCTGGAGGCTTTATTCCTAGGCACTTGTGAAGATTGGAATTCATGATACAAAATATTGTGGGTTTGTAAAATGTATACTGTTTGCAGCCATTACATGTCTTACAAAAATCTGGTCCCTCTGTCTTGTCCCTTATTCCCATCCCTGTGGTTCAGCACAAATAGAACAGACCCTCTGCCTTGAAATTCAAATGTTTTCAGTTCTGTCAAAGCACTAGGCTCCCATGAAAACCCAGCCAACACAAAGGCCAGGGAGGAAGTACAGCCATTTGCATTTCTTTTCTGCCTGTTGCCTGATTCCTTTTTGTGCTCCAGACATTAGAGTGAAAACAGTTTTAGGAAGATAACAACTCATTATAATTTTCCTCAAACACACATATAAACATATTCCTATCCAATGGATGCTCCATCAACTAAGTTTAGGTCCACTATGGATGTGAAACAGCAGGAAGTTGAGGGGTAGGGTGATGGGCAGTGGGTAGAGAGACAGGTGCTTTAACAACCTGATTTTGATTCAAGTCTAAGCCTTGGGGAGTTTTCCCCCACCCTGCCCATTTCCCCAGACCACTTGCTTTTCACCTCATGTGGCCTTCATTGCCTCCTCTTCCCACCCTAAGTCCCAAACACCCAGGCTCTTCCATTAGTTACCAAGTATATCCCAAGAAGGTGTGGGGCCCCTGGCAAAATATTTTTCAAGGGGACGCTCTATATATAAACAATTGCAGTCACCAATTCTGGTAGCCCAATATCATGTAATTACATGAAAGAAATGTTGGCCTTCCAGCAGGAGCAATCCTTTGCCACCCTCCTAGAACCAGGAACTGTTGATTGGGTCCCAGTACAAGCCCACAGGCATAAGTGTGGGAATCTTGGGGAATCTAGTTGAACCCACATGAAGAATGGCTGAGGGTAGAGGTTGGAAACGCACCCTGAATGGGAGAAATGGGGTTGTAGGGCCCTATTTACCAGGATCCCAAGGTAGTGGTGCTGGTCACAAGCCCTGTACCACAGCAGACATTTGGTCATTCACGCTAATTCATATACTAATTCCTCAAGATTTATTGGAGGGATATAAACATCTTCCCATCTTTTTTTCCCCCTTATTTCTCTTAGGGTTAACAGAATCTCACAGTTGAAGAAGATTCTGAGATCACTTATTTCAGGAAGTCTATAAAGACAAAAATTGCCTCACTTATTGAAATTATGTTGGTGGACCAATCTCAGTATTTTAAAGGATCAAATAACAATGATATCACACCAAAACAACTTCCCAAATGCACTGTACCTTTTCTGCAGTGAATAAATATGGCAGAATTGAAAGTCTGCCTTGGTACTACTAACAGGCCATTATTTTTTCAAAATGTGCTGCGGTGCATTTACCACAAGTAATTAAACTCCACTTCATTTGACCAAAGGAGCCACCTGCAGTAGGGCCTGGCAGGAGCCTCAGGCAAGGTTACTGACCTGCTTACCTTGGAGAGAATGAGATAGATCTATATCATGCTACACAGTATACACCAGACAGCGCTGTCTTAAAGTCCCTGATAAGGCAAGTTTATGGATGCCAGTCAACTTAGAAGTGTTGGTTTGTGCAAAGGGAAGGGATAACCAACCTCAAAGAAGGTGGAGGTCAATGTGCTAGGGCCCTGAGTAATTCTCTGCATTTGTATGAGTAGGGCAGATTCTGGATTCTTCATGAAGCAATTACAGGGCAACACAACCACCCTTTGGAATGCGGGGATGTATTTTCACTATCTGTAATGGTATTTTTATGGAACAATTATATGACAGCAAAAAAAGGAAGAAGGAAGAGAGTGTTTTGTGCAAAATAGGGATCGTTATGATAATACTACCTCGTTAAGTGATAAAATGAATTTTGTCAAGTTTGTACCATAAAGTAAGTGCTTCTCAGATTTTAATTTGCATATAAATTCCTCTGGGATCTAAAAAATATAGAGATTCTGATTCAATAGGTCTAGAGCAGGGCCTGGGACTCTGCATTTCTAACAGATGCCTGAGTATCTCCATGCTGCAGGTCTGGGACCCACACAGTGAGCAGTGAAGCTATAAGGCACCACCACGTGCTGTTCTCAGCTCTCTCTTGTCACACATTTCTAACTGTCTGGGTCTTTGAAGTGGCCATTTGGTCAACAGAGCTTACTGAATGCCCCTCAGTAAGGGGATTATTGTGGAGTCTGCATCTCAAAAGACACCCTCTTGGGGGTATAGCGCTCAGTAAGGTGCACTGAAGCCGGGCATCTGGACCCCTGAAGTGAACTGTTCACTGAGTGTTTATGATCTTACTACAAAGTGTTCATTCTCTTGAATGGATTTCTTTGCTAAGAAATGGAAAGAGGATGTTGAAATCCCTCCCCATCTCAAGCCCACTGAAGGTGATTGAGATGTTATTTTTGTTACTGCTTTGAATACTAGGTGAACAAATCTAGGTTGCTAAATGCCTAGAGACCTAGGAAACTGCAGGGTTTAATGCTTTCCCTGCCCTCTCCAGTTCTGGTTGCAATGGAAAATCCTGATTCCATGCTGCAGAGAAAAGGGCAGAAGGCAACACATGTTTTAATCCTCTTTGCTGGCTGCCAAGAAGACAAACTGCTGATGTGGAAGCAGAGGAAGGGAACTGGGCAGGGAGAAACACCTGAGGGAGGAACAAGAGAGGAAGGAGGAGGAGAAGGAGGAAGGAAAGAAAGGTAGAGGGGGTGCAAGCAAGATGGCCCAGGTGCCACAGGAAAGATTCTGAAGACACTTTCAAAAGGGATTAAAGAAAAAAACTAAAGGACTAAAGCCTAAAGGGCTACAATATTTTCTCTGACAAAATGCATGAAAATGAGAGTTCCAAATCTGCTTCACAGTTTTGCTTTATGGTGAGATGTCTCTTAATAAGCCAATAACCCAAAAGCATTATCAACCTGCTCTATGCATTCAGGCATCCAATATAACATGATTGGGAGGAAAAGTAAGTGAATTCTAAGCCATTGGCAGAAATATATTTTTTTAAATGGATTATTTCTGGGATGCTTGGGTGGATCAGTTGGTTAAGCATCCGACTTCAGCTCAGGTCATGATCCCATGGTTCATGGGTTCGAACATCGGGCTGTGTGCTGAAAGCTCAGAGCCTGGAGCCTGCTTCGGATTCTGTGTCTCTTTCTCTCTCTATCCCTCCCCTACTCATGGTCTGTCTCTCTTTCTCTCTGAAAAATAAATAAATATTTTTAAAAAATTTAAAAATGGGCTATTTCTTTCCTTAGATGAGTACTTTTAAGAAAGTCAATACACTGTATTAGTGAGATTAAGATCTTCAAGAATACAAGTGGGGCCATTTATCATGGGATGTGGGAGGTCCCTGGACTAGGGCCCCTTAGATGCAAGGCATGTGCCTGGGGACAGAGTAAGCAAGCCCCGTGGTTCTGTGGGCACAAGGGGGCTTCTTCTACAAAGACGTGTTCTGACTTAACACAGTCACAGAAGGCAAAGAACAAACAATGTCCACGCATAGGGTCTGGCATCTTAGAAACGGAGGGGCAGACCAAGAAACTGCCTCAGGGAAGGATCCTTGGCATGATCTGCTTTCCCTGATATCACCTGCAGTTATCTTACCCGCATGTACCGTGAGAGAAGGGCTGGGTTAGACACTGTATGTGGGGTGGAGATGATGTAGAAGACAAGGTCCTTGACCCTGGGCAGTCTATAATCTCATGAGCCCACAACTGGAGCACTGTATATTTTTCTGTCCCTCAGCTCAGTTTTCAGTGTTCTTAATCATTTTTAGATCCCTCTCGTAAGGTGCAGTGGGTCAGAAAGATTTATTAGAGCTGGAAGAAACTTAAACATCATCCTCATCTCTGAGGAGACCAAATGGGAAATCCAGAGTAAAATCTGGAAGGATTCTGACCTTGTTCCTCTTCTTTCTTTTTCCCTTCACGTCCTGTCCTCCCATGCCAGCTGTATCTCAGTCACCATTCCTATGCCTAATCGTTCCTTCTTTTCTTCACACAACTCTTTAGAATTTCAGTTGGAAACACCATGGAGGATCAAAGATTTTAGCCTTCCATTTTTTTGGATTATTGTCCCTGACAGAATATCTTTCCCCTTTCTGTGCAAATATCCCCAAGGATGATTTCAGAGGGAAGTCTATTCCATTGCCATACTATTCACACCATCCAAAACAAGCATCCTCATATTGAGGCAAACTCTGCCTGGCTTCTCCCTTTGAAATAATTAAAAAGTCCCCTTCTGGGTGCCCCAACCCCAGTGTCCCTCCTCATATGCCGCTGAAAGCTGACGCTCTATCCAGGGAAACTGCTTTGTGAGGTTAATGTCAGCACCTGTCACAGCTTTTGCCAAGAGATCTGTCAGGAGATGGCTCACAGTGGCACATGCCTGGGGCAGGTGTCTTAGAGGAAATTAATACGAGGAGATGAGAAGGGGGAGGAGGGCTAAGAATTTAAGGAGGTATTGACACAGAGAAAATGGCATCATGAAGAGAACAGCCAGAGGAGGGAAAGAGGACTCAGATGGCTGAGAAAGGAAGAGAAGAAAGAGAAAGAGGAAGAGAAGGAAGCCATTGGGAGTGGGAATTGTGTAGACACCCCAGGGTCTATCTGGCTCACATGGTAGGATTTCTCGAAAAGGATTTCCCTGTTCCCTCAGCAAGAAGGGCTATTATAGATGTTCCTTATTAATACTAAACTTGGAAAGTTGGAATCCAAAGTCCAGGTGCTTGTGTGAATGCTTCTGACCTATTTAGGCCTCACCTAGGCTTTTTGATCTATATTAGACAATAGCTTCTTGTCCATTCACCAAAACTAGGTATCCATTCAAGTTAGCAAGGAACTGAGATTTTGCTCCTATAAGGAGCGCTTAGTATATCAAACAAGGTGTGGGTTGGCTGGCTTGTTGTATATTTTCTGGAACTCCTACCCTAGAGGTCTGGAGCAAGATAAGGTCAAGGAAAAGAACTGTCTGGAGTAGTTCCCTCCCAGTGGCTTCTGTGCCCTTGAGGTATGTAGGGCAAGGTAGATATTAGAAGTGCATGTGATGATATGTGCCACAATCTTGTCACTCATCCATTTCTCTCTCCAGGATCCTGGCCAGTAGAACATAATCACATAAAGTGAGCCACAAGCAGATCAAAATACCAGCTTTACTGCTGTCAGGCTGGCCTACAATCTGGGCTTGGCATCCAAGACTGACACAGGTTCTTGCCTTTCTCCCTATGAACTAAAGGTGTCTGGACTACTGCAGTAGGAGTACTTGCCTTTGGTATTCAGCTACAGGCCCAATGCTGGACCTGGGAATAAGGGCTGTATTGGAATAGAAAATCAAGGGTAAGGAGAACCCTTTGACCCAAGCAGAGGTAGATTAAGAAGGTGATGGAGAATCAGATGTGCTGCCTCACTTCTAGATAATGGACTTATCCCTGCTTGACAAGGTCCAAGGGCTGCTGAGCAAATAACTGTAACAGTGACATTAGTCACCCATCATCTGTGGAGACAAAGAGTGACCAGTTTAGAAGAGGGGTTTATTCCTCCTAGGAAGTACAGGGGGAACTGTCTTCTGGAAACCTGTAAGCTGGAGAGTAGGTTTCTTCACCCTCCCTAGGGATTTCCTGGCCTCATTCTCAAATCACATACCTCTCAACACAAGAGCCTCCTCTTGAATGACAGAAGCATTAGAAACATGCTTGAGTGGGAACTGGAGTAAAATCTCAGCACTTGGTACAATTTGGCTCATGTGACCTCAGTCTTGTATTGCCTGCACTTGCTTCTGATAAGGTAGGTGTTCCATTTCTAAATTGCGAACACACTGAGATGAGATTACACCTTCCACTCCCTTGAGCTGTATATGCATCTCATGTAAGATGAACACACAGTATCTATTCATTCTACATCCAATTGCCAAAGGTTTGGAAACTGAACCCTCACCAAATTATCTCTCTCCACTTAATCTCTCTCTCTGCCAGGCCTGCTCCACCATCTCTGTGTTCCCTGACACTCTGACTCTCTTTAGAATGCTGCTGACAATAAGCAACTCTGAGCTACCCCTCCTTAATTAAACCAGGGAGTATGGACAGCAGTATATTCCGTCCTCACTTGCTCCCAACTCCCAGTTACATCCCTTTGTTGCATTGGAGTTAATGAAAAGTATGATAAACCCATGGTTTAATTTTCCCTTAATTAATATAAGAAATTGAATTGTGCTAAAGTCATTTTGTTTTGGAGACTGAGCCTCTGGGTCAATGTCTCACTTGCTGGTGGTGACAGAAGCTCTTTGTCTTGGGCTCAGACAACCTTTCTCAGACTGTGGCCACCAGGACCTTGTCTGAGGGAAGGGTGGTGTGCTCCTCTCCAAGACTGCCTTGCTGGCTGCCTTCCCTGAGGCTGACAGGAAGTTGGCTAATGACAAGATCAATGTGTGACTGGGAAAGTCAGCTGAGCTTCTAGTGGGGGAAAGAGTACATTAATAATGCTCTGGGGAACTGGGGGCTCAAAGGAATTGCCTGGCAGTGGTGAGTCTCCTAAATTTTTCCCTTTTTCTGATGGAACACCTGGGATGACACAAGAAGAGAAGGGCTCAAATGACTCATCTGATAGGACTATCCAGAAAGATAAATTCTGGTACATGGGCACTTTATCAGAAGGAGGAAAGCCAAATACAGGGGATATGAAGAGTTTTGTCTGGTATGTGGGGACAGGAGAATACAGTGTCAAGAAATCTTTTTGCAATGAGGTCTAGGAGGGAGGGCCTAGAGGTCTTGTCCCAGGTGGCACATAGCATCAACCAAGGAGCACTATGAAAACATACTTTTGTGCCCATGCTTACAGATTGGCTGAACTGTGCCATCACTGGCATCCTCTAAACACTGTCCAGGGGACCTGACATACAACAAGGGACTACATCCCTAGTTGGTAGACTGGGAGGCTCCTGTGGCCTTTATCTACCAAGTGCCAGTTCTACTTATAGGCTCCCAGGCTTCTTCTGCTGAGAATGCACTCAAGACCTAGCAGTCCATAAGGCTCTGCATACTCAGAGTGTGCTCAGGCCTTCTGTTGACTGTCCACTGGCCTCCATGAGAGACATACAGTTGGAATGCCAGCAAGTGAGTCTGGCAAATGGGACCTTGCCACACTGCAAGGTACTGGCAGCCAGGGTTGGGCCTGACAGTGTCGAATGCCCTTCATCAGCCCAAAATGGATGGGAATGCCCAGATCTACTAACACAAAGAATCAAGGCAAGAGTTGCTCCTGTCGAAAGTACAGTGAAAACATGTGGTTAGTTTGGTTTTACTTGTGTCTCTTCTGAGATTGGTTCATTAGCCACAAGGAGAACCAGGACATGAGAGTTTTATAATCTAGATGATACTGTTGACCCAGAGGGAGTAGTCTTGAGTGAATGATATGGAAAGAGTCAGGATACTGGCAAAGATGTGGCCCATACCCTTGCAATGGAAGTCCAGAGTGCATGCCAGATAAAGAAGAGAGGAGTTGAACACACACACACACACACACACACACACAGGCGCACACACACACACACACACACACACACAGAGTGAGAGAGGAAGACAGAGAACATGAGGATACAGAATGCAAAACTCCGGGATTTCCCATAGAGGCAGACAATTGACTGAGGGCAGAAGCTTAAATCCATTTAGAGAACAAAGCAGACTATTTAATTAAAGAAGTAGCTAACATTTATATTCTACAAAGTATCCAAATGTAGACAGATATAAACAGTTCAAACCAAAAAGACATAGAGGTTGAAGAAAACAAAATCATTGCTTTTAGAAAGCACAGCCGAAACAGCTAAGTTATTGACAAAACATTAAGGGCATTTGAAAAGTTTTTCTTTATTACAGGGTTTCTTCTTTCATTACCATTATTTGCACTCTGAACCAACAAGGCTATTTCATTACTAACAACTATAAGGAGAATAAATTCTGTACTTTAGTTGAAATAAACTACTGCGTTAAAAAATAATCAATAATTTAAAAAAAACAAATCAAAGCACTGAATAGATACTACTTGTTTCATTTGTGTATGTCTTATAGACGTCTTAAGAAAGTTTGATTTGATCTTGCCTGCATTAGCCTAAGCAGAAATGACGAGTTACCCAGCTCCAGTTTCAATATATATATAATTCATTTGGTTAGTTTATTTATTTATTTTGAGAGAGAGAGAGAGAGAGCCATCAGTGTGCAGCTTGATAGGCTCGATCCCATGAACAATGCGATAATGACCTGAGCTGAAATTAAGAGTCAAATGTTTAACTGACTGAGCCACCCTGGTGCCCCAGGAAACAATATGTTGGAGGTATGGAAATGTCCCATGCCACTGTGTGGTCAGTGAGTATCCAACACCAGAATTACCTAAGGGTGCTTTGAAAAATGTGCTTTTTGAGCCCACAGCAAATCTAGAGGGTCAAAATCCATTGGGGTTCAGCTTGTGTCCAAACTCTTCAAATTATTTCTAATAACAGAGCACATCGGCTGAATGCTGTGCTCCTTATGTGGTTTGGGGGGAATTAAACCTTTCCTTCCAATACCAACTGCACATGGCTTGTTTTCCCTGGGGATTAATGTTTTTTTTTGTATAGCAACACCAAGGACGTCTTTGTTATTTTTATAAGTAGGGTGACCTTATAGTTAAGTTTGTCAGTTGACACCTGTTTTCCAAGCCTAATTATTAATGGTCACCTTCTGCTCTCAAAAGTATCCTGTTCTGGATGATAATCCATGTGGCCACTGTACTCCCAGGGCATGGAAAGTCCTGCCGTCAGGATCGGCCTGGGCTGCTGATTGCACCTTACTCTGCCTGTGGGGCTGTCCCAACACCCACACTTTTAAAGTCAATAAGAAGTGGTTTGGTCCCCAAGGAGATTGTGCATTCTCAGATGTAGGATTCTGCTAGATGAAGGTCAAGAATGACTTTAAGTGCTCTGTTCCTTGGAGCTTGAGACCCATGAGCTAACTACAGTTTTCCATGGGATTATAGACTAGAGCAGCTGCTTGGACACTAAATCAACTGCAACAAGGGGATCAGCACTGCAGCTCAAAGGATGGAAATCCATCTGGGGTTTAACAGATCCTGGCTCAAATTCCTGGCATGTCATTTACCATACCTGCACCTTCTAAAATGGTTAGGATGGCCCAGAGAACTCATGGACACAGTGCCAGAGCCTTTTCAGGTTATTGGGGAGATGCTCTTTTGAGGAAGAATGTAGCCCAGTTTCTACACTTGAAGCCTTGATGCAGCCTGACTCTTCTCACTTTCTCTCCTCCTTCCTCTTCTCTTATTCTCTCCCTTTTATGTCCTCCCAGTATTAGTTCCCAACAGCACAGCCACATGACAATGATGCTAATTATCAATGTTCATTAATATTTTTGAAATCCTTGTATTAGCTTCCAGGCAAAACACCCACTAAGCCAAGCAGCACACTTGGCATGCTGGCCGCATCTGAGACATTCTGCACACTTCACAGAATTAGAGGGCCTGAGCTCTGAAGCATCACAGGAGATAGCTTTGCTCACACACTCAGAGCAGCAGCTGAAAAGGAAGAATTAGGAACTGGGCACTCAATAGGCAATGTCTCTGCCTTTGGGGCCAAGAGCCGTTATTGTGAGGTTGGATCCCTTTGGAAACTTTCTTGTCAAGGGCTCTCTACATCTGCACCTTGTGCTATTCTAGGCAAGTCTGTCTGCCTCTTATCATCCAACTTGGACTCTTATTAACCTGACCTCTCACAAAAGACATCTATCTTCTTGGCTTCCCTTCTTAGCCTAGTCCCCATAGAAGTCACCATACACACAGTCTTCTATGACTCTGCCAAGAGCAGGAATAAGTGGAGAAAACTACTGAATTAGAGATCAGAAGACCTGTATCTAACCCCAGCATTGCCACTAATGTGCTATGTGACTTTGAGTAAGTGTTTTAGCACCCCAAGCCTTAACTATTTATCTCCTATCAAATAAAAACCTGCTCTAGATGATTTCTAAGGTCATTTATAGTCTTTCATAACTTAGCAATAGAGTCTATGACCAGGAATCCTGCATAATTCTTTAAGTTCTAGAAATCTTATGACCATGGTGTTGATAGGCAAAGTTCCAACCCAGAAACTCAGGGTCACTGACCTATATGGAAACATAAGAAGTTTCCTGCAGTCAGGCATGCACACTGCAGAATTGACCTATGCCACCCTAGCTTTATCTGGGGTCTTGACAATGCAGGCACAATAATAAAGACACCATGCAATTTCAAGGTGGCTCTCATCTGTCACTGTGCTGTTGCTGCTCGGTGATGAGGAGGAAAGAGGTTTTGACAATTATGAAAGACTGTGTGTGTCTGAGGGTAATGTCTTGTATTAATGGGGGAAATTAATTCTTTTCATTCCCTTCTAAGAATCCTATTCATGCAGATTTTGACAAGTAGCTGTTCTTGTTTCCCTTCTCTCGATGGGTAGGTTGGAGTAATGTCTTACAGGTATAACTAATCATCCACTTATATGATTTGAGACCCATTTTCGTGGATCTGAGGGTGCACTCCAAATGCAGGAAAATGACGCTTCTCTCTGCTTTCTGTCCTCCCCTACCTTTGCTAAAAATATCCCTTCTTAGTTATGTGGCTCATCTTGCTATCCCTTCCCAACCAGAAAACAGACACTGAGAAACAAGGAAAGGGGCATTGGCAGTAGGAAAGGCCCAACACTCAGTACTACAACTTAAATTTCCCTTGCACCTCCACTGTCAGAATTGATCTATGGCTACACCAGAATAGAACCAAGATATGAGGGGCCATGTGATGGTTAATTTTATGTATCAAGTTGACTGAGCAAAGGATGCCCAGATAGCTGGTAAATATGATTTTGGGGTGTGTCTGTGAGGTGTTTCCAGAAGAGATTAGCATTTGATTCAGTAGACTGAGTAAAACAGATTGCCCTCATTAATGTGGTAAGCATTATCCAGTCCATTGAGAACCTGAATAAAACAGAAAGATGGAGGAAGGGGAAATTCTCTCTCTTTTCCTGTGCTAGGATGTCTGTCTTCTCCTGCCCTTGGACATCAGAGCTCCTGGTTCTCAGGTCTTCAGATTCTGGCACTTACACCAGTGTCTCCTTTGGCCTCAGGACTGGGAGTTACACCATCTTCTCACCTGGTTCTCAGACCTTCAGACCAGACTGAATTATACCAGAAGGTTTCCTGAGTATGCAGCTTACAGATGGCAGATTATGGGATTTTTATCTCCATAACCACACGAGCTGATTCCTGTAACAAATCTTATCTGTCTCTCTCTCTCTACCCTATTGATTCTGTTTCTCTGTAGAACCCAGGCCTATTGGAACCCTATGAGGTCAAGATTCTGGTCTTCACTCCGCTACTAATTAGCCAGGAGTTCTGGACAATCCACTTCACTTCATGAAAATTCAGTTTCCTTATCTACAAAATGAGGGCACTGGGCCATTTATTTCTTAGCCCCTTAGCCACAGTTCTTCTCTCAACTTAATTCATGGCAGTCCTTCTGGCCCAGTACATAGGGATGCTGGGCTCTTATCATCAGTCTCTGGATAGCAACCAGCATTTGATCAAGTCCTGAAGCCCCTGGGTAGGGAAGTCTGGAGTGTGAATCCTACTTCTACTCTTGAAACCTGGGGCTGTCTCTGGTTCTGGGAAATGCCACAGCTCAGCACACTGGGTGGGATGTGAAAGCTCAAGCAAGGCTTGCCAGCCTCTAAAATTACTCTCACCATGCCCCTGTTGTGCCACCCTTCCTGCCTGCCTTTGCTGGGTTTCCCTGTACTTAGTGGCCACATAAGCCCAGCAGGCCTCTGTCAAAATTAACACATCTTACCCGGAGAGGGAGAAGAGTACTGAAATATATATATATATATATATATATATATATATATATGTAATATATTATATATTATATATATATTATAAAGCAAGGAGGATTGTAAGGGTGACTGGGTTCCAACAGGGCAGGCCTGGATTGAAGGATTGTGTACAAAAATGAGGACATTGGAAGGGGCTGCTGTGTTCCATGCCATGCAGGGCAGGTGCCTAGAGCCTGGTAGCTAAACAGATGGTGCCCGTGGATTTCCAGGACTATCCAGACAGGGAGCTTCTTAGGAGAATGAGTCAGGGTGCATAGTGTCAGCCACCTTCTTTCTGTGGCCCTGAGCTTGCTCTAGTTACACACAGCTCTAGAGGTTTTCTCAATTATAGAACATTGTACCCCAATGGTACATCATAAAATTAATGTAAATAACAGTGTGGTATTTACTTCACGCCGCATGTTATTCACATACGAACACACAGATATACATATGGCATGCATGCATAGCAGTAGAGCAACATTCAATATAGAAAGGAAAATACAGAGCCATTGCAATTCTGAAACCAATTCCATTGTGTGGGTTCCCCCACACACACCAAGCAATTCAACACCAGCTGGGGGTTCTGCAATTCAACTCAATTCTGACACTAATTACCTGGAGATAGCATCAGATCCCACCAGGTAAGGGCTCAGTCCCACAGACACTGTTAATCCCACACTTCAGAGGCCAATTGCAAGTCTGGGCTGTTCTTTCTGCTTCTGACCCACTGGCTATGGATCAGAGATTCCAGTGACCCCTCCCTGGGTTTGATTGATTTGGTAAAGTGGCTCATGAAACCCAGGGAAAATTTTACTTACTAGATTATTTATTTATCATAGAAAGATGTAACTCCAAACAGCCAGATGGAAGAGATGCATAGGGCATGGCATGGGGAAAGGGGCACGAAGCTTCCATGTCCTCTCAGTGCTCCCTTATCCCTGAATCTCCATGTGTTCACCAACCCAGAAGTCTATGAACCCTGCCCTTTGGGGTTTTCTGGAGTCTTGATTATGTAGGCATGAGTGAGTAAATTGCTGGCCATTGATGACTGAACTCAGTCTCCAGCCCCTGTCCCCTGCCTGACGTGGTGTCATGGGGATGGGGGACGCTGAGAGTTTCAGCCCTCTAACAACAGGATTGGCTCCCCTGGCAACCATCCTCCATCCTTAGGTGCTTCCAAAGTCACATCATTAGCATAACAGAAGATACTTTTTCTGTCATCACAGGAAATTTCAAGGGTTTTAGGAGCTCTGTGTCAGAAACTGAGCAAAGACCAAATATGTTTTTCTTATCATAAATCACAAAATAACAGCTACTTTTTTCAAGCTTTCCTCATCATTTAGGAAATAGCACAATACTAGTTCATGAGAAACCTCTAACTCTGTATACATTTGTGTACACCTGCTTACCCACCCAGGCCTTCTGGCTCTAAATTATTTCTAAAAGTATTAGGTTTAACATTTGATAATCAATATCTGGTTGAAAAAAAGAATGTCTTCTTTCCAACCATTGATTCAGTGTGTATTTGTGTGTGTGTGTGTGTGTGTGTGTGTGCAAAGAAAATATAGCAAAATAATGAATAGATCTCACCTATAATCCCATGATAAGGGACAAAGATATAAGAAAGTGCAATGAGCCTTGAGCTTAGCAAATCAGAAGGTAATTCATCTTGAGAAGAAAACAAGTGGTATTTACATTATTAAATCACAATTACAAAGCCAATCAGCTGCAGAAGAGAAGAGACCATTTCCATCAATTATTACTGAACTGAACATAATTTTTCAATCACCAGCAGATTGTAAATGGGGGCTACAGCTCATCCAGGAACTCTTCTATCATAGGAGTTATTAATCAGGTATTAACTTTGTCGAATTAGCAAGGACACCGGTGAGATGATGGGGAAGTGGGATACAGAAAAGACAGGAGGAGGTAGCCAGGTTAATTCCTGAGATGGAAGAACAGAGCACTTGAGAAGGAGACCTGCGGTCAGCCACCAATGAGTCAGTGCTCCTGCTGTGTTGAGGAAAACACTTGGCTCCCATGTTTTCATTCTAAAGAGTCAACATATGAACAGGTACAAATAAATAAGAAAGCCATGCACAATTTATTGCCTGTTTAATTTTTGTGCAAGAAGGAGCTCTGTAAGGACTACTGTATTCACTGGGGCCTAACCATGAGGAAGCTTTGGGTTTGGGTCGCATGGCTGACTGCTGGCTTTTGTGTGCTCCCCACCTACATACTTATCATCTGGGTGCTTCTGTGTTGGTGCAAAGTAAAAACTGCCTGACTCACTAGAATCTCATGTACCTTTGTGGAGGATGAAAAAAGCACATACTCCTCTACTGTGCTGGGGTTATGGTACAGGTCTCAATAAAAAGTTCTACCACTCTAGTGGTTTACTAGGTTCTCTGGTCCTCTGTATTTTATCTTCCCCTGTCTTACCATTTTGTAAAATTCTAGCCCCAGTGGATTTCTATGCCATAATGAATAGGCCTTGATTCCTCCAAACTGCCAAATGTTGGTTCAATCCCCCACTTTGTAGCACAGCAGGCTGGTCTGCTAAGAAACTGATGTGTGCTTTGTCCTCAAAGCCATAGAAGGTTAGAAGGAATCAAAGGGGTTCCCTGTTCCCAATCCCCAAAAGGTGCCAGGCTTTTTGAGCTTTCCATTCTGAGCTTCTTACATCAGGATTGTTAATGGCTTTTGTGCCGTGGGGTCTCAAGCAGTTGCTAGGCACCTAGAAGATGATTACCATCCAGGTTTTTGTTTTAAAGAAACTGGAAAACAAAGAGTTTTCACTCAGAGAGGCGGGAATGGGCCAGCCAGGTGGGGGTGAGTGGGGAGTATGGACAGCCAGGTGATGTGGTTTATAGAGGCATCTCCACCAAAGCAGATCACGTATTCAATTCCTATGCAAATGCCCAGTAATCGACAGCACCTCACCCGGGTGATAATGAAGATGGATCCAGAAGCTGAAATCTACTTGTCCCCCTCCCTCCCTTTCTTTTTCCTTTATTCAAGGAATGAATTTTTCCTACCACCGAGGACTGACAACTAGTGACCATCTCCTGAGCATTCTA
Source organism: Lynx canadensis (assembly GCF_007474595.2). Classification (NCBI taxonomy): domain Eukaryota; kingdom Metazoa; phylum Chordata; class Mammalia; order Carnivora; family Felidae; genus Lynx; species Lynx canadensis. Next base: position 29,038,655 of record NC_044312.2, read on the forward strand.
GATACTTCAGAAAAGAAAGGTGTCTCCCCAAACATGACTTAGATTGAATTTCTCACATGTCAGGGTAGCAGGGGCTCAAGAGACTAACTATAAATGTAGCAACGATCCTATAACTGAATATTATGGAATAGAAATCACATGTGTTATTTCCCCTACCTTCTCCCAACTAACTCTGACTTATCATTTGGGGTCTTAACCTAGATTTGACTCTTTCAGGGAAGGCTGCCACAAGAGATATTTCCTCTTCAACCCTCTCGAAACACTTGTCAGCCTTCTTTGCTCCACTTTTTTCTCTGAGTGTCTGATTTACATGGGCTCCATGAACTGGGTCTTTGCCATTGGTTTCTGGTTGGGGTGACCACTAGGAAGCCCAGTAGAGGAAGGGAAGGGAGCTCAAATGTGAATTTTCCAGCAGGGTCATGTCCCATGCCTGAGTCACTTCACCAAAGAGCATGGCTTCTCTCCAGTCAGCCCTTTCCACATAACTCTTCCCCACTTATCCAGCAACTGCCAACTTCACCCCTCTGGCTGTTTCTAACCTTGGGGTAAGAACAATCCTGCTGTTACTAGCCTTGGGTGTGGGTTCCCTATACCCTTTCCATAACTTGTAAATAATCCCCTTATTAAATCTGCCTATAATTCTTCACAATGCAATGTGTTGTCTGTTTCCTGCTGGGGCCCTGACTCCTTGACCCTTAAAATCTTAGATATCCCTTCTCCAGGCTCCCATAGAACCTGTACTTATCATTACATTTATCTTTTTAGAGCAGTAATGCTCAACCTCGTAACTTGACACCACAAGGAACATTTTGCAATGTCTGGCAACCCTTTTGGTTGTCAAACTAGGGGTCAGGAAAGAGGTGCCACTGAGATATAGGGAGTAGAGTTCAGGGTCAGAGGTAGAGATCTAAAAACGCAATAGTACATAGGGCAGTCTCCCATAACAAAGAATTTTCTGTCCCCAAATATCAATAGTGCTAAGGTTACGAACACTGCAAGAGTGTAAACACCTGTTCAGTCACCTGAATCTCCCTCTAAAAGGAAGCTCAGTGAATACCAGACTATCCATGCCATGCACAGTGGCTTCCCCAGGGCCTTGTGCCATTGCTGACAACACAGTAGGGCCTCACACACAGTGGCTGAAAAGTATTAAAAATCAATTACTTAATGCACTAATATAACCCAGTTTCCTGTGTTTCATCATCTAACTGTCCAATGCCGAGGATAAGACAGCTCGAGTCATACCTACATATAAACCTAGCCAGAAATAACACAATAAAAGCATGCTGTCTGAACCCCTCATCAGGATTTAAAGGAAATATCTTGTACTCTTTAGCTGGGGGACGGTGGTGCCAAGAGATGAACTCAAGATGTAGAGCAGGTAGTACTTGAAGCAACTTTGAAATATTGTCATTTCAGAAGGCAGAGTTGGACCAGCATGTAAGGCAGGAAAACAGCATGAGGAAGCGGAGGAGGTAGGACGATTCTGGAAAGTGAATTGTAAGTTATTTTATCACTCTGACTGCTTTTCTGAGGAAAATTACTGATGGCTCTCGGTTAGAGGATTCTGGCTCCAGGGGAAAATTCTGCCCTGTTAAACGACTTCAGGGAAATTGTAGTTAGGAGCCAATGGATATTTTCATGTTTTGCTTTCTCATCATACTTTTCCCAATTTTCTTATGATAAGCAAGAAAAGATGCCCACTGTGTGCCAAGCACATTATAGGCAGCAGAGGTGGGTTTTTTTGGGGGGAGAGAGATGGGGTAAAGTGGAGTGAGGTTTAAGCACCAGGCCTAGCAAATTGAAATCACTCAGTAAATATCTATTGAATCGAATACTCTTGCACACATCATTTCATTCTGGTCTCATTTGTATGGTCTCTAATTTTAGACTCCAAATGACTAGATTCCCCTTTCACTTTGTTTCTAGCTTTACAGACCCAGCTTCTTTCAGGCCATAACCTGTTCTTGGAAAACAAGGTCTGAGTAAATCAACATTTGTGCCCAAGAACTCCAAGAGATCAGCAACAAGAGAAATCATCTTAAAAGTTTGATTGTGGAAGTCTGATTCGGAAGGGTGAGGAAGGGTGCTCAGTGAGGCAGAGGCCACCTTTCTGAGGTCAGGCTTCAGTGGGCTAATATCTAATCAGAAGCCACCAAGCACCTCATCATCCCCCCAGGCGGCCCCTCCACAGTGGGGACGGGACGCTCCAGTGCCTTTTCCACAAGTTGCTCACAGTGACAGCCCCTCAGAGAGGCTCTGGGATGAGGACAGAGTGCAGATAGGAAGGAGGGAGCCAGCACCCCATGCCTTTGGGGGATGTGATGGCAGCTGTCCCCTGCTGGGATGAAATGGGGTTTGTGGTTTTGTGTAACCAGTTTCTAGGAGGCCTATTGCAGAGAGGAGGGAGAGGCTACTTTCACATCCAATCAAGCTGCTCTATGGGAAACAGGATGAACTAACTTGTAAGAAATCCACACCAGCACATAAATTGCTTCATGACTGCAGGGACATATAATATCTGTACACAGCTAGTATGCACACCACCTGGCAATGATGTGATTTTCAGTCCAGAATGTCAATTTATTTTTTTTTTCCAGTAGGGTTTAATAATCATGCACTGACCCCAGACCAAATAAACATGCCAGGGGCAGTGCCAATAAAACATCTGATTCACCCTCTTCCTGGGAGACATTTGTAATTTTATGAACAGAGTGTAACAGGATTATAATAGAATGTATCACATAAACTTGGATATATTACAGGTCAAACCGTTTCCTAAAACATAACAGGGGCATTCTGAAATGGCTTGATCTAAATCCTATGATCCTAATACCAACATTGAAAAGGAGTTTTGCTGGGCTTGTTCATCTCATTTCTACTTTATTGTGAACTCCCTAAATTCAGCACAGGCAACCACAATGCTTTATGTGGCAAATGATCACACACTCTGTCATACACACATGAGGAGGGTGCCTGGGAAATGCTGGAAAACGAATGTCCCCTGAATCCAGATACCTTCCATGTTACAGCCATGGGTCTTCTACCTCAGTCACCCCATTGCCAGAGTAATGTCCTTGTTAGCGATGGTGGTTCCCTGACTCTGTCTTCTCATCTCTGGTATTGCCCTTAGAATAACCAATCCACTTTCATGGATAGGACTCTATGAAGGGCTTGGGAGGGGAATGGTAACAGAGATGGCATATAATAGCTACTCTCCCTGTCAGCTTGAAAGCATATTCACTGCTGCCTCCCTCAGTGTCAGAGAGACAGGAGCCAGGGACTGTTGATAGGATATTTCATTCAGCCCCAAAAGGAACCTTTATCCTTCTGGTTGTAGTTCCAATCTTCAGACACCTAAACATTGGGAGAAGTGAGTAATCTGCAACAAGACCAACACTGGATGTGTCCTCTAAATAATAACCACTCTTACAAGGCAGAAACTAATAGGACCTGAAATCCTTTTTGCCAAAGGTTAAATCTTAAAATTTTCCCTCAAGCAAGATCCCGTTGAGATGTCATTCAAGACAGTCAATTATGTCCTACTCTACTAGAGGCAGCCATTGTCTACATCTATTGACTGATGTAATTATGAATGGTTTCAATGTAAACAATAAATGTTATGATAATGCCATGTTTAAATCATCCCAATTTCAAAACCCTCTTATGTTTAAATATCTTTTTTTAATTTTTTTTAATGTTTATTTATTTTTGGGAGAGAGAGAGACAGAGCGTGAGTGGATGAGGGGCAGAGAGAGAGGGAGGCACAGAATCTGAAGCAGGCTCCAGGCTCTGAGCTGCCAGCACAGAACCTGATGCAAGGTTCAAACTCATGAACTGTGAGATCATGACCTGAGCTGAAGTGGGACTCTTAACTGACTGAGCCACCCAGGGACCCCTTATGTTTAAATATCTTAAGCCAATCAGATATCAATCAAGACCATCTTTGTATAACTCCTTCTTTGTCAAATTAACTTATTCTCTCATCTTATATATGAAAGATTACCTACTATACTCACTATAATCCCTGCACTCGTGGAATTTAGATTTTAGTAGGGAAAGAACCGACATCGGTTCATATGTGTCCGTTGTTTGTGGCTATGAAACATGTTTTTAAGTGGCAGAACCTTCTCTGCCAAAGAAATCCTACACTGGAAATTCACTGAATTATAAAAGCTGAGCTGCTCCATTGCGGTTGGGGCAGGGACTGTGGAGGAGTCCAGGACCTAAGTGCAGGGTCCATCCTCAGCCATTTGTATCCTCTTTCTGTCTCCTTCCCTTGTTATCTCCCTTCCTTCTCTAACCTTCACAGAGGCATCTGTAGGGGGTCAGAGAATTTCTAGGCCTTTTATGAACTGCAGTTAGTGATAAACAGGTTCCCACTGTTATGCAGAACACAGAATAAAAGGGGAAACAATACAGAAACAGATATAATATTAAATGACAATGGAAGATTTAAGTAGCAAGTCAGAACAAAAGAAAGATGTCCAAAACTGTGTGAATTAAACAGCTAAGAATTCTGATAACTGTTAAAGGAGTTTTAAGGCAGGAAAGGTCACACACTAGGCTGGAAATTTTAAGATTTAGTTAATTATTTTAAGGTTTATGGATTTTACCTGGAAGAAAATTCCCTATATCTAGTCTAATAGTGTTGTGATACATCTTGTTCACTTCCAAGTATGCTGTTGTCAGGAGCAATAGAAAAGAGTCAAAAAGACCTTAGGTCTTCCTAGTTAGCCCATAACTACATTATTCATCCATTTATTCAGTAATGATAAATGATTCTACCTGTGTTTCATACAGACAGTGCTGAGGGTGGAAGCCCAGCTGACTTCCATCAAAAAGCAACATAATTCACCTAAGTCATCAAGTGTGGAGGACAGAACAATAGTGAACATGCATAGTGCTTTGAACTTGTCAGGGGAAAGTTATCAAATAAATTTGTGGTATTATTGTTGTATTGTTCAGCATAGTCCAGTTAAAATTAGTTGAAGTTTTAAACAATACTTTTTATAATACTCTTTACAATTCCTTGGTTATATAAAAGCATATTAATCACATTGTTAGACCACCAATGCCTGTGTCAGGTAGTAGGAATACAGACAAATGAGACAATCCTTGTTGAAGTCTTAGGGTCATAAAGATGATTGTAACATGGAGTGTGGTACGTGCATCAAAGGGGGAAGCCAGAGGATTTGGGAGCAGACAGGAAGGACAGAACCAGACTGGTGTGGAAGGGTCCTATGTGACTCGAGAGCTGGTGAGTGAAGAGGAATTTGCACATCCAAGAAGTTCAGATATGGCAGTCCCAGCAGAAGGGGTGCCGTGTTCAATGTACAGACACAGGAGGGAGTGTGACCTCTAGGAAAGCCTAGAAGCAGAGGTGGGGCCAGATGGGAATAGCCTTGAATGCACCTAAGGAATGGTCCCTTCAAACAGGTAACAAGGACAATAATAAGGTATAAGACACATACCCTGCTCTTAAAAAGCTTACACTATAGTGGGTGAGTAAGGGCATGCACACACACACACACACACACACACTCACACACACACAAACACGTAGCATTAATCATAACACAATCTGTTCCTTTAAGAGATATGTATTGAAAGCCTACTATGTTCCAGTGCCTGATTAATTACTGATCATACTTCAGTGAATGATATAAAATTCTTATAACATCAGACAGTAATAAGAACTGTGCAGAAATCTTACAACAGTAATAATAACTAAAATGTATCAAGTAATTACTGTTTGACAAGCACTTGCCATGAATCTTCTCATTTCATGTTCTATGGTGAAGGCCGTGGTGTGACTGCGCAGGTTCCTTCTTCTGGACTGAAACACTCATTTCCTCAGCTGTGAGGAGTGCTGTCTGCTGAGTCTCCTCAGGAAATTGGGGTGGTGAGTGGCCCTGCCCAATGCTATGCCCCTTTCCTTGGCAGAATGCATCCAACCACTGGCTGCTCCAGAAGATGCGCCCTTGGCTTTCATCAAGGTGAACTTCAAAGGCTTTCTTGGCACCACAGACAACATAAGATGGGCCCACACCTCTGTTATGACTGCTGCTCAGTTCAAATTCTCCAAGCCACCTGATCTGGTTCTTCATCCCCTCACAGAGTGTTTGTTGACTGGACTCCTGATAAAACTCCTATTTCAGTCTCAGAGACTGCTTCTTGAGGAAAGCAACCTAAGACATCTTGCAATCATTCAAGAAATTGAAGCTCAGGTCATTACTTGACCTGAGTCACACAGTTAAGAAGGAGTGCTCTTAATCCCCACATTTTACTCTTTCCTAAGCAGGATAGGCAATTACTGCTATTGTTGCTCAGAGGAGGGTGGTGACAGATGTATAGCAGCCAATACAGAGTAATCCAGAATTTCTCTTGGAGGGTACTTATCTGACATGACCACTGATTCCAAAAAAAAATCCCAAACATCTCAAAATATTAATTCTCTCATTCAACAAATATTGACCACCTTTTTTGTGCCAGGTGAAGTTCTATACATGGGGGCACACAGAGACCTGAGCACACACTTAAGAGCTTAGATTCCAGAGAGGAGAACTGGTCAACAAACTGATGTGCCAGTGGTGCACAGAAAATAAACACAGCAGGCTGAAGTGCATGGGGAGCTATAAGTACATGTTATTCTATGCTGGGTGGTCAGAGACAACCTCTCTGGTAAGACAGCATTTAAGAGGAGACGTACAGGGAGTGGGAAAATAATACAAGAGGATGTGGGGGTCGTCGGGGAGACAAAGGAAAAAAAAGAATGACATACAATCTATGCATCAAAGAGCATAAACAACTAAAAGAACACCTCAGGAGGCCACTCAGACCTGACTTAATACTAGTATCAGACAAAGTTGCATAAATCTGGCTGTGTCACCTTCCCTGGGCTAACTGTAGTGCAGCATATCCTGACCAGGGTCTGGAAAAAGTAGATTCAAATCTAGATTTACAACGTAATTATTCTTCCATTCCTTCTGCAGAAAGTTGAGGACACTATTTCCTTACCAGCCTCTCTTTCATGATTGTTTTCAGGTTCCAATGAGGCAATAGTATGTAAGGAGTAAGAGTTAATCTGTCACCATAATATATCAGTTCCCAAACTTTTTGGTCTCAGTATCCACTGACACTTAGAAATTGATTTAGGACCTCAAAGAATGTGCTTTACTGTATTATATCTCTTGATATTTACTATATTAAACATTAAAATGAGACAAAAATTAAAAATAAAGATTCCAGCATGTATACCCACCATTACCTTTGTACCATCAGAGTAAGTATCAACACATTTGAAAAGCCAAAATATGCCTTATTAATACTATGAAAACAGTTTTGACCTCACAGATCCCCTGAAAGCATCTTGGGGATCAACGGATCACAGGGTAAATGAATCACACCTTCAGAACTGTTGCCAAAATAGAAACTTCGAGGCACTGAGGTGGGCAGGGCAGGAAGACATATTTTGTGTAAAGATAAATTAAATTTCAGCAGCAAAAAATGATGACTGGCATTCTCACAGCAAAGAAGAATAAGGAAAAACTATAAAGAGTAGACACATGAACTCAACAGCATTGCAACTAGGGGTTATCTTAAATAGGAGCAAATAATCATGCACTTCAATAGCTCCATTCTCACAGCAAAGAAGAATAAGGAAAAACTATAAAGAGTAGACACATGAACTCAACAGCATTGCAACTAGGGGTTATCTTAAATAGGAGCAAATAATCATGCACTTCAATAGCTCCAGACAGCATCCTCAAAACACAGCATTTTTCAATAGGTGCTGTTCACAATGATGACCCTGGGTCATTAAGACAATGTGAAAAAACATTAAATATACTATGTTTAAGAAGCCAATAAAAGGAAAGATATCTCTCAGAAACAAATCCTCAAAAAGATTCCCATAGCAATCACTGAAATTTTAAAAATTGCTCTGAGGTTTTATTAAGGTATCTATTGTGTAAACTAGCTCATATCAGGTTATAGAAAAACAAAGCATCTCAGTAATTAAATAAGAGTCCATGAATTAGGTAAGACTACATATCTCACTTAATAGATGGGCAGTAGGACTGAAGGAGATTAATGATGGCCATGTGGATACTGAGTGAACCAAAAGATACAGTGAGGGTCCAATCTTGAGTCCCATACATGAGCCACTGTCTCCCCCACCTCCTGAAGCTGCCCAGTGGACTGTGATGCACCACCTGTGAAATCAAAACCTCAGCATCTAAGTATTCGAGCTCCACCCAGGAGGGCCCAGGGAAGTTGGGTGTTTGGGGACATTGTATGTGATCTCTGCCCATCAGTCATCCTGAGCTGGGAGCCAGCAGCACTGAAGGAGATGTGATGATTTATAATATCTAAATAATGCAGTCAGGTTTGCTCCCTGGCCAGAGCCACCTTGTTAGGGGCCCTGAGAGCGGGTTCCTCTGCCACAAGACACACAAGAACACACCCTCAATTACCTTGCTTCCTAACTTCCCTGGAAGGGAAGAAGGAACAGGGATCCAACAATCAAGACAATATATCTTAATCTGCCTGACCCATCTCTTAGGCAAATATGCAATTCATGGTAGTGAAGAGAATTTCCACAGAGAGAGGGTGGCCAGCGACCAGGACTGGATAATTAGGTTTTGCTGGAAAGCAGTGCTTGAGTTCCCAGATGGAAGTTTTCCCTGAAGGTCACACAGGGGGAAAGGCCAGGGTAGAAAAGATGGCAAAATTCCTAGACCTCAGGAAAGTAGGGCCAACCATTTCGAAATGACCTCTAACGCTCTTCTGGCATGCTGCTTCACTGTCTGGTGGGGCAAGTATAGGAACTGATTAACCGACTTTCCCCACCCCAATTATCTGGATTAATCAGGTTTAAAAATATCCACTTGTCCAGATCCATGAAGTAAGAACTTTGGGATATTTGACTTATGTGCATAATTGCCTCAACTTTCTCCTTACAATTTCTGTGTAACCTTAATGTGGGAGTTGTGCTTTAGAGAATTCATTACCTCCTTGGCCCACATCAGTTCATTTCCTTCCCTTCTCATTTTGTCCCCTTCAACCACCATCTTTTCCCCTAAGATCATCACACACTTATACAACTGGTCAAAGATAGTATTTGTCACATACTCAAATGAAAGTACTTCATTTTCTAATCTCTAAGTCTAGGGATGAGGCCCAGACCACTCTAACAGACTCTCCAGGAAACTCTGAGTTCTTACTGTTTACTTTTTTAAACATTTTTAAGTTTATTTATTTATTTTAAGAGAGAGAATGTGAGAGTACAAGCAAGGGAGTGGAAGAGAGAGACTGAGAGAGAAAAATCCCAAGCAGGTTCCACACCGTCAACACAGAGCCAGATGTGGGGCTCGATTTCACGAACTGTGAGATCACAACCTGAGCTAAGATCAAGAGTCAGACACTTAACTGATCCACCCAGGTTCCTTTGAGTTCTTGCTGTTTAAAATGTGGCCCCTGACCAGAAGCGCTGGCATTGTTAGGTTGCTGGCTAAACCTGTAGAATCTCAGGTCCTTCCCTGGGTGTACTGAACAGCTTCTGGAATGTAAAAAGACTCCAGGTGATTCTTAGGCATATTACCCTTTGAGAAGACCTACCTTTCTGCACTTCAAACTTTTAGAAACTTTGAAGGTCTGGGGATCTGGGTTTAGTCCCTGCTCTGACACACTGAAGGTTAACTCATAGGCCATTAAACCTTTGAGGACATCCATTTTCTCATCTGCACGAGGGCAGGGCTTAGATGAGGTACTTGGTTCCTAAACTTGGCAGAACAATCATCTGTATCATTTAAGTAGATTTCTAAAAATACAGATTATTGGGCCTCTCTCTGGGGAATTCTAATTCCACAGTTTCTGAAATGCAGATAAGCTTGAGTCCTACTGTTCTACACCTGGGCATATTTCCCAAATTCAAAGAGACCATGGTTCAAATATAGCTCCGTCATACAATAGGAAAGGCCATGTAGCCTTGGGAAAGTTACTTAACTGCTTTGAATGACAGTTTCTTCTTCCTGAACATGGAAATATTATTATCAACTCCCTGGACTCTAGAAGATTAAATAATTTATATAAATCACTTAGCACATAAACAAAGTTCGTTTCATTATTTTCATTATTTCCCCAATCTCCCTGTAATTTCCCTGAGCTCCATACCACTCTTTGTTTTCTGCATTTCTAACATCAAGAAACTTCCTCTTTCAAGGCCTCTGCATTTGCTGTCCTTGTCTGGTAAATTCTTCCAGATGGAGCTAGTTTCTGCCTCCAGGCCTCTGCTTAGAAGTGAGACCTTAACCAACTACCTCACATGGAATCACACTCCCAACCGTCAGACTTCCCAGCCTCCTTACTTTGTCTATGTTTGTGCCAGAGGGCTTCATACCATCTGACATTATATATGTACGTGTTTACTTATGTATCGTCTGACCCCCACTCCCACCCCCACTACTTTCCACCTGGCTACTAGAATTTAAGCTCCATGAAGTCAAGAACTTTGCTTTGCTCTCTTCTGTGTCTCTCATGCTTCGAAAGTTGCTCTATACTTATTTGTCAAATTAATGAATGAGCATATGGCCTTTTCCATTAAACAGATATCTCTATTTTCATTAGTTATTTCTTATCTTGATGACCCTTATCTTACCTTTTATCTGGGAAGATAACCAAAGCATTGATCCTTTCTCAGGGCATTCTAAATTAACTCCATGTAGAGTAAACTGCTCTATTTATTACTAATAAGTAAACCTTATGACTGGGATCTGCATTTTTTTCTTTCTTCCCTCTTCTGCAATTAATAGGTGAATAGATTCATTGGTAAAAGATTCAAATAATAAAGAAGTATGTTGTGTAAGAAATAAATCAGTTGCTATTCATACTCTCTCTTCGTTCCCTTCCCCAGAGGAAAGCATGGTTCACAATGTGTGCTACATCCTTAGTATTACATTGTCTGTGCAGATACACAGATAGAAAGACATATACACACATTGATTTTTTTTAATTCTATATACATGGGATAATAATATATTTACTACTCTGCATCTTTTCCAGGACATTCCTTTCTGTGTCCTTATGGCTGTTACTTATTCTTTTTATTGGTTGTATAAAAAGACATATCATATTTTATTTAAATGTTCCCCATCTTAATCAGCATTTAGATTGTTTCTAACTTCCCTCGGTTAACTATGCCTCCATGAACACCCCTCTACATCTCTGTTTGGTCATGTTACAAGAATGTCTTTAGAAAAGATTCTTAGAAACGCTGAAATAAAATTTGATCAATGCTGCCCAATTGGCCTACCTTGGGCTTGCGAATTATTACTCTCACCTACAGTTCGTGAGGATGCCCACCTCCCTGGTCCTCACCCAAATCAAATGTAATTTATCTCCTTATATGTTGCCAATAGCATTGCTTTAAGATATCTCCTTGTCATAATTTGTAATGACTTATTTCTACTGAAATAAATCATCTTTTTATATTTTTCATTTATTTTGTTCTACTAGTTCCTATTTATTTACTCATTTTTTTCTATTGAGTTGTGTTTTTTCCCCTTGTATTAGATTTATGAGAATTCTGTATATATTCTGTGTTTGCTTCTTTTTTTCCTTATAAATATTGAGGATATTTTCTTCCAGGCGGCCTTGTAATTTTTTATTCCACTGATGAGTCTCTATTTCATTGTAATATGTTTTAACATTGTCAAATCTGTCAACCTTTTCTTTATCACATCTGCACTTAGAGTCTTGCTTAAGAGGTTATTCCCAAACTCAAGGTTATAAAAATATCCAACATATTTTCAAACGCATTTTTTTGTTTAACTCCTTTAGAAATTCATTTGGAATAGAAACTATTCCAAATGCCTTTTTTTTTAATGAAACAAAATTCTTTGCTTTTTACCACTAATCTACACATGTCTTTAAAAATGGAAGGAAAAAAAAAAAGGTTGATTGTAGACTCATTTTACATATTTGGGTCACTGTTTCACATTCCTGTCATTTCCTTTCTTGTGAATTAGGAATAATTTTGAGGGCAACTGGGTGGCTCAGTTGGTTAAGGGTCCAACTTCGGCTCAGGTCATGATCTCATGGTTCGTGAGTTCGAGCCCTGCATCAGGTTCTCTGCTGACAGTGCAGAGCCTTCTTCAGATCCTCTGTTCCCCTCTCTCTCTGCCCATCCCCCACTCACGCTATCTCTCTCTCTCTCTCTCTCAAAAATAAACATTTTAAAAAAAGAAATAATTTTGACTTGGCCTCTACCAAACACACACTCACTTAGAGAAATTGCGATCTTCTTGAGTATGTTAACTTCCCTTCTTCCCACTGAGCCATCCTTCCCTTCAGACTCAGGAAGAATGCCTCATAGATACAAGACAATAGCAGAGGGAGAGGTCAGGGGAGAAAGTCTAAGTTACTCTGTATGAAAAAATAAACTTTTATCAGGCATGGCCACCTCCTATTGAAATAAGAAATGGCTTTTAAATGGAATAAATTGAAAGAACCAATTAATGGTTTGAACTGCATCTGCAGTGTGGAAACAGTTGGCTTTGGCAGCCCAGGATCTTAGTTCTTACTAGTTGTCTGTGAGCGTGTTTAAAAGCTGGTGTGCGAAGTGTCTCCAACACAGGATCCAAGGGATTTGCCTAGATGTAGATTGATCTTTTGCCTGCTCAGAGATCATGACCCCAATAAGCACCCAGGGCTGTCACCTTGAGTCTGTGTCATTAATATGTAGCTGATATGCATTTGGCTATTTTGGCTCAGATACTGAACAAAAGAAACTGAGGCAGGTAATTTTAATTATGCAAGAACATATGTGTATTTTTATAGAGACTTATTATACTGCTGTGGCTTCAAATTTGAAACAGGAAGGAAAGGAAGAAAGGTCACCTAATATCTTTTCCTTTGTGGAGGGGGAGGGGCTCCAGAGAACAACAAAAAGAGCAAAAGATAAGACTATTCTAGGCTGAGAAGTGTAAAACCAAAGGATAATACAATCGAGCTGATGCAGTTTAAAGACTACTCATTACCTGGCCTGAGATACGGCACCCATTGTTGCTAGTGGTTGGAGATTATTTCTCAGCCTGCCGCAGACTGATAACAGACTCATCCACTGGCCTGAAGGCTTATTGTTCTGCAAGCAGAAATAGTGCCTCAGACAGAAGCAAAGTTGTTCTCAGCCGCAGCCATATTGCTTTGGCCTTTCCTCTCCCTTCAGTGGGATTACAAAGAAAATCAAGAGTTTATATCACCTAAGAGGCTCTCTGGGACTTTTCCAGTCCTCCCCCCTCACACATCCATGACCTAATTTGGATCAGGGTAATTCTGAAAATAAAATGCTGAAGTTTTCTTTTCCTTGAGAATAATGTCACATTAGTCAACTTAAAAAGACTTGCTCACAGCACAAATTGTCTGTACAACTCATTTTGCCCCTTAATTATATTCCACCTTGTTTTATTATTTAAAGGCATCATATGAGCTAAGTGTTTATAGATATATAAAATGTTAGAGATGAAGTTTAACACTCCCTTTAATAGGCTGGCACATGGAAGCCCAGAAAGCCACAGAGACTATGCTCAGCTGAGAATATTGGGTAGGGAAATGAAGTTTCTCCTCCTTCTCCCCAAGGCAACACTGTGAGAAAGGGGTTTCTGGGTCAAGTGGAAAGGGAACTAAGTACTAAAACATGGCGGAGATCATAGCTTCTCTCAAATCTTATTAACAATGTTATGTGCAACTAAACTGAAAATTCAGACTCTTCCATCTGCTGATCAAGCTGCTTCTAAATACAGGAGTGCTGGTAACTTCAGAACAACGTACTTGACTTCAAGGTACTTGCCAAGGTTGACTTAGGTAAATTCTAGGAGTCAAGTGATATCCTCTACTTTCTGACCTCCCAGCTCACAAAATTGTATTTGTACCTGATCTCATTACCTCTTGGCCCAAAGGAAGAAGTGCTCCTTCATCTAGACAAAACTAATCTCCCCATCTGGCCACCCAATCCATTCTCCTGCTCTCTCTGCTCAGACCTTGCAGCCCTCTTTAGTTTCTGAACTTTTCACTCTCTGCTGGCTCTTGAAGAAATGTATATAGACATCCAATACTTTCCCCTCATTAAAAACAAAACAAAATAAAAAACAAACAAACAAAAACCTCCTTAAACTATAAATCTCCTCTTAGCCAAGTTACATACCTCTCCTTCTCTACAGTCAAATGAATTATAAAAGAATACACACTTTGTATCTGTACTCCCCTCCCTTCTATTCTTCACCTTTGCAACAGGCTTCTGACCTTATTATTCATTCCATTTCAACTGCCCAACTGTCATGGCCAAGGTGATCAGAGTTTACTATGTAAATGCAACAAATTCTTTCAGCCTTGCCTTCACTTGACCTCTCCATAGAAAAGGCCAGGACATCATGGACCACTCCATTATTTGTACTGTTATTTTTTAAAAAAACTTATTTTTATATGATCTCTTCTCTTAGATTCAACATCATTACTTTTTCTTAATTTTCCTACCTAAAATTCTCATTTCTGTCAATTCTTCTATATAGAATTTTTCCTGATCTCTTAGTATTTGTAACCCCTAATACTCTATCCTCAGCCTTTTTGTTTTTACGCCCCATGAAACCCTCTTCCTGTTTCAGCTACCACTTACTGTACAGATCAGAATGAAACTACCATGACTATCATACAACCTTACATTTTTCAAATGAAAACAGAATTTTGACTGTTTTTAGGAAAGTAAATGATATAATCAAATGTTTATGTACTCATATTTAATTCTTTAAAATAAATTAATATATGTGTTTAAAATAACATATAAACCAGGGTGCCTGGATGGCTCAGTCGGTTAGCATCCAGCTCTTCATTTCAGTTCAGGTCATGATCTCACAGTTTATGAGTTCGAACCCTGCATCAGGCTCTGAATTGATAATGCAGAGCCTGCTTGAAATTCTCTCTCTCCTGTCTCTGCCCCTCCCCTGCTCACTCTTGTTCTCTCTCTCTCTCTCTCTCTCTCAATAAATAAATAAAAAGAAAAAGTTTAAAAAATAAAAAAATAAAAATAAAGTAAAATAACGTATAAACCAATACACTAATTCAGAAATGTCACTGTTTTTCTGACATGGCCAATTCAGCTATGCCCATGGATCATGATATCTTGTCTCTTAGATATCCCTAGGGAAGTAATATTGGATGCAACACAGCTTTCCAAGGCATATCATTTTTATTCCAATATTTGAGCTAGAGCACATTTTGACCTTTTGAATCTCCTTATAATGCCATAAATGGAAATTAAACTCTGAACCATTAGTATCCATTTGGATAAAAATGTTTTGTTTTTTTTCATAAAGTATATATTTGTGATCCCTATTTATGCTCCTTTTTTAAATTATTTCTAAAATTCTGTTTATAATAATTTCTAACACTTGTAATTATTAGGTAGCAGCTTCAAAAAATATTTAAATCAGTGTTAAAAATCTTTAACTTTTTTTCTCAGTTGATTCTATTAAATGACCTCCTAAGTATCCCAAAGTAACATTGATTGAGGTAGTTTCAGGTTAATGTGTCTGCCCAAACATTACTCTATTGCTCTACGTAAGTAACTAAGAGAGCACTTTGGATTACAGAATGCTCCACATGGACTCTAAGGTAAGACAGCTCTTCCCTTTTCTGGGGACTAATGTGAAGGGTAAGTCTAATATTGAGTTAGGTCATTTATGGTAAATACAAATGGATCTCGAAACTGTATATACCTCCAAAAACTATTCTGCATTCCAAAATCATGAGTCTAATTGTATACTGAGTCAGTCACATGCAGACAACTCCCCTCAAATTCAGATATCTAGAATTATGAGTGCTAAGGATATATCAATGAATCAGAGACATAAGACCCATGTTGTTATTGTATGTATAGTCTAATAGGGGGAGTTACAAATAAAATAAACAGAAAATTCCAGGACAAAAAATATAGAAAAATGAAAATAAAATATATGATGATGGAAACAAAATTGATAATGTATATAAAAAAATGGGTAATTGGATTGAGAGCACAACTATAGAAGACATGCTGGAATTTTATGCTAAATGCCCTTGGACATTTCAGGATTTTTAACATATAAGTGATGTGATCTGATTTATGCTTTAAAAAGATAACTCTGCTGTTTGAGAAAATATTATTGGGAAAGGGATACAGAAGTGAAAGCATGGAGACCAGGATAGAGGCTGGTAATTCAGGCTGAAAATGGTAGTAGCTAGGATGAAGGTAACAGCATGAATGATGGAGAGACATGAATAGATTGAGCATGTGCTGTGGAGCTAGGGACACCGGGGCTTCCTATTATATTTATTATTTGAAATAAAGGAAGGTGAAGAATTAAGGAAGACTCCGATGTTTTTAATATTTGCTGTGACCATATGGATAGTTTTACCATTTGCTAAGTCATAGTAAATAGAGAGAAGCAGTTGAGGTCCATGGCAAACCAAACATTCTGTTTTTGATGTAAATTTAAGATATCCACTAGATACCCAGTAGAGACGCCCAGTAACAAAAGTAATAATAATAGTGTGGTAGGAGCAGCTCATGTTTGAGTGCCTTCTAAGTGTGATTATAGATACTATGCTTGCCCTAACTACATAAATGAGAAAATTGAGGTTAGGTGATTTGTCCATGGTCACTCAAATTTTCAAGTAACAGACCTAGGATTGAAACGCGGGTTGTCTAGTCCCAAAGTTGATGCTTTAAACCAGTATACTGAACTCTCTATATGAATTTTGGAATCATTACCTAATAATTACAAATACTGTAATTGGTCTTTAAAGTCAGAATACCGGTTGGGATTATGTTTAAAAAGGTATAGACTGAGAAATAAACTTGTGTCAGGTCAGGACCTAGATCTTCAATATGCCAACACTTATCAATTGAACACTAAAAAAGAAGAACCTCAAACAGAACAGAAAAAAAGCTTCTAGGAAGTTAGTAGGAAACCCATGAGAATTTGAAGGTACTAAAAGTCAAGAAAAGAGTGATTCATCATGGTCAACTGTTCCATGGAAAATGGAAAATATTTCATGGAAAATGGTCAATGGATCTGGTAACACATTATTCAATATTGACCTTGATAAACATTTCATCAGAGTGGTAATATACTTGAGCAAACAAAAGGGGAGGAGGCCCAAAACTCCCAGCTGGGTGGGGAGGAGGAGGCTTTGATAGCAGGTGCAGCACCTTATCTATATAATGCATATAGAGGCCATTTGGTCGGTATGGTCAACCCTTCTAGTTGCCTGCTCATTAGCTAGTGTTCCTGTTTTCCTTATTATTTAAGTATCTTTTGCTGCATGACCCCAAGCTTAGTGGCTTGAAACAATAATAATCGTTTATTGTTTCATGGTTTCTGTGGGTCAGGGATTTGAGTGTCAAGGTTGTAGTCAAGGTTGTAGTCAAATGTCAACTGTGGCTGCAGTCATCTGAAAGTTTGCCTGTAGCTATGAGATCCACTACAAATGGGCTCACTCACATGACTAGAAATTGGTTACTCTCAACATGGATCTCTCCAAAGGGCTGCTTAATTGTCCTCACAACAAGAGGTCAAGGTGGAAGCTGCAATGCCTTTTATGACCCAGCCTTGAAAAACATACACCATCACTGCCACTGTACCTATTGGTCACACAACTCAGCCTTATTCAGGGGGGAGAAGATTACACAAGAACATGAGTACCAGGAGTTGAAGACTGTTGGTTCTCTCTTGGATACCATCTGATTACCAAGCCTTACTAACCAAACTACAATTATATTCAGAATATCCATGTGCCCAGTTGAAAATTACTGAGCAATTCTAGCTGTCTTGCAGTTGGGTAGGTCATGTTAGTTAACAGGACTTCCAGGAAAGCCTGAGAGCAGATTCAGCTGACATATACCTCTTTAGATTTTGCCTTCACCTTCCCCTACTTCCTTGTCTGGAACATGGACATAAATTATGGACATAAATGTTCAGAGGAGGAGTACCAGTACACGATGAGGGCAAAACTTATGTGCTAAAGATATATCTAGGATGCTTTATGGAATATTTGTTACTCACTTCAAGGAATGCCTCTTTCAGGATGTCTTCCTGACAAATCGCCCAGGGGAAAAAATATACATTTTAGGCCTCTTCTTTGCACCTGGTACAGGAATCTATTGTAACATATGTTAATTTTTTTTTTTTTAGATTTATTTGTTTGTGGTTCTATTTTCCTTTACTAGAATATAAGATCTTTGAAGGCAGGGTAATATCTTATTTGTCTCTGTATCCCTGGGGTCTTGTACATTGTAAGCATTCTATAAGAATCTATTAAATATATAAATAGTTCTAGTTAATATCTGTATAGTAGATAGCTGAGGGTTAACACAATCCATTCCTTGCAGGCTTATTCATCCCTGTAACAGTGTACGGAGGGCTCATTATGAAGGACAATGCTCTGTAATGAAGTCTTCTTGCATATCTTTGGTAATAATCATCATAGAGGGAGAAAATGAGCATCTCTGTGTAATATTTATATTTCCTAGCAGCAAAGACATTCTCTTCTGTAATTCTGCCTGTAAAAGCAGCAAGGAAGCCAAGAATATACAAGTTCTCCATGGCAACTATATCACTGCAGCACACAGCCTGGGCCAGGATTTCAGATAAATGGAATAAGTAGAGGTGAACTTCCAGTCACAGGAACTGTGCTTTGCAGTGGGCTTGCACTGAACCATGGCTCCCCACTGGTACCACAGCCCCCAGCAACAGGACTCCCTGCCTCATTATGCCATGGGGCAGTGAAGGCATGGCCACATGGCGTCTGTCTCACTACCTCAAAGTGCTGCATTGAGAACTCAGTATCAGCACATCAATAGGCTACCAATCCAATCAATCAACTATTCCCACACCCATTTTTTAAAAAATGCTTCTTATGTCCTCAAAATTAACCCAAGAAGATTTTACCCCAAGCCACCAAGGAGTTCTTTTCATGTATCCTTAGCCTCTCAGATCATTTCTCTCAACTGCAAGCTAGTGAGTCTGTTCCCTTTACTCAGCTTGGAAGGGGAACCAGATTAAGCATCTGGTTAGAGGGAACAGCTGTTTAATGCACAGCAATGAAAATTTCACATGCAAATCAGTAACCCCTCCATCAAGGACAAGAGGTGCCAAACAGCAACCACCAAGTAAATGAATGACCTTTAGCAGAGCCATTATCAGGAGCAGGGTTCCCAGCCAATGCAAGGCACACAAAGTGGGTAATTAGCTGAAGGGCAGGAGAGTCCTGGGGCAACTAAGGACAGAGAACCCACCTATTCCAGGCCCTCCATTATAGGAAACCCTACTCTGTAAGTGAGGCAGTGGCAATCTCACAGACCCACAGAGATTAAAAGGTTGTCCCTAAAGGAACTCTATTTGTATGAATAATCCAATTCCCTCCCTCTTGGTGGTATGGAGGAGGACATGACTGTAGACCCCTGTGTTCTGTGCAAAACTATGGCACAGCCCAGGAGATTGCATTTTGAAAGGGAGAAGTTTCCTAAAGGTAGAGTCAGTCTTTTCCTGCCATCACTCAAGTTAGCATTCATAATCTAGAACTACATTAAGGAATAACTTTGCAAGGGACCCAGAAGGCACAAAAGAAGGGGAGATTCAAACCAGACCCTCTATTTGGAGACAGCAACAGAACTCCCTGCAACCCAATGCCAATTCATTAGAAAGAGCCATCAGTGCACATACCAGGTGTCACACATGCTGATTTATCCTTGGGCCTAGCAGCAGAAAGGATGGGAGAGATGGGTGACCTCAGGTGAGGGAGAGGAGCCTGCTCTTGCTCTCTGGAGGGGCAAAGTGGCCTACCTTATCTAAGCAGGCAGACCAAATGTGTGGCAGCAATCATATTCATAGAACCATAATCACAGAGTCAGAAACATTAGAGATGGAAACAGACCAATTGGGTCAGGTAGCCCGCCTTCTGCCTTTGCAGCTTTGCTCCCCAGAGTAAATTCCTTGCCCTGGTATTTATCCTGTTTATAATTTTCAGTGAGAAGGCACCAGGGCAGAATTCTGGAACTTGCAGTCAAGGAGAGATCAAATTAAGAGGAACTGGACTTGTACACAAAGTAGAGGGAAAAAATCCAGGCAAATATAGGAAAGCAACAAGGTCAAACCCCCACCAGACCTCAGTGTCCCTATGGTCTATCCCTGTTAGTCTTTGCTTGTCCCAGACATGCCCAGGAGCAAAAAGACCTGCATCCTCAGACTTGGCCCAGCCCAGCCCCATCCTGTACCTGATCAAGGTAAACTGTGTACTCAAAATCTCAGCCTCCCACTAATGTGCAGAACAGAAAGTTGTTTGCAGTGACCACAAAATGTCTGGTATCCTGTGGCTTCTCTTTCTAAGCTCACTGTTGTTATACTTAGTTCACGGGATCAGTATCCTGTCTCAATGTTTCTTTTATGCTCATGACTCACCAGGGCAAAACTCCACTCCACACCTCAGAATGTATTATTGGAACCAGGATACCTACCGAGCTTGGATCTCTCCTTCAAAGTCCTCAATTGTTGCCACTACAGGTAAAATGAATAGCTGTACATGGCACTTCAACTTTGTGGGCCACCTGTCCTGAGTGCACAGCAGCCATAATCCTTGGTTCCCAGCACAAGTCTGTCTTAGCCCCCACTTGTCTGCCGAGTCTCCCCACTGACCATGGTTGGAGGTCCTGCTCCTGTTTGCCACACTGCTGTTTTATTTCATCAGCCTCGGCCCACTAGAGCTTTCTTATTTCCCTCTCTCCATTCACTTTTGGGCTCCCTTCCTGAGTCATAGCAGGGCCCATGGGATTAGAACACAGGATGGATTGGGAGGAGTCTGTGTGAAAGTTCAGAAGATCTTAAGACTGGCTTTAATCCCAGCACTATGACATGTTTGCTTCTCCAATTTCTCCTATTGTTTTCCACTAAATAGGTCACTGAGTTCATAGAAACAAAAGTGTCACTTACAGGGATTTTTAAATTTGTCTTGTATGTGTAGCTGTAAAGCACAAATTAGGGAAATCTATTCACCTCTCTCCTGGGCTGAATTATGTCTTCCCTACCCACCTCTGTCCCAAATGCACATGCTGAAACCCTAGCCCTCATACCTTAGAATGTGACTGCATTTGGAGGTGAGACCCTGAATTAGGTACTTAAATTAAATGAGGCCTCAAGGATGAGCCCTAATATAACCAGACTGTTGTCCTTATGCAAGGATATCAGGACACACAAAGAGACACCAGGAATGTAGAAAAACAGGGAAAAGACCAGAAGAAGGGCCAGCAAGAGGGTGGCTATCCACAAGACCACAAGATAGATCTCAAACGGGAACAACTCTGCTTGCACCTTGACCTTGGGCTTCAAGCCTCCAGAACTGTGAGAAAATAAGTTTTTGTTGTTGATGCCACATAGGCTGTGGTTATTTTTTCATGGATGCCTGAGCACCACCATTTCAGCACAAAAAACTTTGCACTGTGCAATACTGTTTCATACACTGTAGGCATGTTGAACTCAAGTGAAACTTCTATGTCTCACATATAGACACGTTACAAACAGATAGATATACAGGTCTTCGCATCTATATAAATTCATGATAGACACAAAGACAAATAGATCTGTGTGGCCCTGGTCAAGTGCCCTAACCTCTCCCCAAGTCCTCTGTAAAATAAGGATGGCAAGAGTATCTACTTCAGTGTTTGTTGTGCAGATGTGTAGAGCCCTTAAAAATCTTTGAAACTATAAGCATAAGTGATTCAAATAGTATATACACACACACTCATGCTTTTACCATATATATTATATCCATATGTAAACTTCAAATCACAGAACCACACTCTTAAAGCTTGAAGGAATCTGAGAAATTATATAGTTTTTCCCTACCTTCTCAGCATTAAGCCTCCTTTCAAAAAGTATTCCCCCATGGATCCTATATTTTAAAATATTTTTCTTACTGAACAAATTGTATTAGTTTTTCCAACCTTTTTTTTTTTTAATTGTTAGATGCAGGTGTCCTTTTAGTCTGAGTATTCATTATGCTTAATTGATATGATTTCAGTTCAAAACAGGTAAATCAACCATCTGTGGACCTTGATGAGCTTCTGAAATACCAAAAATAATTCATGAACCCTGATGCTCCCCACATGGACCCCTGTGGACCCACATTCCCCAGGCTGAAGACCACTGATGGAGTCTAGGCCCTTTGTTTTCCAGTGACGATGCTGAGGGCCAGAGTGATTGCCCTGCCTAAGATGGCTCCTAAAGTCAAGTCTCCAAATGCTACCTGAAGCTCTCTGACTACAGTCTCCTGGTTACATACCCCAGTCTCCTGGCTACATACCCTCCTCCACAGCCAGCCTGCCCTCTTCTGGACAGAACCAGATAGTGACAGGCATCACAGCCAAAGAAGACCCATTGTTCAGGGTGGAGGGAGAGTAGATGCCCCCATCCCTCTCAGATTGAGGTTGTAACACAGGGACAAGGACTTCAGGAAGGAGTGAGATTAGTTCAACTGAACTGGGAGCTGGAGGCTTGTCTTAGGGAGGCCTTTTGGGGCTAGGGATGTCTTCTGTGTTGAACATAGCTTTGATTCTGGAAAACTAAACAAGACCAAGATGTGGCTTAGAGAAGTGGTCAAGTCTATTCCATGTTATTGTCAGTGCAAACTTCAGAGAAGGGGAACACTCTTATCTCCAACACAGACTATGGGGCTGGGGGTCAAGCCTGAAGCAAATCTCACCTGAAATAAAAAACACACACTTTTCTGGAAGATGTTTGTATTTTTTTTTTCTCAGAGTGCCTGGTGTGGTGAGGGGTGGGGTGAAAAGATTCAGAAAGTCAGGGAGCGTGGACTGGTGTATTCAAGCAATCACTTACTTCAGGAAGAGGATTCTATTTTTTTTCCTTTTACTTGTTAACTCTCTCAGGATATCTAAAGTAATTCACTTGAAAAAGTTTGATATACAAAGAACTCCCTGAAAACATTTCTAAAATGCAAATACTGTATCAAATGAAGTTCACTGTTATATCTGAGGTGACGTAAAATAAAATAATTCACTGGGAAGTTAGTTTATTCAATTTTAAATGCATGGAAGCCTTTTAAGTAAAAGCAAACAAACATAACAGTGACAGGTATTTAAAGTTAAGGAATGCTAGCCAGTTCGAATTCCAGCAACCATACAGGATATAATAACATACACGTTAAAACATTACTTAAGGGCACTGGGTGGCTCAGTCTGTTAAGCATCCAGCTTTGACTTGGGTCATGATCTCAGGGTTCATGAGTTCGAGCACTGCATCATCAGGCTCTCTGCTGTCAGCGCAGGGCACACTTTGGATCCTCTCTCTCTCTCTCTCTCTCTCTGTCCCTCCCCTCATCTCTTTCTCTCTCTCTCAAGAATAATCATTAAAAAAAACATACCTACACCAAAGTAAAGGACAAAGCGTGTGAAGTGATATGCTCTCGTGTATAGGAACTTCAGCCGGAGTCAAACAGACCTAGGAACAAACACCAACTTCTAAGTCTAAACTTTGCATTCTCCCATAAGTTGCATGTGTTTTCCAATTCACTTTTCAACATGTAAATTGGGTTAATAACACCACTTCCAACTATAAGTTAAGAAATAATTAAATAAATGTATATAAATTAAAGTACAGAGCACAGAGTACCTGGTCCACAGTAAGTGCTCACTAAGTGTGAAGTGTGGTGATGGTGAGGTGGGAGGAAGAAGAAGAGGGGAAAGAAGAAAGTTGAGGGAACAGTCTAGAGATAGAGAAGGGGATGTATGAACCCTCCCTTCTCATGTGCTCCCCGAAGAGGCACTGAATCAAGGATTTTATAGTCCAAGCAGAGAATCTAAGAGCAATATTGAGGGAATAATTCTCTTAAAAAAATCAAAACATAGAATTATTCATCAATCCTAACTTTATGTGTAGACTACGGTTATGCTGATTCTTCTATTCTTAGTTTAATGACATGTTAAATAATAATTGATGACTGTTGCCTTCTCATCAAAGTGATACTAGAAGAGCCTGATAAAGCTATTCATTTTGCTTGTGTTGACTCTTTAGTTTCTAAGGTTAATTGGTGTTGCTCTTTTTAAAATAGTTTTTAATGTTTATTTATTTTTTGAGACAGACAGAGACAGAGCATGAGCAGGGGAGGGGAAGAGAAAGAGAGAGAGAGACACATAACCTAAAGCAGGCTCCAGGCCCTGAGCTGTCAGCACAGAGCCTGACATGGGACTCGAACCCACAAACCATGAGATCATGACCTGAGCCAAAGTCAGAAGCATAACCAACTGAGCCACCCTAGC